>NC_074682.1:27201698-27522532 GCF_029448725.1 Salvelinus fontinalis | reverse complement strand
CAGAACATAGATACATAGAGGGAGGACAGATGACCGGGGACAGATCAGACGGGACAGATCAGGGGCGGGGCCAAGGAGGGTTGGGTGGGGCTTACTTACATCAATCTCACTGAGCACAATGTCTACTATGCTGCCCATCACCACCAGGGCGTCGAACACATTCCAGGCGTCCCCAAAATACCCCTGAGTGAGGTCAGGGGAGTAGGCAGTTAGGTGGTGAGGTTAATACTGGGCTACTGGTGTCATTTCAATTACTTTCAAATGTTATCTGCATGTTTAATGTATCTATTCCACTGTACAACTTTATTGTAAATGACAGTATGCAATAAAACACGTTGATAGAATTACTGAACTCTAAATGTTAAGGTTTTAGAAAGTCAGCTAGGTCACTGGTTAGTGTTCCCAGGTATGCACTAGTAGTCACAAAGAGACAGAGAGAGAGAGATACAGAGATTGAGAGAGAGAGAGAAAATAGTTGGAGAGAGAGAGAGAGAGAGTGAGAGCGAGAGAGAGAGAGAGAGAGAGAGAGAGAGAGTCCTGTCTCTAGGCACTGCACCACACCACTCAGTCTCTTACTGGGTCCCTGTCCTTCTTCTCAACACAAAGCTGTGTGTAGGTACAGTAGGGGGTAGGGAGGAGCAGGAAGGGGTAGGGCAGGGTGTAAACAAGTCAACAACCAACAAATGAAGGTACTGTACTGTACACACAATAACCAAAGACACCTACAAACATAACAGCCACAGACAACACACCCACAAAATAGACAAATGGGGATCTATGTGAGACGGCAAATGCACGAATATGTATGTGTGTGTGTGTTCGTCTGTGTGCACAGATGCATGCATTTGTGTGTGTGTGTGTGTGTGTGTGTATGGGGGTGTGTGTTTGTGTGTGTGTCCTTACCCGAGGTTTGAAGGCGATGAGTTTGAGCACCATCTCTGCAGTGAAAACAGCAGTGAAGACCATGTTGAGGATGTCCATCACATAGTTAAATGTTGCAGACTGGCCATAGTGCTACAGGAGAGGGAGATAGAGAGAGAGATAGAGGGAGATAGAGAAAGAGATGGAGAGGGAGATAGGTGGAAAGATGGAGAGGGAGATAGAGAGAGATGGAGATAGAGAGAGAGATGGAGAGATGAAGAGGGAGATGGAGATAGAGAGAGAGGGAGATAGAGAGAGATAGAGGGAGATAGATGGAGAGGGAGATAGAGAGAGATAGATGGAGAGATGGAGAGGGAGATAGAGAGAGATGGAGAGATGGAGAGGGAGATAGAGATAGATGGAGAGATGGAGAGGGAGACAGAGAGAGATGGAGAGCGAGATAGAGAGAGAGATGAAGAGGGAGATAGAGAGAGAGATAGAGAGAGAGATGGAGATGGAGAGCGAGATAGAGATGGAGAGGGAGATAGAGATGGAGAGGGAGATAGAGAGAGAGATGGAGAGCGAGATAGAGAGAGAGATGGAGAGGGAGATAGAGAGAGAGATGGAGAGGGAGGTAGAGAGAGAGATGGAGAGGGAGATAGAGAGAGAGATGGAGAGCGAGATAGAGAGAGAGATGGAGAGGGAGATAGAGAGAGAGATGGAGAGGGAGATAGAGAGAGAGATGGAGAGGGAGATAGAGAGAGAGATGGAGAGCGAGATAGAGAGAGAGATGGAGAGCGAGATAGAGCGATAGAGAGGGATGGAGAGATGAGAGGGAGATAGAGATGGAGGGAGATAGAGAGAGAGATGGAGAGCGAGATAGAGAGAGAGATGGAGAGGGAGATAGAGAGAGAGATGGAGAGCGAGATAGAGAGAGAGAGATGGAGAGCGAGATAGAGCGATAGAGAGGGAGATAGAGAGAGAGATGGAGAGGGAGATAGAGAGAGAGATGGAGAGAGAGATGGAGAGCGAGACAGAGAGAGATAGAGAGAGAGATGGAGAGCGAGATAGAGCGATAGAGAGGGAGATAGAAAGAGAGATGGAGAGGGAGATAGAGAGAGATGGAGAGGGAGATAGAGAGAGAGATGGAGAGGGAGATAGAGAGAGAGATGGAGAGCGAGACAGAGAGAGAGATGGAGAGAGATAGAGAGAGAGATGGAGAGCGAGATAGAGAGAGAGGTGGAGAGCGAGACAGAGAGAGAGATGGAGAGGGAGGTAGAGAGAGAGATGGAGAGCGAGATAGAGAGAGATGGAGAGCGAGACAGAGAGAGAGATGGAGAGGGAGATAGAGAGAGAGATGGAGAGCGAGATAGAGCGAGAGGGAGATAGAGAGAGAGATGGAGAGCGAGACGGAGAGAGAGATGGAGAGGGAGATAGAGAGAGAGATGGAGAGCGAGACAGAGAGAGAGATGGAGAGGGAGATAGAGAGAGAGATGGAGAGCGAGACAAGGGAGATAGAGAGGGATGGAGAGATGAGAGGGAGATAGAGATGGAGGGAGATAGAGAGAGAGATGGAGAGGGAGATAGAGAGATGGAGAGCGAGACAGAGAGAGAGATGGAGAGGGAGATAGAGAGAGAGATGGAGAGCGAGATAGAGAGAGAGATGGAGAGGGAGATAGAGAGAGAGATGGAGAGCGAGATAGAGCGATAGAGAGGGAGGGAGAACAATCAAGTTTTTTTATTTCTAATAACCGGAGTATAATAACAAATGTTATGACAAGACTACGGCCTCTGAATGGGTTGGGTTGAGCTTCTTCTTACCTGCACAGCCAGGCAGAGCGTGTTGAGCATGATGAGGACGAACATGATGTACTCAAACCCTGTGGAGTTGACCACGTACCAGAACTTATACTGGTAGGGGTTCTTAGGGATGTACCTCCTCAATGGACGGGCCTTCAGGGCATACTCCACACACTGCCGCTGTAGAGAGAAGCCACACAGTTATTCATTGCATACCTGTACACACAGTATAGTATACACCAGGATTTCTGTTAGCTGGTAATAACCGGCTTTTGGCCAATAAACATTTTGAAAAGCCGCTAAATAAAATAACCAAGAAGACTCGAGGCTGTAATCGCTAACAAAGGTGCTTCAACAAAGTACTGAGTAAAGTGTCTGAATACTTATGTAAATAAGGTAGTTCTGTTTTAATTTTTTTTATATATATTTTTTATATAAAACCTGTTTTCACTTTGTCATTATGGGTTATTGTTTATTGTTTACTCCATGTGTAACTCTGTGTTGTTGTCTGTTCACACTGCTATGCTTTATCTTGGCCAGGTCGCAGTTGCAAATGAGAACTTGTTCTCAACTAGCCTACCTGGTTAAATAAAGGTGAAATAAAAATAAAAAAATAAATATGTAGATTAATGAGGAAAAATAATAATTTTATCCATTTTAGAATAAGGCTGTAACGTATCAAAATGTGGACAAAGTGAAGGAACACTTTCTGAATGCACTGTATAATTTTGTGGAATTAAACTGGCTCGTGTCTACAGTATACTTGTTATGTATCTTCTTTCTCACATGCGTACAGCATATAGATACTGAGCCTTTGAGCGTGAAATCTGTCAGACAGTGTGGGAGCTGCTGCTGCAGCATCTCAAACAGCAAATGCATTGGTAATGGAAGGCAGCCTTCATACTACAGTACATATTATGAGGCATGTCTTACCTTTCTTCAAAGTAGCCAAAATCAGACCATATCCGTGGAGGCAATTATTTTATATAATCTTTCTTTCATTGTCCAGTAGACAAAGGCACAACCCTAGTCAAATTAACAACCCATGCTAGTTGTTGCATATTTCATCTCCCCTCTTTCTACATTTCAAACAGATATTTTTATCTCTGTCACATGAAACCGCTCGCAGGTGCGTTTTGACAACCGTGTTTTCCCATGAATTGCATTATGGAACAAACATTTGCGCCTACTGCCTTGTGCACGTTGCTGCACTCATAATGTGAAGAAATAATAGTTGATCAATGTTTTAAGCTAAACGATCTGATCTGTTGCATCAGACTCATTGCTTTTTAACGTTTTTTATTTTTGTAGCCTCGGCTTACTGGTTGTATGAATTTGGGATCTATCATCTCACAGGCAGAGTCTGTTTGGAACAGACTATTTCTTTCTCTCCAAGCTGATCAATAGAATAGGTCAACTTTTCTACTATGAGGGATAGTAGATTGACATAGGTAGTGATTTTGCTGTTTGTTACTCGTCTTATCGGCTGTGAGAACAGTTATTCTAACATGTTCAGAGTACGCATCAGAATTCGGTAAGAAGAACCGGATATCATTGCATCCTCTGTTAATATGAAAGACTATAATCTGAATGTGATTTCTGTCACTCTGAGCAGTCATAATCAGGTTATGCACCCAACGCATATGGGTCCGGTACATTTATCAAATGTCAGTTACATTTAAATGCTGCTGGTCAAATGTCTGGAGGCATATTTTCCTAATGGAACCCTGGTATACACACAAACTGCATAGCAACACACTGAGAACCTTAGTATGAGGAAGGATGAGCAGACTAAACTTGTAGTGCCACAAAACTCATAAACACACATAAACACCACATGAACACACACGTACAGATGCACACGCCCGCACACACCCACACACACACATGTTTTGTTCTTCTAAACACACACATACATGTTTTGTTCTTCTAAACACACACACACACGTTTTGTTCTTCTAAACACACACACACACATGAACTGACCTGGTTCTTATCAAGCTCACAGTTCTTGTACTCTTTCTCTCCTTGCTCCTGGAAGGTGACGATGACGAAGCCGACGAAGATGTTCATCATGAAGAAAGCGATGATGATGATGTAGATGATGAAGAAGATGGAGATCTCGATGCGGTAGTTGTAGATGGGACCCAGGTTCTCCCTGTTAGAGTCTATGGCCTTGTAGAGCAACCTGAGAGAGAGAGAGGGAGAGGAGAGAGATAGGAGAGACCGAGAGGAGAAAGAGAGAGAGAGATAGGAGAGACAGAGAGAGGAGAGAAATAGGAGAGAGAGAGAGATCGGAGAGAAAGAGATAGAGAGATAGGAGAGACAGAGAGAGGAGAGAGAGAGGGAGAGGGAGAGGAGAGCAGATAGAGAGAGAGAGAAGACATTTTTGTTTAATTGTTATTATTTATACACAAAAATATGAACGTGTTTAGTATTGTATTTGAGTATATATTATGAGAGTGTGTCTTACGAAGGCCAGCCCTCGAAGGTAGACACGGTGAAAAGAGCCATCATGGCCATCAGCACGTTGTCAAAGTTGAACTCGCTGTTGTGCCACACTCTCTTTTGGATGGCCGGCTGGTTCACGTCCCCGTCCTTAAAATGGATGTAGGTGCCCCTGGGAGGTTAGAGGTCAGAGGTCAGGATATAGGGTTAGGCCTATGATGTACAATATATTAACAATATGAATATTGTGGATGTTGTGAATATGTATGTCTATGGGCAACATGCTCAACTCACAAGATACTAAAGAACACATACTGTAGAGTAAATGAAAGTATTTATGGTACAATATGACTGGTGTCAGTTTACTATGTAGCTATAGATGGACAAATGTATCAAAAGCTACTGACTTGCATTCGTCTGGGCTGGACTTGGCTTCGTCTGTACAGCGGTAAAACTTCCCCTGTGAAGCAAACACACACATCTTCCTTGTCTGGGATAGTGTCTACACACAAGGGTCTAATTCATTAGGACACACCATAGCAAAATGTTTAGCAACGGAAAACAAAAACAAGCATTTCATATTGGATTAGAACCAGTGTTACAGCGCTGACAGTGCTGTTACGATAGTGTTATAGTACTGATCTTAGAACCAGTGTTACAGCGCTGACAGTGCTGTTACGGTAGTGTTATAGTACTGATCTTAGAACCAGTGTTACAGCGCTGACAGTGCTGTTACGGTAGTGTTATAGTACTGATCTTAGAACCAGTGTTACAGCGCTGACAGTTCTGTTACGTAGTGTTATAGTACTGATCTTAGAACCAGTGTTACAGCGCTGACAGTTCTGTTACGGTAGTGTTATAGTACTGATCTTAGAACCAGTGTTACGGCTCTGACAGTGATGTTACAGTACTGATATAGTACTGATCTTAGAACCAGTGTTACAGTGCTGACAGTGTTGTTACGGTAGTGTTATAGTACTGATCTTAGAACCAGTGTTATGGCGCTGACAGTGCTGTTACGTAGTGTTATAGTACTGATCTTAGAACCAGTGTTACAGCGCTGACAGTGTTGTTACGTAGTGTTATTGTACTGATCTTAGAACCAGTGTTACAGCGCTGACAGTTCTGTTACGGTAGTGTTATAGTACTGATCTTAGAACCAGTGTTATGGCGCTGACAGTGCTGTTACGTAGTGTTATAGTACTGATCTTAGAACCAGTGTTACAGCGCTGACAGTGTTGTTACGGTAGTGTTATAGTACTGATCTTAGAACCAGTGTTATGGCGCTGACAGTGCTGTTACGTAGTGTTATAGTACTGATCTTAGAACCAGTGTTACAGCGCTGACAGTGTTGTTACGGTAGTGTTATAGTACTGATCTTAGAACCAGTGTTACATCGCTGACAGTGTTGTTACAGTAGTGTTATAGTACTGATCTTAGAACCAGTGTTACATTGCTGACAGTGTTGTTACAGTAGTGTTATAGTACTGATCTTAGAACCAGTGTTATGGCGCTGACAGTGCTGTTACGTAGTGTTATAGTACTGATCTTAGAACCAGTGTTACATCGCTGACAGTGTTGTTACAGTAGTGTTATAGTACTGATCTTAGAACCAGTGTTACTGTGCTGACCTTAAAGAGCTGTACTCCTATGCAGGCAAACATGAACTGCAGCAGCGTGGTGACGATCATGATGTTACCGATGGTCCTGATGGCCACAAACACACACTGGACTACGTGCTGCAAGGGTCAAAGTTAAAATGTTAGCAGTCATTGAACGGTAAGATGGCATTACATTGATAAAAGGTCAATATATGTCAAAGAAGACAAGGAGCTATAGTAACGATACAGTTACGGGAACTATTACTTTTTTTACCTGTCGCACGGCACAGGTTTTTGTAACAAACTATCACAAGTTTACTGTAATTGTTCTACCAATACTGTGGCAAGTAATATGATACATAAAGAGAAAGAGTAGGAGGTTTACAGTCTACCTTGAGACCTTTGGCTCTGTTGATAGCCCTCAGGGGCCGAAGCACACGCAGGACCCTCAGAATCTTCACCACTGAGATGGCAGAGGACCTAAATGTCATCACAGGAACTCACTGTCAGAAACAAACTCGCACTCTCTAAATACAACCATTCACTGCCATATCTAACTGGACCATATCAATTAAAAATGATGTGTTAGGACAGTGTGCAAGAGAGAAGAAACAGAGAGAGAGGGAGAATGGGTGAGGAATATGATGACGAGACAGATAGCAGAGTGTGAGAGAGAGAAAACGTGAGACAGAGAGAGAGAGAGAGAGAGAGAGAGAGAGAAAAAGTGAGAGAGAGAGAGAGAGAAAGAAAGGAAGGAAATAGTGTGGGCGGAGGGTAGCAGCAGGTACTGACTGGATGCAGAAGGAGACCAGGGAGACCCCCACCACCAGCAGATCAAGCAGGTTGAAGGTGTTCCTACAGAACGCCCCTTTATGGAGGAACGCCCCGTATGTGGTCATCTGATGGGAAGGGCACAGTTAGTTAGAGGGGTATCAGACACTAAGAAATACACACATTAACACAAACACAGAGACATACACACAACCCACTGGGCACAAACTGGTTGAATCAACGTTGTTTTAAAGGTAATTTATCAACATATTGTGATGTGGAATCTACGTGGAAAATACCTTGGATATGAAGAAAGTAATCAAACAAACTGGAATTAAAGCAAGACTAAGTGAAAGTAATCAAACAAACTGGAATTAAAGCAAGACTAAGTGAAAGTAATCAAACAAACTGGAATTAAAGCAAGACTAAGTGAAAGTAATCAAACAAACTGGAATTAAAGCCAGACTAAGTGAAAGTAATCAAACAAACTGGAATTAAAGCCAGACTAAGTGAAAGTAATCAAACAAACTGGAATTAAAGCTAGACTAAGTGGAACGATCCAAGCAGAAGATACATCTCCTTCAAATGTTGAGCTTTGGCTCCATTGACTAACAAACACAATTGAATATCACTTTGAAATAAAATAAATAGCCTATTAACTTGTCGACAAGCTAACAAATGATATGTTGGATTCATGTCTCCAACTCAACCAAAAGTAAAAGTTAAAGAATGGGATTTAAGCCAGTGGCTCAAATGGAACAATCCAAGCAGATACATCTGCTTTAAATGTTGATATTTGGTTACGTTGTCAACCAAACACAATTCAATATTACTTGTGTAATACAGGAAAAGGCTACCTTACAAACTAATGTAACATACAACCTTAAAATGAGTAACACATCCATGGCCACATTTTGTGGTTACTGCAACTATAAAGTTCTTCTTATGTAATAATTTAAAGTGTGCATGTCAAAGATAACAGGTCGCCGCAGGTCTGTGGAAATCTTGAAATTTGGTTGTGCTTTTAGATGGTTGAAAGCATAGCGATAACACATTGGAAATTCAACACATTTTTGGCTGTGTTTTTGAGTGGGTAAATATAGGTTGTAATCTCACTGTTCATCGTCTCAACCAAATACTACCCAGTTCTCCACGTTGAAATGACATGGTGTCCCCAGTGAGAAGTACACAACAGTTGTACACCACAAGACATACACACCCAAATAGACAAAGGAGTAGAAACAGCAATAATACAGCACTCACTCTCCCTCACACCCACGTACACCCACATAATTCCACACTCTTGTAGATCACTCTATTTCAGGGTGGCGAGCTCAGACTCAGACTCAGACTCAGGCTCAGACTCAGGCTCAGACAGAGCAGTAAAACAGGAGGCTAGCAGCTACCATCGCCACCCCACGGCACACTGGTACATGAATGTAGTAGCAAGTCATTCATTTCCCAATCCACTAATAACAGGGTCACTCGCAGCAGTAAAACATGCAATTTATTGCCGCTCTGCGAGAACAGATATTATGTCTACTACCTGAGATGAACTATAGGATCGAACGCTCCAGCGATTGGAAAACCGAATCCCCTTACTGACACATTCATGTATGGCCGTTTCCCTTAAAGCACATTCCTTCATGTTCTTTAATAGCTCAAATATAAAGGGATAATAAAGCAGCTCCCACTAAAACATGTCAGACTTCAGCAGGCAGAGAAGTAAACAACCCAGCAGAAGGAAGTCTTGTTCAAATCATAAAAGTAAAGTTCATCGTCCTGAGTGCATGTAAATGTAGAGACCAGTAGAACATACAGCGAGGGAGGGAGTAAAGAGCTAACTGAGAATGGTAACAGAGAACGCAGGGTGCTGCTAACGCAGCAGGACCAAGCTGAGCCGGGACGTGTTCATTAGGCACCAAACGAAAAAAAACGGACCAAAACAGGGAGGACTACCTGAACTGGTCCAATAAGAAACTCTAGTTTTCGCTTTCCATTGCAAAACATGTTGCTACGGTTTGCCCTAATGAATACGACCCTGGACAGAACTGTGCAGGTTAGGTCTACCCTCTTAACGGTTCTGGAGGAAACACTACATTTCTATGCACTCAGTCAGTCAGGGGAAAGCCCATGCTCCACATGAACATGGTTGGTTTGCCCCCTCTTTTATTGCTTAGTATCTGAATAGCAGTCAGTAAGTATGAGATGGAGTTGGCTTTGACTGGAGATGGCCTTAGATGTTTGTTTTTAAACCCTCCAAAACTCCGCCAATGACTTCTGGGTCAACTTCAGTCAAAGCTA
This sequence comes from Salvelinus fontinalis, assembly GCF_029448725.1. Lineage (NCBI taxonomy): Eukaryota > Metazoa > Chordata > Actinopteri > Salmoniformes > Salmonidae > Salvelinus > Salvelinus fontinalis. Next base: position 27,512,747 of record NC_074682.1, on the reverse strand, counting down.
CATGTCTTAAACAGTGCCATGATAGCTGTTTCCTTGCACAAAGAGTTGCAACATTTTTTGAAAGTTACACAAAATTGTGTCGTCGGTCGAAATTCCAAAACCTTTTCAACTCAAGCATGACAATCATGATGACACCAATCTGTGTTAGTTTGTGTCTGATTCCTTCCTGGATTATTAGTTTGTTGATTAGTGGAAATTGAACAACTCTTGTGTTAGTCAGTGTGTGTGTAGTAGTAGTCGTGAGTTAGCTAATGATGACAATCTAAAAGTTAAAAGAGGTGCCATGGAGTCAAAAGACAAAGAATAGAAACTGAAAACAAAACAAGGCAGGTAGTACTGTGGTGGCAGCAGGTGACACACAAGGAGAGAATGCAACAAGGCTCTCTGTCGTCATTAACGGGGGTTACCTTCAACATGATCTCAAATGTAAACATACTAGTGAAGACATAATCTGCATAGCCTAGGACCTGGAAGGCAACCAGACGTTGGGAGTGTTACTGTGGGGGGCAGTTAGTTGACAGCACAAAGAGGCGGACACAGGCCATTTACCTTCAACAGGATCTCAACAGTAAAGATAGCCGTGAAAGCATAGTCAAAGTAACCAAGTATCTGCAAAAAGCAACGTACATGTTTAACAATGATTATACAGGTTATGCAGCATGTATATTCATCAAAGACATTAGAACAACTAGTTAGAGTGGGATAATCCATGTGTGCAGGAAAGGGCATAGGAAATTACTTAATATGCATAAACAGAACATCAACCGTATTCATATAAATGTATCAAATCCATGTACAGTAGAATACAATATATTTTATAATACACTATCTATTCATCATATAGTTTCATTGAGTGCACCTGCAGGATGTCATTATCCCACTACCACAATGACATCATCTTTAAATTCCCGCAACTTGAGGTTAAGTTAGTATGATGAGTTGAAATAAGGAAACTCAAGTCAATGAACCTGTTGCCTCAGAGCATCATGGGGAAAAGTTCAGGAAAGAGTTATCTCCTCCCACAGTACTCTGTTAATGTACATCAATCGCAACAAACTAAATCACTAAATCAAGGTAAATAATGAACCAATAATGAACCTTACAGAATCTGTCTTTACTGTACATACTATGTACTACTACGAAGCCTATCTGTTGAAAATCAATTGCTGTATACGGTGTGTTCCTCTAACCTAGACAGAAGGTTCCTGTACTTACGATGTTGCGAGCAGAGAAGTTGCGTATGGGGTCCTCTGCAGCGAGGGAGACAGAGCTGAGCATGATGAAGACCAGGATGAGGTTGGTGAAGATGTGGTGATTGATGAGTTTATGACATCCCACCCGGATCCTGAGGAGAACAACAGACAATAGACAATAGACACAGCTGTGAGAACAGGCTTAAGAACAGCCACCTGTGTGTGTGTGTGTGTGTGTGTGTGTGTGTGTGTGTGTGTGTGTGTGTGTGTGTGTGTGTGTGTGTGTGTGTGTGTGTGTGTGTGTGTGTGTGTGTGTGTGTGTGTGTGTGTGTGTGTGTGTGTGTGAGAGAGACCTACGGGTTGGTCTTGCTGAAGATAAAGAAGGCGCTGCCATCAGGGATGGGGGTGATCTTCTCCTTCTTGACCAGTTCAGAGATAGGTGGGCGTGGCCCTGCTGGAACCTCCGGCTCCTCCTCCTCCTCCGCTGCACATACAGGCACACACACAGTGAGAGACGGATCACTCACACACACACACACACACACACACACACACACACACACACACACACACACACACACACACACACACACACACACACACACACACACACACACACACACACACACACACACACATGTTCTCTTCATGTACCTGCAGCATTCTCCTCATCTTCCTCCACTGGCACCTGTATCCAAAGAACCAAATGTGATTAAGAGTTCTAATTGTGTATAATAAGTGTCATAATTTAGTTTTTAAAGTGTATTTGAAACTATTTTATAGCATCACATATTATGCATGTTTCACAAGTATACAATGCCGCTGAATAAACCTGAACCACAATATGTCTGGGAAGGAGTTTTACCAAGTCTTCCTTTTTCTCTTCTTTTTTGTCACGTGGAGCGTTGAGAGACTCTGCGTCTCCCAGGTTGTCCACAGCGATAGCCAAGAAGACGTTCAGCAGGATGTCTGAGCAAAGTGTTCAGTCAAGGACAAAAGGAAGACACTGATACAGAACATTCAGAATAAGAACAGAGAGAAAAGCATACAGTGCTTGTGTCGAAGTCAGAAATGTTCAATGCTGGATGGGAGGAAACGGCCAAGAATAAGATGGTTATTGTGTTTGGGCTAATACAAACCTCCCAGCCCTGGAGTGTCTGGATCAGAGGAAGCTGTTGGGCATAGTGTATATGTTTGATACCATACCATTCATACCATTCCAGCCATTACAATCAGCTCCTATATCTCCTCCCACCAGCCTCCCTGGAACCTAGGTAAGCGCAGATTGTGATCTGGGCTGTTGATAGGATGAGTGGAGTAAAGAAAGGATACAGTTTCCGCAGATGAAAAGGATGATGAAGTAGAAGGAGACGATCATCCCTGATGAGGAAGGGCCACCGTACGCCATGATGCCGTCATACATCACAGCGTTCCAGTCTTCACCCGTCAGGATCTGGCAACAACACACCCAAACACACTCAATCATATTGGATGCTACACACATGGAGGTCCTATAATTCACATGTCATTTTATGGATACACATAGAGCATACGCTGGTAGTACAACATAACATACGGTACTTTACAGTATGTATATACTGTAGACCATGGGACATTTTACTCTAGTTATGTATCACACAACATCAAAAACAGAGGACTTGTCTGAGGCATAAACAAACACAAACCCACCTATTGTGGAAAAATGCATTTAAAATATAGCACCCACACACTGTATTGTTCACCCACCTGAAACACAGTGAGCAGTGCCTGGGGGAAGTTATCGAAGGTGCTCCTCTTGGTCTGTGTCTCGTCAAAGTTGAACTTGCCTCCGAACACCTGCATGCCCAGCAGGGAGAAGATGATGATGAAGAGGAAGAGCAGGAGCAGCAGGGAGGCGATGGACTTCATGGAGTTGAGCAGCGATGCCACCAAGTTACTGAGAGACTGCCAGTGACTGGAGAACATAGAGAGATGGCCAAATCACACACACACTCTCATGCATACAGTATGCATGGACACACACATACGCGCGCACACACACACACACACACACACACACACACACACACACACACACACACACACACACACACACACACACACACACACACACACACACACACACACACACACACACACACACACACACACACACACACACACACACACACACACACACACACACACACACACACACACACACAGAGAGAGAGAGAGAGAGAGAGAGAGAGAGAGAGAACAGTGTCTAGGGGGGCGAATTCACCCTACTCCACATGACAGTGGTCTCACCGTGTGACCTTGAAGATCCTGAGAAGGCGGACACAGCGGAACACAGAGATGCCCAGAGGAGACATGATGGCCAGCTCCACCAGGATGGTCTCTGTGATGCCTCCACACACTACAAAGCAGTCAAAGCGGTTGAACAGGGACACGAAGTAGGCCTGCAGGCCCAGACTGTACATCTTGGTCATCATCTCACATGTAAAACATCCCAGCAGAACCTTGTTTGCCACGTCTGGAATCACAAAGGACAGAGGGTGGTGTCAGTCAATATAACACATTAACACATTATAAACTAGAAAGGTCATTTTCCATGAAAATAAATTGTGAATTGCTTCAGCTGGCAAAAACATATTTTTATTGTATTCAGAGAAATGTTGAAGTTTAAATTGCTAGTGTTGAAAAATTAAGGTTAATGTTTTAGTAGAAGTAGTGACTGCAGTAGTGGTGGACCTATTGACTGTAGTAGCAGTAGTAGTAGCAGTAGCAGTAATAGTATACTATTATTATTATTATTAGTAGTAGTAGTAGAAGCAGTAATAGTAGTACTATTATTATTATTATTATTAGTAGTAGCAGTAGTACTTGTAGTAATAATAATCAAATCAAATCAAACTGCATTAGTCACATGCGCCGAATACAGGTGTAGACCTTACAGTGAAATGCTTACTTATGAGCCCCTAACCAACAACGCAGTTTAAATAAAATAAAAATATGAATATAAATAAATAAAAGTAACAAGTAATTCAAGAGAAGCAGTAAAATAGCAATAGGGGCGTACCGGTACAGAGTCAATGTGCGGGGGCACCGTTAGTCGAGGTAATTGAGGTAATATGTACATGTAGGTAGAGTTATTAAAGTGACTACACATAAATGATAACAACAGAGAGGAGCAGCGGTGTAAGGGGGGGTGCAAATAGTATGGGTAGCAATTTGATTAGATGTTCAGGAGTCTTATGGTTTGGGGGTAGAAGCTGTTTAGAAGCCTCTTGGACCTAGACTTGGCGCTCCGGTACAGCTTGCCGTTCAGTAGCAGAGAGAACAGTCTATGAATACGGTGGCTGGAGTCTTTGACAATTTTTAGGGCCTTCCTCTGACACCGCCTGGTATAGAGGTCCTGGATGGCAGGAAGCTTTGCCCCAGTGAGGTACTGGGCCGTACGCACTACGCTCTGTAGTGCCTTGCGGTCAGAGGCCGAAAAGTTGCTATACCAGGCAGTGATGCAACCAGTCAGAATGCTCTCGATGGTGCAGCTGTAGAACATTTTGAAGATCTGAGGACCCATGCCAAATCTTTGAGGGGCAAGTCTCCTGAGGGGGAATAGGTTTTGTTGTGCCCTCTTCACGACTGTCTTGGTGTGCTTGGACCATGTTAGTTTGTTGGTGATGTGGACACCAAGGAACTTGAAGCTCTCAACCTGCTCCACTACAGCCCTGTCGATGAGAATGGGGGCGTGCTCGGTCCTCGGTCCTCCTTTAGTCCACAATTATCTCCTTTGTCTTGATCACGTTTAGGGAGTGGTTGTTGTCCTGGCACCAGACGGCCAGGTCTCTGACCTCCTCCCTATAGGCTGTCTCGTCGTTGTCAGTGATCAGGCCTACTACTGTATCATCGGCAAACTTAATGATGGTGTTGCTGTTGTGCCTGGCCGTGCAGTCATGAGTGAACAGAGAGGACAGGAGGGGACTGAGCACGCACCCCTATGGAGCTCCTGTGTTGAGGATCAGTGTGGCAGTTGTGTTGTCGCCTACCCTTACCACCTGGGGGCGGCCCGTCAGGAAGTCCAGGATCCAGTTACAGAGGGAGGTGTTTAGTCCCAGGGTCCTTAGCTTATTGATGAGCTTTGAGGGCACTATGGTGTTGAACGCTGAGCTGTAGTCAGTGAATAGCATTCTCACGTAGGTGTTCCTTTTGTCCAGGTGGGAAAGGGAAGTGTGGAGTGCAATAGATATTGCATCATATGTGGATCTGTTAGGGTGGTATGTAAATTGGATTGGGTCTAGGCTTTCTGGGATAATGGTTTTGATGTGAGCCATGACCAGCCTTTCAAAGCACTTCATGGCTACAGATGTGAGTGCTATCAGTCGGTAGTCATTTAGGCAGGTTACCTTAGTGTTCTTGGGCACAGGGACTATGGTGGTCTGCTTAAAACATGTTGGTATTACAAACTCGGACAGGGTAAGGTTGAAAATGTCAGTGTAGACACTTGCCAGTTGGTCAGCGCATGCTCAGAGTACACGTCCTTGTAATCCGTCTGGCCCTGCCGCCTTGCGAATGTTGACCTGTTTAAAGGTCTTACTTACATCGGCTGCGGAGAGCGTGATCACACAGTCGTCCGGAACAGCTGGTGCTCTCATGCATGTTTCAGTGTTATTTGCCTCAAAGCGAGCATAGAAGTAGTTTAGCTTATCTGGTAGGCTCGTGTCACTGGGCAGCTCTCGTCTGTGCTTCCCTTTGTAGTCTGTAATGGTTTGCAAGCCCTGACACAGCCGACGAGCGTCAAAGCCGGTGTCATACGATTTGATCTTAGTCCTGTATTGATGCTTTGCCTGTTTGATGGTTCGTCAGACGGCATAGCGGGATTTCTTATAAGCTTCCAGGTTAGAGTCCCGCTCCTTGAAAGCGGCAGCTCTAGCCTTTAGCTCAGTGCAGATGTTGCCTGTAATCCATGGCTTCTGGTTGGGGTATGTACGTACGGTCACTGTGGGGATGACGTCATCGATGCATTTATTGATGAAGCCAGTGACTGATGTGGTGTACTTCTCAATGCCATCGGAGGAATCCCGGAACATATTCCAGTCTGTGCTAGCAAAACAGTTCTGTAGCTTAGCATCTGCTTCATCTCACCACTTTTTTATTGATCGAGTCACTGGTGCTTCCTGCTTTAATTTTAGCTTGTAAGCAGGAATCAGGAGGATAGAATTAAGATCAAATTTGCCAAACGTAGGGCGAGGGAGAGCTTTGTATGTGTCTCTGTGTGTGGAGTAAAGGTGGTTAATAGTTTTTTTTCCCATCTGGTTGCACATTTAACATTCTGATAGAAATTTGGTAAGATCGATTTAAGTTTCCCTGCATTAAAGTCCCCGGCCACTAGGAGCGCCACCTCTGGGTGAGCGCTCGTCCTGTTTGCTTATGGCGGAATGCAGCTCATTGAGTGCGGTCTTATTGCCAGCCTCAGTCTGTGGTGGTATGTAGACAGCTACGAAAAATACAGGTGAAAACTCTCTATGTAGATAGTGTGGTTTACAGTCTATCATGAGATACTCTACCTCAGGTGAGCAAAACCTCGAGACTTCCTTAGATATCGTGCACCAGCTGTTATTTACAAAAATACATAGTCCACAGCCCCTTGTCTTACCAGACGCCGCTGTTCTATTCTGCCAATACAGCATATAACCAGCCAACTGTATGTTGATAATGTCGTCGTTCAGCCACAACTCCGTGAAGTAGTAGTAATATTATTATTATTAATATTAGTAGTAGTAGTAGTAGCAGTAGTAGCAATAGTAGGAGTGAGTGTGGTAGTAGTAGTAGTAGTAGTAGTGAGTGTGGTATTAGTAGGCCTTATAGTAGTGGTAGGTTATTACATAGAGTGGTATTGTGAAGCAAGGCACACTAACTATAAGTCAGAAGCAAGTGGAATTTCTAGTGGTCCTGCTGAAGCAAGTCACATTAATTAGTGGTTCTCATTCTTAGAATGTGCTCCCCCAGTGATATAATTAGAAATGTAAGAATGCTCCATTACATGGCAGTTAATTCAACAGTGGGCATTTAGCTTGATGAAAGTAGTTGATGCGGTTTCTATAACAGTTGTATCGTTTGATTGGTAGAAGATATTTCTGTTCTGATTTAACATTTTAATAGCAGAGAAGGAGACTGATTTCATACCTTTTCCAACAGTTGGGAAAGTGGTAAAAATAGCTGATGTGTCAAAAGCCACATTGTTTACTAATTGTCTAATTCTCAGAATGTGCTCCCCAAGTTTTATAATTAAGCAATAAGGCCTGACGAGGTGTGATATTGTAACTGTCGTCTTGTGGTGATTTAGCGGACCAAGGCGCAGCGGGTTGTGAATACATAATTAATTTATTTACAAACAGACGAAACACGAAGAACACTTGAATAAACTACAAAACAAATAAACGATGTAGACTGACCTAAAACATGAGAACTTACATAACACAAAGAACGCACGAACAGGTACAGACTACAACAAACGAACGAACAAACGAAACAGTCCCGTGTGGTGCACAGACACAAACACGGAAGACAACCACCCACAAACAAACAGTGAAACCAGCCTACCTTAATATGGTTCTCAATCAGAGGAAACGTCAAACACCTGCCTCTAATTGAGAACCATATCAGGCAACACATTAAACCCAACATAGAAACACAACACATAGAATGCCCACCCCAACTCACGCCCTGACCAACTAAACACATACAAAACAACAGAAAACAGGTCAGGAACGTGACAGATATATTGGCCAGTATACCACGCCTAAGGGCTGTTCTTACACACAATGCAAAGTGAGGTGCCTGGATACAGCCCTTAGCAGTGGCATATTGGCCATATACGACAAACCCCAGAGTTGTCTTATTGCTATTTTAAACCAGTTTCCAACATGAAATATAACAGTAAACAAGTCGTTTTGCATCGTACTCGTGATATATTGTCTGATATACACACAGCCAATCAGCATCCAGGATCCAAACTACCTGGTATATAATTCGACTTTTCTGAAAGTTCCACGGCAGTTTATTCAACAGTGGGAAGTTAGCTTAATGAAAGTAGCTGATGCGGTTACTAAAACAGCTGTAACTCTTGATTTGTAGAAGTTTTTCTGATCTGATTTCAGATTTGAACAAAAGAGAATGAGAACAAGAATTCATATGCTCTTTTTTGTCTAAGATGTTGGGAAGGTGGTTAAAAAAAATTAAGTTGAGAGAAAAAATTGTTGACTTGGTTAATAAAAAAGCTGAATCATTTTTTTTCAGGTGATTACTGATAAATTAATTTAAACATTTATTATTATTAGGTTTTGTTATCTGTTTTAACAAAACCTTCTTTATTTTTGTACTTATGTATTGAATATAATTTTTTGTGGTGTGGTTTTCATATTAGCCCTTGGTCTTTCATCAACACCTGCACACCGTTTTCTTTATTTTATATCTGTATTGTTGTCTATCACTTGTTTTCTTTGGTGCAAATAAATAAAAATAAAAATAAATTGGTAGAAGATATTTCAGTTCTGATTTCAGATTTGAACAGCAGAGAAGCAGACTAAAGCCTGATTCCGATACAACAGACAACATGGTTTTACTCAGTTTCATAACATTTGCTTTGAACACTCTATTTTTAGAACGTCTCATGTCGGCTGCTTGATTTTCCCAAATTGAACATGTCAAATCTTAGCTAAAGACTTGCGACGAGACGGATCCATTTAGCCAATCAGAGAACAGTGCGCTGACATTTTGTCTGTGTTTAAACAAGCAGCTAGCAAGCCAAGCAGACAGCTAGCTAGCTCTTTTGCTGCAGTAATAGCTAGCTTGCTGATATTTCTCTGTCAAGTCACAAAGTGTGCCATGTTTCTGGTGCATGTATTTAATGATACTTGTTTGCTACAACAAGTGCCAACTTTGTTTCAAAGCTTCACCACATCATTGTAAAAATAGTCACATTATAATGGAATCGTTCTCAACCATGCATCTCATCTTTTTGATCTGAATGCACCAATTTTAGTCAGCTGTCCTACAACTGTCACGCCCTGACCTTAGAGATCCCTATTATTCTCTATGTTTGGTTAGGTCAGGGTGTGACTTGGGGGGGAAATTTATGTTTTCTATTTCTTTGTTTTGGCCGAGTGTGGTTCCCAATCAGAGGCAGCTGTCTATCATTGTCTCTGATTGGGGATCATATATAAGTTGTCATTTTACGTTTGGGTTTTGTGGGATCTTGTTTTCTGTATAGTTTATTTGCCTTACAGAACTGTCCGCTTTCGTTTTCATTTTGGTTATTTTGTTGGAGTGTTTTTTGTAAATAAATATCATGAACACTTTCCACGCTGTGCTTTGGTCCACTCTTCCTTCTACCAACGAGAGCTGTTACAACAACAAACAATTCCAGAACTAGCTAATTTTGTCTTGTCTCATCTCTCCTTATGTCGGCTGTTGTATCTGAACCGGGCTTAAGATTTCATACGCTCAACGGTTTTGTCTAAGTTGTTGGGAAAGTGGTCAAAGTAGCTGATTTGTGTCAAAAGTCACATTGTTTACATTAAAGTGGATTAGGATTTTTTGGATTACAAAAAGGTTAATAGTTTAAAAGATATAAAAGGTATCAAAACTATTCCACACCAGTCTGCATGTTTTAAAGTTTGAATGGTGTTTCTAGCTTAAACAGTGTAAAAGGAGTAGTGGTCCAAATAATAACTTTAATAAAATGTCAGAAATAAGTACAATATTTAAAGTGTGACTGCTGAAGCAAGTCACATTAAAAATATCATTGATTCCATAGTTAGGGCCAGGAGTTTTTCCTTACCACCTGACCTGACTTGGAAGTAATTCTGGTCGAGTCTCTTTTCACAACTGCCATGGAGCGTCATGAGTCTTGCAAATTAGACTTCTCCGGGCCTTAGTTATAGAGTATAAATACTGTATGGGCCTAAAGTTTTGCTGGTCAGGTCATGTGGTCAGGAAAAACTCCTGGCCCTATGGCACATGATCTAAGACAATGGTAGCCAGTATGTGGTGTAGTAGACCCACTCCCTGTACTGGAGTGAGCCAGTCAGGCTGATTGTAGAGTACTAACCCTGTACTGGAGTGAGCCAGTCAGGCTGATTGTAGTGTACTAACCCTGTACCGGAGTGAGACAGTCAGGCTGATTGTAGAGTACTAACCCTGTACTGGAGTGAGCCAGTCAGGCTGATTGTAGTGTACTAACCCTGTACTGGAGTGAGCCAGTCAGGCTGATTGTAGTGTACTAACCCTGTACCGGAGTGAGACAGTCAGGCTGATTGTAGTGTACTAACCCTGTACTGGAGTGAGCCAGTCAGGCTGATTGTAGTGTACTAACCCTATACTGGAGTGAGCCAGTCAGGCTGATTGCAATGTACTAACCCTGTACTTGAGTGAGCCAGTCAGGCTGCATGTAGTGCTCTGAGGAGATGGTGAGTGTGTTGAGAAACACCAGGATGATCACCAGCCAATAGAAAGGCACCGATTTAACTGCCAACCGGCACTTCCTGCGGCAGAACCTGTTCCAGCGACGCCAGCGCCGACTGTGAGACAGGAAGTAAAAAGGAGACCAGTAGGGGAGGTTTTCATTGAAGGGTGGTTGGTGGGGGGTTAGGAAATACACTGCTCAAAAAAATAAAGGGAACACTAAAATAACACATCCTAGATCTGAATGAATTAAATATTCTTATTAAATACTTTTTTCTGTACATAGTTGAATGTGCTGACAACAGAATCACACAAAAATTATCAATGGAAATCAAATTTATCAACCCATGGAGGTCTGGATTTGGAGTCACACTCAAAATTAAAGTGGAAAACCACACTACAGGCTGATCCAACTTTGATGTAATGTCCTTAAAACAAGTCAAAATGAGGCTCAGCAGTGTGTGTGGCCTCCATGTGCCTGTATGACCTCCCTACAACGCCTGGGCATGCTCCTGATGAGGTGGCGGATGGTCTCCTGAGGGATCTCCTCCCAGACCTGGACTAAAGCATCCGCCAACTCCTGGACAGTCTGTGGTGCAACGTGTCGTTGGTGGATGGAGCGAGACATGATGTCCCAGATGTGCTCAATTGGATTCAGGTCTGGGGAACGGGCGGGCCAGTCCATAGCATCAATGCCTTCCTCTTGCAGGAACTGCTGACACACTCCAGCCACATGAGGTCTAGCATTGTCTTGCTTTAGGAGGAACCCAGGGCCAACCGCACCAGCATATGGTCTCACAAGGGGTCTGAGGATCTCATCTCGGTACCTAATGGCAGTCAGGCTACCTCTGGTGAGCACATGGAGGGCTGTGCGTCCCCCCAAAGAAATGCCACCCCACACCATGACTGACCCACCGCCAAACCAGTCATGCTGGAGGATGTTGCAGGCAGCAGAACGTTCTCCACGGCGTCTCCAGACTCTGTCACGTCTGTCACATGTGCTCAGTGTGAACCTGCTTTCATCTGTGAAGAGCACAGGGCGCCAGTGGCGAATTTGCCAATCTTGGTGTTCTCTGGCAAATGCCAAACGTCCTGCACGGTGTTGGGCTGTAAGCACAACCCCCACCTGTGGACGTCGGGCCCTCATACCACCCTCATGGAGTCCTGTTTCTGACGGTTTGAGCAGACACATGCACATTTGTGGCCTGCTGGAGGTCATTTTGCAGGGCTCTGGCAGTGCTCCTCCTGCTCCTCCTTGCACAAAGGCGGAGGTAGTGGTCCTGCTCCTGGGTTGTTGCCCTCCTACGGCCTCCTCCACGTCTCCTGATGTACTGGCCTGTCTCCTGGTAGCGCCTCCATGCTCTGGACACTACGCGGACAGACACAGCAAACCTTCTTGCCACAGCTCGCATTGATGTGCCATCCTGGATGAGCTGCACTACATGAGCCACTTGTGTGGGTTGTAGACTCCGTCTCATGCTACCACTAGAGTGAAAGCACCGCCAGCATTCAAAAGTGACCAAAACATCAGCCAGGAAGCATAGGAACTGAGAAGTGGTCTGTGGTCACCACCTGCAGAACCACTCCTTTATTGGGTGTGTCTTGCAAATTGCCTATAATTTCCACCTTTTGTCTAATCCATTAGCACAACAGCATGTGAAATTTATTATCAATCAGTGTTGCTTCCTAAGTGGGCAGTTTGATTTCACAGAAGTGTGATTGACTTGGAGTTACATTGTGTTGTTTAAGTGTTCCCTTTATTTTTTTGAGCAGTGTATATAAAGAGGGGGTGTAGGCAAGCACTGCGTTCAAAGAATATTAGAAGAAAACTTGGGAAAGAGAAGTCAATGAACTTTGAAAGAAATTTGGGAGAGGGAGAGAGCAGCATAGCATGCAGCATAAATCACAAAGTATAAGGCTCCAGCACCTCCAGTTCCTCCCGATGCCCCAGATTATATGCTGACATGTTTAAAGGGGAGTTGGAGTTGATTTATTACCTGCAGACTCATTAAAGCTGACTCCAGAGAACAGAACAGCACATACAGTAGAGAAACCTAAAGCAAGCATTTATCTACAGAAATAACAGACGTCACTACTTCATACAGAAATACAAAACTTTCACTGTACAGACTGCTGCTGCATGCGTCGAGCAAGGACACATGCGAGGTAAGGTGATTTCACTGACCTGAACTTTGACTTTGAAATTTTTTGACTGGAAAAATCAAAACGTTTATAATAGAAATCAGTTTACCTTGCTGACTGCAGGTTATTCATAAATGTTGTAAAAAGCCATATATCCTATGTGCAACATGAGTGGTCAACCAAACAAACGTATTTATTAAAGCTTGTTTTACATCAGCATTTTTCCAGACAGGATAGATAGAGGATAGATAGAGGATAGATAAAGATAGATAAAGCACACAATAGTTCACTCAGGTGACGGAGGTTGTGTTTCTGTAATGAATGTGGTAGTTTCTATGATATCGCAGGTTGTGTTCTATGGTACGGAACTGCAGATGTGGTTCTAGTCTGGGGGAGTTCTCACCAAAAAGGTCCACAGCACGGTGTCTTCACCTCATCCTCGGTCACGTTCTCTGTGTTCACCGACTCCGTCTCACTGGCTGGCATACTCGCTGCAGTGGCAAACAGAGTACTCATCATACACACACACAGAACCCCATGTATAACACACCGTACATGTCACGCACACACACCTCAAACGTACAGTACACATTCAGACCCACGGTACCACAGCAGAGTCAAACACATCCCAGAGAAAATAAACCTCATTCATCAAAGAAAGAAAGAATGTTCAGCATCACTGCAGGAATTTCTAAGAAATCCCTTTTCTCAACAAAAAAAAAAGCACAAATTCAGTTCGAAAGGACGATACCTCACAAAACCAAATCCATGTGCAACAGAAGAGACAGAAGAAAGTCTGTAAAGTGGGCAGATAGAAAAACAAGAAAAACAAGAAAGAAAGAAACAACTATAGGGTTTGTGTTTATTTTATATCCCCTGGAAAGTATGACAATGTGATAGGATGTCTCTTCATCGTAATAACTACTGGCTTCTAGTACCTTATTAACTTACTATGAATTAATAAACTAACTGCCATCATAAGCGTTACTAGTATGGTCATTGTAATCCTCACTATGACTTAACATAATGAGTTAGAGATGTGGGGACAGAGGGGAGTTAGAGGACGGGACAGCTGCTATGTCTGAGGGCTCTCTGATGCAGTGGAGGAGTACAGGATGAAGAAAGAGGATGCTCCTTTAAACAGCCATATTAGACAAAAAAATAAAGTATTACTTTAAAATATTAGTCACAAAACACTACATACTAAAATATTAGACTTAAAACACTAGATACGGCACTGACTTTTCCCCCCCAAAAATTACGTTACAGCCTTATTCTAAAATTGATTAAATCGTTTTTTTCCTCCTCATCAATCTACACATAATACCCCATAATAACAAACCAAAAACAGGTTTTTAGATTTTTGCTAATTTATAAAAAAAATAAGTATTCAGACCCTTGACTCAGTACTTTGTTGAAGCACCTATGGCAGCGATTACAGCATCGAGTATTTGTGGGTATGACGCTACGAGCTTGGCACATCTGTATTTGGGGAGTTTCTTCCATTCTTCTCTGCAGATCCTCTCATGGTCTCTCAGGTTGGATGGGGAGCGTTGCTGCACAGCTATTTTCAGAATTCTCCTGAGCTGTTAGATCGGGTTCAAGTCTGGGCTCTGGCTGGGCCACTCAAGGATATTCAGAGACTTGTCCCGAAGCCACTCCTACGTTGTCTTGGCTGTGTGCTTAGGGTCTTTGTCATGTTGGATGGTGAACCTTCGCCCCAGTCTGAGGACCTGAGCTCTTTGGAGCAGGTTTTCATCAAGAATCTCTCTGTACTTTGCTCTGTTCATCTTTGCCTCGATCCTAACAAGTCTCCCAGTCCCTGTCGCTGAAAAACATCCCCACTCCAAGTGGGCTGTCATGTGCATTTTACTGAGGAGTGGCTTCCGTCTGGCCACTCTACCATAAAGGCCTGATTGGTGGAGTGCTGCAGAGATGGTTGTCCTTCTGGAAGGTTCTCCCATCTCCATAGAAGAGAGTGACCACCAGGTTCTTGGTCACCTCCCTGACCAAGGCCCTTCTCCCCTGATTGCTCAGTTTGGCCATGCAGCCAGCTCTAGGAAGAGTCTTGGTAGTTCAAAACGTCTTCCATTTAAGAATGATCGAGGCACTGTGTTCTTGTGTTCTTCAACGCTGTAGAATTGTTTTGGTTCCCTTCGCCAGATATGTGCCTCAACACAATCCTGTCTCAGAGCTCTCGACATTTCCTTCAACCTCATGGCTTGTTTTTTTTAATATATATTTTTTTAATTTAACCTTTATTTAACTAGGCAAGTCAGTTAAGAACAAATTCTTATTTACAATGATGGCCTACCAGGGAACAGTGGGTTAACTGCCTTGTTCAGGGGCATAACGACAGATTTTTACTTTGTCAGCTCGGGGATTCGATCCAGCAACCTTTCAGTTACTGGCCCCTTTCAGTTACTGGCCTCTGGTTTTTGCTCTGACATGCACTGTCAACTGTGGGACCTTATATAGACATATCTGTCCCTGTCCAATCAATTGAATTTACCACAGGTGGACTCCAATCAAGTTGTAGAAACATATCAAGGATGCACTTGAGCTCAATTTCAAGTCTCATAAAGGGTCTGAATACTTTTATTTCTGTTTTTTATTTTTAATACATACATTTTCAAAAACCTGTTTTCACTTCATCATTATGGGGTATTGTGTGTAGATTTCTGAGAAATGTTGTTTATTTAATCCATTTTAGAATAAGGCTGTAACGTAAAAAAAATGTGGAAAAAGTCAAGCTGTCTGAATACTTTACGAAGGCACTGTACTACTCTAAAATATTAGACTCTTAAAATATTCTCTAAATACTTTGGGAGAAATTCTGTAATATGAGAAGACTGCTGCTAAGACTGTGTGAAAATAAACAAAGCTACAACTTTTATGTGAGACCACAGCCTGTTTGTGCGAGGTTACGAGGTTTGTGTGAAAGCGTTCTCTTTGACTCTTGAGTCCTCCGACAGCTCTCTCTCTCTTTCTCAATACTGCTGACTGCTGGATGTAGTGATCTTCGTTTAGCCCCGTTTTCCTATTCACACTGAGCCCCTAGCCTAGCTGATTTAACCGGGCTGTGCATGGAGAGAGAGAGAGAGAGGGAGAGAAGTTGAGTGCCTGGTATCAACCAGAGCAGTATGTATCCCCATTATGCTGCCTGGTGCTCCTCATGTGACTCCACTCACAGGGAATGAGAGAGTCTGGGCTCATTGAGTCAGAAACAGCAGGAGACGGCCTGCAGGGAGAGGCTTTATCAAACACAGAAAGAACACAAAAGGAAAAGCAAGACTGAAAAGATAGTGATGCTCAAACAGAATGGTCAATCACAATAGCAAAGCACAAGCAGGGCGATTAGGCTGCACACATTATGCTACAGACATTAGGCTACAGACATTATGCTACAGACATTAGGCTGCAGACATTAGGCTGCAGACATTATGCTGCAGAGATTAGGCTGCAGACATTAGGCTGCAGACATTAGGCTGCAGACATTATGCTGCAGACATTAGGCTGCAGACACACAGAGGTGTATACGCAGACACACCCAAACAAACAAATACATACACAAACACACAAGCTCACGCAAGCACGCGCAATCACCCACACACAAGCTTGCTCACGCACACACGCACACTCAGACTTTTTCAATGTGGAAGGGAAGACCAGGGGATTTACCATGAGTGTCGGAGGACTGGCTGAACCACCCAAACCTGCTTCCTTTCTTCTTCTCTGTGAGGTCAGCCAGAGTCACCCCTTCATGTTTAATGCATGCAAGCCCATGCATTCAGACAGCAGACGGCACAGCAGAGAAACATGGGGGGGAGAATGGGCCTCTATCAAGATAGGTTAGAGCAGCACAGTAACAATGCACAACAACAACAACAACCGTAACAGCAACAATAATAGTAGGGTCGTTCCACCAATTCGGTGCCTTTCAAGAAGTGTAACTTGGTAAAAAAAAACGCTTGATTTCACCTACTTTTAACATACTGTCATAAAGAGCACATGTTCAACTTCATAAAAACACATCTCAATGAGATAGTAAGTGGCTATTAAAACTTCAGATGGCTGCAGGGGCAGTATTGAGTAGCTTGGATGAAAGGTGCACAGAGGTGCCCAGAGTAAACTGCCTGCTCCTCATGTCCCAGTTGCTAATATATGCATTTTATTATTCGTATTGGATAGAAAACACTCTGAAGTATCTAAAACTGTTTGAAGTATGTCTGTGAGTATAACAGAACTCATATGGCAGGCAAAAACCTGAGAAGTTCCACTCCTGTTTGAATTTTTTCTGAGGCGGCATATTTTCAACAAAGCTCTCATTGAAATTACAGCGAGATATTGATGAGTTTTCACTTCCTATGGCTTCCACTAGATGTCAACAGTCAATAGAACTTTGTCTGATGACTCTAATGTGAAGGGGGGCCGAAGGAGACAGGAATTAGTCAGGTCTGCCACGAGCTGACCATGCTTTCACATGTGCATTCACATGAGGAGGACCTCCGTTCCACCGCTCTTTTAAAGTCAATCTAATTCTCCGGTTGGAACGTTATTCAAGATATATGTTAACAACATTCTAAAGATTGATTCAGTACATCGTTTGACATGTTTCTACTGACTGTTACGGAACTTTTGGACATTTCGTCACGTTATAGTGGACGCGCTTTGTGACTTTGGAATTGTTTACCAAAAGCGCTAACCAAAGTAGCTAATTGGACATAAATAACGGACATTATCGAACAAATCATTCTAATGAAGTTCATCAAAGGTAAGGAAACATTTATCATGTATTTTCTAGTTTCTGTTGACCCCAACATGGCGGCTAATTTGGCTCTTGTTCTGAGCTCCGTCTCAGATTATTGCATGATTTGCTTTTTCTGTAAAGTTTTTTAAAAATCTGACACAGCGGTTGCATTAAGGAGAGGTATATCTATAATTCCATGTGTATTATTATAACTTGTATTATTTATTACATTTATGATGAGTATTTCTGTTGAAACGATGTGGCTATGCAAAATCACTTGATAGTGAATGTAACGCGCCAATGTAAACTCAGATTTTTTGTTATAAATATGAACTTTATCAAACAAAACATGCATGTATTGTGTAACATGAAGTCCTATGAGTGTCATCTGATGAAGATAATCAAAGGTTAGTGATTCATTTTATCTCTATTTCTGCTTTTTCTGACTGCTATCTTTCGCTGAAAAATGGCTGTGCTTATTGTGGTTTGGTGGTGACCTAACTTAAGGGCCAAATAACGTAACAGGTTTAAATCTGTTCAGCCATAACTCCCGTTGTGACCGTGGGAATGGAAGCTTGTTGTGTGCAACTGGGAGGGTCAATAGAATGCAAGAAAATTCATTGTTAAAACATTTCTAGCCTGTCTATGGGTGACTAGGGTTGACTTTTTATGTTCAACCTGCTTATTTTTACACCACAAAACACCAGAAAATTGCCAAAAAGAGCAGAACCAGCTCACTTGCTTTTCCGTATGATTTGACTATTAGATGTTCAATGAATTTAGGATTATTTATTTTTTTACTATTTACACCCTATTAAAAACGAGATTTCAGTTCACGTAACAGGGTTGACCTTAACATGAGGGACAGATGTAAATTAAACACAAATTACATGACATAAATAATAATCTTCAGAAATGACATTGTCAAAGCAACAAAATAACAAGAGCTTTACAATGATGGTGTAACTTTTGGAATTAAGTGGGTTAAAATCTTTCTAGAAGTGGCACAGGGTTGATGGAGGAACATGTCAAAACGCTGAATTTTACAAACATTTAGCAAGCCTTTATTCAAATAAAAAATCTGCTTTATTAAATTCTCAATGTGGTCTATATTAAAGGGCACTTCATTTAATATAACAGGTTTTTAAAATTCAATATTTGTGCACAATTTATACTTAAAGGCACTCTATTCGTGGAACGACCCAATACAGCTGGCAACAGCGACACTGACTGACAACACCAGCACCACTGACACCAGTAGCATGGACTGTAGTAGACACTGAAGAGGAGCAGAAGAGGAAGATGGACAACTGTTAGTCACATGACAGGAAGCTAGCACCTGCAGGCCGGAGGGGAGGGGGGGGGGGGGGTCATACAGAACAGTACAGTACAGTTGCTCTAGAGTCTATACCTACATGCTGCAATGCAAATTAACAGCATTCACATCCACACTGAGTGTACAAAACATTAAGAACACCTTCCTAAAAGCGTTCCACAGGGATGCTGGCCCATGTTGACTCCAATGCTTCCCACAGTTGTATCAAGTTGGCTGGATGTCCTTTAGGTGGTGGACTATTCTTGATACACACACAAACTGTTGAGCATGAAAAACCCAGCAGCATTGCAGCTCTTGACACAAACCGGTGCGCCTGGCACCTACTACCATACCCCGTTCAAAGGCAATTAAATATTTTGATCTTGCCGATTCACCCTCTGAATGCCACACATACACAATCCATGTCTCAATTGTCCCAAGTCTTAAAAATCCATGTCTCCTCCCCTTCATCTACACTGATTGAAGTGGATTTAACAAGTGACATCAATAAGGGATCATAGCTTTGACCTGAATTTCACCTGGAATTATAATTTTTTATTTTACTTTTTAGTTTGCAAAAAAGGCATTTCACTGTACTTGTGCATGTGACATTAAAACTTGAAACTTTATTCACCTGGTCAGTCAATTTCATGGAAAGAGCAGGTGTTCTTAATGTTTTGTACACTCAGTGTATATGTTACTATACAGTCTCTCATGTCATGCCCGGGTACGGTGATAGACACAGAAAAGCCAGGGTGATGCATTTCACAAGTTGGCATCGCCGAGAGATCCATGTTATTATAACCCTTGACCTTTAACCCCAACCTTCAGCTTAGTGCCAAGCATTCTGAGCACTAGAAAGATCTCTTCTGAGACCCCTACATACTGAAGATGCTACTCCTACCATACATATCTCCTATCATGTTCCTATCCAGTTACTAGTTATGTTAACTGTGTGTAAATGGAGGCAGTGGTGATAATCCTGTGGTAATCCTTTACTTGCTTTAGTATTCTATTCTTGACTATAATTTAATATACATTACCTTACTTGGTTTGAAGGTTCAATTACTAAATCAACATCCCCCCCAGGATTTCACAGGGAATTTTTGTGATATTAACAGGTAAATATACTTGATTTTGCTGCAGCAATTTTGAATTTTTTTATGGGAAAATGTCAAATTTTGTCCAATTTTTCACGAAAATGCAATGACGAGGCAAAAACTTTGATGACGCATGGCTTGATTGAACCATATTCTGCGGTAAATGTGCGGTGATTGGTTGAACTTGCGAGCCCTCTTTTTGTTCTGCAATAATATTACGATGATTTTACTGTTTTACGTGGCAATACTACAGTGATTTGTCAAATTTGCAAGTCCTCGCATAATATGCAGGGAATTGTTGATTCTGCAAAAACAATTGTGATAACAGCATAGCAGAATCCTGGAGGGATTGAAATACAGTTATTGACAATAGAACGATAAATGTCTAAGTAAAACAGTATATTTGGAAGCATGGCAAAGTTGCTTGACTAAATCTACATACTTGGTAAACAGGAGAGGGACTCTGACCGTACTGAAACTCTGGAGTTTAGAGAGAATACAGGAGAGATGTGGCTTTAAAGTAAATCAGTGAAAGAAGTTGTGATTCTAATCTAGAGCTCAGTACTTTCTAGGGGAAGGAGACTGGAGACTGAGAGATAGTGTAGTGGTGTAGTGCTGCTCTCTGGTTCATAGGAAGGGATGGTGAAGAGAAATATACTGTACTAAAGCTGTATGGAGGGGCAGTAACAGTATCTGGTTGACAGGTAGGGAGGGTACAGTACTAAAGCTGTATGGAGGGGCAGTAACAGTATCTGGTTGACATGTAGGGAGGGTACAGTACTAAAGCTGTATGGAGGGGCAGTAACAGTATCTGGTTGACAGGTAGGGAGGGTACAGTACTAAAGCTGTATGGAGGGGCAGTAACAGTATCTGGTTGACAGGTAGGGAGGGTACAGTACTAAAGCTGTATGGAGGGGCAGTAACAGTATCTGGTTGACAGGTAGGGAGGGTACAGTACTAAAGCTGTATGGAGGGGCAGTAACAGTATCTGGTTGACAGGTAGGGAGGGTACAGTACTAAAGCTGTATGGAGGGGCAGTAACAGTATCTGGTTGACAGGTAGGGAGGGTACAGTACTAAAGCTGTATGGAGGGGCAGTAACAGTATCTGGTTGACAGGTAGGGAGGGTACATTACTAAAGCTGTATGGAGGGGCAGTAACAGTATCTGGTTGACAGGTAGGGAGGGTACAGTACTAAAGCTGTATGGAGGGGCAGTAACAGTATCTGGTTGACAGGTAGGGAGGGTACAGTACTAAAGCTGTATGGAGGGGCAGTAACAGTATCTGGTTGACATGTAGGGAGGGTACAGTACTAAAGCTGTATGGAGGGGCAGTAACAGTATCTGGTTGACAGGTAGGGAGGGTACAGTACTAAAGCTGTATGGAGGGGCAGTAACAGTATCTGGTTGACAGGTAGGGAGGGTACAGTACTAAAGCTGTATGGAGGGGCAGTAACAGTATCTGGTTGACAGGTAGGGAGGGTACAGTACTAAAGCTGTATGGAGGGGCAGTAACAGTATCTGGTTGACAGGTAGGGAGGGTACAGTACTAAAGCTGTATGGAGGGGCAGTAACAGTATCTGGTTGACAGGTAGGGAGGGTACAGTACTAAAGCTGTATGGAGGGGCAGTAACAGTATCTGGTTGACAGGTAGGGAGGGTACAGTACTAAAGCTGTATGGAGGGGCAGTAACAGTATCTGGTTGACAGGTAGGGAGGGTACAGTACTAAAGCTGTATGGAGGGGCAGTAACAGTATCTGGTTGACATGTAGGGAGGGTACAGTACTAAAGCTGTATGGAGGGGCAGTAACAGTACCTGGTTGACAGGTAGGGAGGGTACAGTACTAAAGCTGTATGGAGGGGCAGTAACAGTATCTGGTTGACAGGTAGGGAGGGTACAGTACTAAAGCTGTATGGAGGGGCAGTAACAGTATCTGGTTGACAGGTAGGGAGGGTACAGTACTAAAGCTGTATGGAGGGGCAGTAACAGTATCTGGTTGACATGTAGGGAGGGTACAGTACTAAAGCTGTATGGAGGGGCATTAAAAGTATCTGGTTGACAGGTAGGGAGGGTACAGTACTAAAGCTGTATGGAGGGGCAGTAACAGTATCTGGTTGACAGGTAGGGAGGGTACAGTACTAAAGCTGTATGGAGGGGCAGTAACAGTATCTGGTTGACAGGTAGGGAGGGTACAGTACTAAAGCTGTATGGAGGGGCAGTAACAGTATCTGGTTGACAGGTAGGGAGGGTACAGTACTAAAGCTGTATGGAGGGGCAGTAACAGTATCTGGTTGACAGGTAGGGAGGGTACAGTACTACAGCTGTATGGAGGGGCAGTAACAGTATCTGGTTGACAGGTAGGGAGGGTACAGTACTAAAGCTGTATGGAGGGGCAGTAACAGTATCTGGTTGACAGGTAGGGAGGGTACAGTACTAAAGCTGTATGGAGGGGCAGTAACAGTATCTGGTTGACATGTAGGGAGGGTACAGTACTAAAGCTGTATGGAGGGGCAGTAACAGTACCTGGTTGACAGGTAGGGAGGGTACAGTAGTAAAGCTGTATGGAGGGGCAGCAACAGTATCTGGTTGACATGTAGGGAGGGTACAGTACTAAAGCTGTATGGAGGGGCAGCAACAGTATCTGGTTGACAGGTAGGGAGGGTACAGTACTAAAGCTGTATGGAGGGGCAGTAACAGTATCTGGTTGACAGGTAGGGAGGGTACAGTACTAAAGCTGTATGGAGGGGCAGTAACAGTATCTGGTTGACAGGTAGAGAGGGTACAGTACTAAAGCTGTATGGAGGGGCAGTAACAGTATCTGGTTGACAGGTAGGGAGGGTACAGTACTAAAGCTGTATGGAGGGGCAGTAACAGTATCTGGTTGACAGGTAGGGAGGGTACAGTAATAAAGCTGTATGGAGGGGCAGTAACAGTATCTGGTTGACAGGTAGGGAGGGTACAGTACTAAAGCTGTATGGAGGGGCAGTAACAGTATCTGGTTGACATGTAGGGAGGGTACAGTACTAAAGCTGTATGGAGGGGCAGTAACAGTATCTGGTTGACAGTTAGGGAGGGTACAGTACTAAAGCTGTATGGAGGGGCAGTAACAGTATCTGGTTGACATGTAGGGAGGGTACAGTACTAAAGCTGTATGGAGGGGCAGTAACAGTATCTGGTTGACAGGTAGGGAGGGTACAGTACTAAAGCTGTATGGAGGGGCAGTAACAGTATCTGGTTGACAGGTAGGGAGGGTACAGTACTAAAGCTGTATGGAGGGGCAGTAACAGTATCTGGTTGACAGGTAGGGAGGGTACAGTACTAAAGCTGTATGGAGGGGCAGTAACAGTATCTGGTTGACAGGTAGGGAGGGTACAGTACTAAAGCTGTATGGAGGGGCAGTAACAGTATCTGGTTGACAGGTAGGGAGGGTACAGTACTAAAGCTGTATGGAGGGGCAGTAACAGTATCTGGTTGACAGGTAGGGAGGGTACAGTACTAAAGCTGTATGGAGGGGCAGTAACAGTATCTGGTTGACAGGTAGGGAGGGTACAGTACTAAAGCTGTATGGAGGGGCAGTAACAGTATCTGGTTGACATGTAGGGAGGGTACAGTACTAAAGCTGTATGGAGGGGCAGTAACAGTATCTGGTTGACAGGTAGGGAGGGTACAGTACTAAAGCTGTATGGAGGGGCAGTAACAGTATCTGGTTGACAGGTAGGGAGGGTACAGTACTAAAGCTGTATGGAGGGGCAGTAACAGTATCTGGTTGACAGGTAGGGAGGGTACAGTACTAAAGCTGTATGGAGGGGCAGTAACAGTATCTGGTTGACATGTAGGGAGGGTACAGTACTAAAGCTGTATGGAGGGGCAGTAACAGTACCTGGTTGACAGGTAGGGAGGGTACAGTACTAAAGCTGTATGGAGGGGCAGTAACAGTATCTGGTTGACAGGTAGGGAGGGTACAGTACTAAAGCTGTATGGAGGGGCAGTAACAGTATCTGGTTGACAGGTAGGGAGGGTACAGTACTAAAGCTGTATGGAGGGGCAGTAACAGTATCTGGTTGACATGTAGGGAGGGTACAGTACTAAAGCTGTATGGAGGGGCAGTAACAGTATCTGGTTGACAGGTAGGGAGGGTACAGTACTAAAGCTGTATGGAGGGGCAGTAACAGTATCTGGTTGACAGGTAGGGAGGGTACAGTACTAAAGCTGTATGGAGGGGCAGTAACAGTATCTGGTTGACAGGTAGGGAGGGTACAGTACTAAAGCTGTATGGAGGGGCAGTAACAGTATCTGGTTGACAGGTAGGGAGGGTACAGTACTAAAGCTGTATGGAGGGGCAGTAACAGTATCTGGTTGACAGGTAGGGAGGGTACAGTACTAAAGCTGTATGGAGGGGCAGTAACAGTATCTGGTTGACAGGTAGGGAGGGTACAGTACTAAAGCTGTATGGAGGGGCAGTAACAGTATCTGGTTGACAGGTAGGGAGGGTACAGTACTAAAGCTGTATGGAGGGGCAGTAACAGTATCTGGTTGACAGGTAGGGAGGGTACAGTACTAAAGCTGTATGGAGGGGCAGTAACAGTATCTGGTTGACAGGTAGGGAGGGTACAGTACTAAAGCTGTATGGAGGGGCAGTAACAGTATCTGGTTGACAGGTAGGGAGGGTACAGTACTAAAGCTGTATGGAGGGGCAGTAACAGTATCTGGTTGACATGTAGGGAGGGTACAGTACTAAAGCTGTATGGAGGGGCAGTAACAGTATCTGGTTGACAGTTAGGGAGGGTACAGTACTAAAGCTGTATGGAGGGGCAGTAACAGTATCTGGTTGACAGGTAGGGAGGGTACAGTACTAAAGCTGTATGGAGGGGCAGTAACAGTATCTGGTTGACAGGTAGGGAGGGTACAGTACTAAAGCTGTATGGAGGGGCAGTAACAGTATCTGGTTGACAGGTAGGGAGGGTACAGTACTAAAGCTGTATGGAGGGGCAGTAACAGTATCTGGTTGACAGGTAGGGAGGGTACAGTACTAAAGCTGTATGGAGGGGCAGTAACAGTATCTGGTTGACAGGTAGGGAGGGTACAGTACTAAAGCTGTATGGAGGGGCAGTAACAGTATCTGGTTGACAGGTAGGGAGGGTACAGTACTAAAGCTGTATGGAGGGGCAGTAACAGTATCTGGTTGACAGGTAGGGAGGGTACAGTACTAAAGCTGTATGGAGGGGCAGTAACAGTATCTGGTTGACATGTAGGGAGGGTACAGTACTAAAGCTGTATGGAGGGGCAGTAACAGTATCTGGTTGACAGGTAGGGAGGGTACAGTACTAAAGCTGTATGGAGGGGCAGTAACAGTATCTGGTTGACAGGTAGGGAGGGTACAGTACTAAAGCTGTATGGAGGGGCAGTAACAGTATCTGGTTGACAGGTAGGGAGGGTACAGTACTAAAGCTGTATGGAGGGGCAGTAACAGTATCTGGTTGACATGTAGGGAGGGTACAGTACTAAAGCTGTATGGAGGGGCAGTAACAGTACCTGGTTGACAGGTAGGGAGGGTACAGTACTAAAGCTGTATGGAGGGGCAGTAACAGTATCTGGTTGACAGGTAGGGAGGGTACAGTACTAAAGCTGTATGGAGGGGCAGTAACAGTATCTGGTTGACAGGTAGGGAGGGTACAGTACTAAAGCTGTATGGAGGGGCAGTAACAGTATCTGGTTGACATGTAGGGAGGGTACAGTACTAAAGCTGTATGGAGGGGCAGTAACAGTATCTGGTTGACAGGTAGGGAGGGTACAGTACTAAAGCTGTATGGAGGGGCAGTAACAGTATCTGGTTGACAGGTAGGGAGGGTACAGTACTAAAGCTGTATGGAGGGGCAGTAACAGTATCTGGTTGACAGGTAGGGAGGGTACAGTACTAAAGCTGTATGGAGGGGCAGTAACAGTATCTGGTTGACAGGTAGGGAGGGTACAGTACTAAAGCTGTATGGAGGGGCAGTAACAGTATCTGGTTGACAGGTAGGGAGGGTACAGTACTAAAGCTGTATGGAGGGGCAGTAACAGTATCTGGTTGACAGGTAGGGAGGGTACAGTACTAAAGCTGTATGGAGGGGCAGTAACAGTATCTGGTTGACAGGTAGGGAGGGTACAGTACTAAAGCTGTATGGAGGGGCAGTAACAGTATCTGGTTGACAGGTAGGGAGGGTACAGTACTAAAGCTGTATGGAGGGGCAGTAACAGTATCTGGTTGACAGGTAGGGAGGGTACAGTACTAAAGCTGTATGGAGGGGCAGTAACAGTATCTGGTTGACATGTAGGGAGGGTACAGTACTAAAGCTGTATGGAGGGGCAGTAACAGTATCTGGTTGACAGTTAGGGAGGGTACAGTACTAAAGCTGTATGGAGGGGCAGTAACAGTATCTGGTTGACAGGTAGGGAGGGTACAGTACTAAAGCTGTATGGAGGGGCAGTAACAGTATCTGGTTGACAGGTAGGGAGGGTACAGTACTAAAGCTGTATGGAGGGGCAGTAACAGTATCTGGTTGACAGGTAGGGAGGGTACAGTACTAAAGCTGTATGGAGGGGCAGTAACAGTATCTGGTTGACAGGTAGGGAGGGTACAGTACTAAAGCTGTATGGAGGGGCAGTAACAGTATCTGGTTGACAAGTAGGGAGGGTACAGTACTAAAGCTGTATGGAGGGGCAGTAACAGTATCTGGTTGACAGGTAGGGAGGGTACAGTACTAAAGCTGTATGGAGGGGCAGTAACAGTATCTGGTTGACAGGTAGGGAGGGTACAGTACTAAAGCTGTATGGAGGGGCAGTAACAGTATCTGGTTGACATGTAGGGAGGGTACAGTACTAAAGCTGTATGGAGGGGCAGTAACAGTATCTGGTTGACAGGTAGGGAGGGTACAGTACTAAAGCTGTATGGAGGGGCAGTAACAGTATCTGGTTGACAGGTAGGGAGGGTACAGTACTAAAGCTGTATGGAGGGGCAGTAACAGTATCTGGTTGACAGGTAGGGAGGGTACAGTACTAAAGCTGTATGGAGGGGCAGTAACAGTATCTGGTTGACAGGTAGGGAGGGTACAGTACTAAAGCTGTATGGAGGGGCAGTAACAGTTTGCTGTTCTGTTCTGCATCATGTGCTGCTTATATAAAGAGGATTTGGATTACAGTCTTTCTTCTGCTCAAGTAATATGATTTATCCCTTTTTTCCCTTCTCAGACTAACTCAACTGGAGCTCCACTAACATGACTATGGTGTGAACTGAGGAAGGCTGTATACTGCACCTCACAAACCTGACAGAGATACTCTTTAGAGTCAGAACAATAGTTGACAACAATATTGGAAACATTTCTGATTACAAGATATAGTGGTTAATATAGTTGTACATGTAGGAGTGTGTGTGTGTGTGTGTGTGTGTGTGTGTGTGTGTGTGTGTGTGTGTGTGTGTGTGTGTGTGTGTGTGTGTGTGTGTGTGTGTGTGTGTGTGTGTGTGTGTGTGTGTGTGTGTGTGTGTGTGTCTAGACAGAGAGAGTGAGAGAGTGTAATCACCTGACTCACAGCGCAGCCGTGACACAGATTATGTGTGTAATCTTTTTTTTTAAAACAACCTTGATCTTTTGGCTTCATCTCCCTACACTGACCTACATTACAGGGGACTCTGGCTCACCAAATCTATATTATCTGCTTAGCTGTGTGTGTGTGGTGTGTGTAGTACTTTAGTGTGTGTGTGTGTTTTGGGATAGTGTGTATGTTTTGGGGTAGTGTGTATGTTTTGTGGTAGTGTGTATGTTTTGGGATAGTGTGTATGTTTTGGGATAGTGTGTATGTTTTGTGGTAGTGTGTATGTTTTGGGATAGTGTGTATGTTTTGTGGTAGTGTGTATGTTTTGGGATAGTGTGTATGTTTTGTGGTAGTGTGTGTTTTAGGATAGTGTGTATGTTTTGTGGTAGTGTGTGTTTTAGGATAGTGTGTATGTTTTGTGGTAGTGTGTGTTTTAGGATAGTGTGTGTTTTGGGGTAGTGTGCATGTTTTGGGGTAGTCTGTGTTTTAAGAAAGGGTGTATGTTTTGGGGTAGTGTGTATGTTTTGGGGTAGTGTGTATGTTTTGGGGTAGTGTGTGTTTTAAGATAGGGTGTATGTTTTGGGGTAGTGTGTGTTTTAGGATAGTGTGTATGTTTTGGGGTAGTGTGTATATTTTGGGATAGGGTGTATGTTTTGGGGTAGTGTGTGTTTTAAGATAGGGTGTATGTTTTGGGGTAGTGTGTGTTTTAAGATAGGGTGTATGTTTTGGGGTAGTGTGTGTTTTAGGATAGTGTGTATGTTTTGGGGTAGTGTGTATGTTTTGGGGTAGTGTGTATGTTTTTGGGTAGTGTGTGTTTTAAGATAGGGTGTATGTTTTGGGGTAGTGTGTGTTTTAAGATAGGGTGTATGTTTTGGGGTAGTGTGTGTTTTAAGATAGGGTGTATGTTTTTGGGTAGTGTGTGATTTAGGGTGGCGTGTAGTGTGCGGTTTGTGTGTGCACATGTTTGTGTGTGTGTGTGTTTTAGGGTAGTATGTGTGTGTATGTTGTAGGGTGCTTACGGTTGCGTTTTCCCTCCTCGTTGCCCTCCTCGTCCTCGTTGTCAGGGTCGATGTCCTCGGCCTGAGTAATCCAGTCCAGGTAGCCCTTCAGGTCCTCCTCTAGCTGCTGCTTCTCTCTCAGCTTCTGGAAGTCTCCTCTGGCCTTGGCCTTCTCTCTCTCCTTGGAGAACTCTCTGTGGGCACAGACACACACAGAAGCAAGCACACACATGCAACCACACACACGCACGCACGCAGGCAGGCACGCAGAATGCACCCACGTTAGTGAATGCATACATAACATACAAACACACAAATGCGCCACACGCAAAATCACACACAAAACACATGCTCAGACTCAGTAACGCCTCACCACACAATTTGTATACAAAATGTAATACAGTTCATACTGAATGGGCAATGAGTGCTCAATCCAACTGTGACCTTCAGACAGTCAACATGATGACAATATGATACCAATGCATGGCTGCGTATCCAGTTCCTAACAGTATAACACATCAATACACTGGAGAACTGCTCCTTCTATTATATCACTGTCGCAAATGGCACCCTCTTCCCTATATAGTGCACTACTTTTGACCTCTGATTGCCTGTGTAGTCTTCCTAACCCTAGTCTAGCCACTGGATGGGGACGGACACCTTTCAATAACAACAGAACATCAATATGATGCAGAGATAGACCAATGGGGGGAGTGGTTACTGGCATGTACTCAGAATGTTATACTATTTTCACACAGGAATCAGAAACACACACAAAACCACATGCAAGCTGATGACCACTGGCCAATATTGTGGGTGGAATAGCTTCAGGGAAACGATCAGTCATTCAAATGAGCGGGTAACACAGTGATGCCATCACTTTGGAATGAAGCACAACGAATTGTGGTTGTCAAAATGTTCCCAGAGGATTGTGTTCACAAAGGTCTACAAATACACTACAATAGAACATCTCAATGATATTCCTAGAACATTTTGGAAACCAAAAGATGTACGATGGAGTGCCTATAATATGCTATGAATGTGAAAATATAACATGTAGACATATTTTAAATGAATATGTCAATTTGTAAAAACAAACGTTCCTTTAGCTGTTTTGTTTTGCCCAGTGGGTCTTGTTGCTACGTAAATTGCTACTTGAATAATCAGTCCCACTCATAGCATATTACAGTATGACATATTAATTACTATAATCATCTACAATTACTGAATGTCAAACTTAATTGGAACCGTAATATAATTTTCTCTTAAATGACCTTCCGCGAATACATCTGAAGAAAAAATAAAAAATCATAGAGAGAGTCATAACCTAGTGAGAAGAACCTTCAGGGAACATTGCCAACCGCCAACAGACCCCGCTAAGAAAGAACACACATCCTCAGAGTGCTGCTAGCCATAGAGTAGTGCAGGGGTCTCTAGCTCTGTTCCTGGAGAGCTACCCTCCTCTAGGTTTTCAGCCCTGGTGTAGTGAGAATTATAAACCGCTATTTTGGCTCATAGATGCTGATTAGCTGAAATACGTGGTCTATCAGACATTATAAACTGGGTGGTTCGAGCCCAGCTTTCAGCTGATTGGCTGAAAGCTGTGGTATATGAGACCGTATACCATGGGTATGACAAAACATATATTTTTACTCTTCTAACTACGTTAGTAACCAGATTATAACAGCAATAACGCACCTTAGGGGTTTGTAGTATACAGCCAATATACCACGGCTAAGTCTGCATTATGTCAATCCTAAGAAGCCATGGTATATTGGTCATATACCACACCCAGTCGGGCCTTATTGCTTAAATATACCACGGGTATGATGCAAAACTACTTTACTGTTTACTGTTCTAATTACGCTGGTGACATGTATATAACAGCAGTAAGGTACCTTGGGAGTTTGTGGTATATGGCTAATGTACCACGGCTAAGGGCTGTATCCAGGCACTCTGTGTTGCGTCATGCTATTAACAGCCCTTAGCCGTGGTATATTGGTCATATACCACACGTTATTGCTTAATTATGAACTAACACCCCACCTCCACTAACACTTCCTCCCCAAAGCAGGGGAATGGAAGCAGCAGTACACTGGGTTGATGCATTAGGAGAGAGAGAGAGAGAGAGAGAGAGAGAGAGAGAGAGAGAGAGAGAGAGAGAGAGAGAGAGAGAGAGAGAGAGAGAGAGAGAGAGAGAGAGAGAGAGAGAGAGAGAGAGAGAGAGAGAGAGAGAGAGAGATTAGGAAGTGAGGCTGAGGAGGGAGTGAAGGGCAAGGAATGAGATCAATTTATCTCATTGTGGGGGGAAACGGCTCCCTTTGCTATAGGTTGTTGAGACGAGGAAACACAACGCAAAATGAGTGAGAGGTCAACAAAGGTTATACTGGTGGTTGCCAGGGCAGTAAACAGCGTCAGTCAGAATTATATATCAAAATGGAATACTGTATTACCAGTGACTGAGTATTTCCATCTCTGTTTCCCTGAGACTTTCTCACCATTCCCCAACACCACACACTGCAAGCCACACCATTGTCTGTCCTTACCTCACCGCGCACAGCAAACACGATGCACACAGCACACACACACAGCCCACACCCCACTGCAGAGCATTTGGCACCCAGCACACAGCCCCCACCACCTCTTACCCACTCAGAACACCCAGCACACAGCCCCCACCACCTCTGACCCACTCAGAACACCCAGCACACAGTCCCCACCACCTCTGACCCACTCAGAACACCCAGCACACAGCCCCCACCACCTCTGACCCACTCAGAACACCCAGCACACAGCCCCCACCACCTCTGACCCACTCAGAACACCCAGCACACAGTCCCCACCACCTCTGACCCACTCAGAACACCCAGCACACAGCCGCCTCCACCTCTGACCCACTCAGAACACCCAGCACACAGCCCCCACCACCTCTGACCCACTCAGAACACCCAGCACACAGTCCCCACCACCTCTGACCCACTCAGAGCACCCAGCACACAGCACCCACCACCAATGACCCACTCAGAACACCCAGCACACAGCCCCACCACCTCTTACCCACTCAGAACACCCAGCACACAGCCCCCACCACCTCTGACCCACTCAGACCACCCAGCACACAGCCCCCTCCACCTCTGACTTACTCAGAACACCCAGCACACAGCCCCCACCACCTCTGACCCACTCAGAACACCCAGCACACAGCCCCCACCACCTCTGACCCACTCAGAACACCCAGCACACAGCCCCACCACCTCTTACCCACTCAGAACACCCAGCACACAGCCCCCACCACCTCTTACCCACTCAGAACACCCAGCACACAGCCCCCACCACCTCTGACCCACTCAGAACACCCAGCACACAGCCCCCACCACCTCTTACCCACTCAGAACACCCAGCACACAGCCCCCACCACCTCTGACCCACTCAGAACACCCAGCACACAGCCCCACCACCTCTTACCCACTCAGAACACCCAGCACACAGCCCCCACCACCTCTTACCCACTCAGAACACCCAGCACACAGCCCCACCACCTCTTACCCACTCAGAACACCCAGCACACAGCCCCACCACCTCTTACCCACTCAGAACACCCAGCACAAGGTTAAGCACGAAAAAGGAGCCCAGAATGATCAGACTAACAAAGTAGATGGCGGGCGTTCCAAAGCCGATGGCGTCGTTCACCTGTTGGAGCCCAGAGCAGCAGGTTAACAGACAGACCTATAGATACAGACAGACAGATAGACAGGTAGGCAGACAGACAGGTAAGACAGGCAGGCAGAGAGAGACAGACAGGCAGACAGACATAGAGAGAGAGCCAGGTAGACAGACAGACAGACAGACAGACAGACAGACAGACAGACAGGCAGGTAGATAGACAGACAGACAGACGGACAGACGGACGGTCGGACAGGTAGACAGATAGACAGGTAGACAGTCAGACAGACAGGCAGGCAGACATACGGACGGACGGACGCATGGACAGGTAGACAGATAGACAGGTGGACAGTTAGTCAGACAGGTAGACAGTCAGTCAGTCAGACAGACAGACAGACAGACAGACAGACAGACAGACAGACAGACAGACAGACAGACAGACAGACAGACAGACAGAGGTGTCTTACCCGCTCAACACTCCCAGAACCAGGTTTAGAACAAAGAAGGAGCCGAAGATGACAAGAGAAACAAAGTAGACCCATGGAAGCTCTAGACCCATAGCATCATTCATCTGGAGGAGCACCCGTCACCAAAGAGAGATGGGGAAAGAAGAAGAAGAAAGAGGGAAGGAAGAGAAAGAGAATAAAATGGATAGTCCGAGGTAGAGAAAGGTGAGAATAACTGTTTGCTAAGAATGCAAGATGAAAGGAAAAACCAAGGCATTTATATATAGTTTTACAGTTCAGAGTGATAAAAAAGGTGAGGGAAGGTTCTGGGACTCAGATATATAGAGGAATGCTTGACTGAATCTTTAACATTTAATTGTCAGTAACATCTAGGCCTAATGACTAATCTACTGACACACCAGCTTAGTCAAATTCTCAGAGGGAATGAGTGGGTCAAAGTTCATACAGAGACCGCACAGGGAGAGCAGAGGGCACAGACTGAAATATGATATGAATGATAGGGAGGGCCTCACCCAGTAGAGCACGTCTGTCCAGCCCTCCATGGTGATACACTGGAACACAGTCAGCATGGCGAACAGGAAGTTGTCAAAGTTGGTGATGCCGTTGTTGGGGCCGTGCCAGCCCTCCCTGCACTCGGTGCCATTGATGGGACATTGGCGCCCGTGCCCTGAGATTGCACACGGAGCCGGGTCATCCTCCGCTATCATGCCTACAGAGAGGGGGGCGGGGAGAGAGAGAGAGAAACTGAGAGGGAGACTGAAATACAAATGCAATAGTCATGTACACACACAGATGGTAAGATGCAGACACACACACACACACACACACACACACACGCACGCACGCACGTACGCACGCACGCACGCACGCACGCTCTTACCTGTGCTGGGGAAGAAGCAGGTAGCGTGCATTTTGCCAATGAAGAGCTCAAGGCCGATGATGGCGTAGATGATGATGACAAACAGGACCAGCAGCGCGATGTGGAGGAGAGGGACCATGGCTTTAATAATGGAGTTCAACACAACCTGTAAACCTACAGAGAGTCAAACATACAGGTTAGATAGGGAAGACATAGCTAGATGTGTGTGTGTGTGTGTGTGTGTGTGTGTGTGTGTGTGTGTGTGTGTGTGTGTGTGTGTGTGTGTGTGTGTGTGTGTGTGTGTGTGTGTGTGTGTGTGTGTGTGTGTTACAGTAATATTGTATGTGGTTGAATTGGTATTCGTCAGTTGAGGCTGGTGGGGAGGAGAAATGGGGAGGACGGCTCATTGGATCACCAATCCACTCATGTTATGAGGGTTTGTATGAAGTATGTGTGTGGGTATGTGGTTTGTGGTTTGTTTGTGAATGCACTTGTGTGCCTGTGCATATAATAAGGTTATTATAGTAAATGGTTATTTTAGTAAAACTGAAACTAAAATAAAAACTAAAATGGAAAAATATTAAGAAAAACATTTGAAAAACTAAAACTATACTGAATCCATTAACTATGACTGCAAAACTAACAAAAACAACAACAACAACAAAAAATATTAAATTATGTTTATTATTATTATTATTTATTTTTTTACTTTGGGCAAAAATGTTATGTTTTTTTTCTTCTGATGGGGCTTTGAAGCCTCTGAATCTGGTGGGTAAATGCTGCTAGTAGATGGCAATGTTTCAAATAGGCCTAGCTTGTTCATCACTATCACTAGCTATCAGTAGCTAAAAGGGAAGAAATTTGAGGGCGAGCGCGGAGTGTGAGCCTGAACCCTAGGTGTGAACAATGGCGGCAGCAAACCCAACACCAGCAGTGGTCGGTCGCAAAAGGCAAAGCCCTGTATGGTTTCATGTGGGTTGTTGTTAACATACTGCCCAGATCTTCTAGTCTGGATGACCAGATGACAGGTCCAGAACGGCGATCCCCAAACCAGACATCCCCTGGCCATTCCTGTGGTGCTTTGCAGCTTCCAGAAAGCCTTACAAAGGTAAACTACCAGAGGGGGACCGCAACAATGACCCACAACCAGGACAACTCACGGTCATTTTTATTTTGGTTTGCAACTTGCAGGATAATCGCAAGATTGAACCCAACAGAGGGGGACTGTCATGACTTTGCCCTGTTTGGTGAGG
This sequence comes from Salvelinus fontinalis, assembly GCF_029448725.1. Taxonomy (NCBI): domain Eukaryota; kingdom Metazoa; phylum Chordata; class Actinopteri; order Salmoniformes; family Salmonidae; genus Salvelinus; species Salvelinus fontinalis. The sequence continues at coordinate 27,477,992 of NC_074682.1, read as the reverse complement.
GTCATAAAACCCATTTTCTCTCTCCACCCCCACTGCTTTATGACCCCCCGATAAATACAGAAACTCTCTCTCTCCACTCTACAGAATGGACTTTTGGAAAGACCTTTGCTACCACAGAGAAAGACTCTACAGGATAGTAACATCAGAAAGTTGAACAATGAGACAATATTTCTGTAATGGAAGGGTCCGTTGGTACTTAAAGAATATGATGTCAGATCAGTCATTGTTTTGGTAGATTTTTACTGATGATAGGACCACGTAATTGTATCTTTGAAAGTCTACACATTCTAGTTATCAGATTTATTTCAAAATCTTGCAAAATATATGTGATTAAACATGAAACTATTTGTGAGAAGATAAAATGTGATTTTAGCTTCTAAATTAGAGAATTGTTTCATAAGTAAACTTATGCTCAATCAGTAACCCCACCCACGGGAGCACAGACATTGGTTAGAAGGATGAAACACGCCCCTTCTCCTCCCCAGTACAAAAGCCCCCGTAACGATCATTAACATTTAGTTCCAGAAATGTGAGGACTGCTTTCCTAATGTTTAGGTGGGCGAATTTCAACGTGGAGGTGACGATCATCACGTTGGAATTGTGAATTTCGACTAGACCAGCCAGAATACAGCACGAGCTGATTATGGCAACTTAGTATGAACTTTGAACTATTATTCACTAAAGAAGAAGTGATACATTCTCGACGTTGAGTTATCAGCTGCAGCTGTAAACGTACGTGGCCTAAGAAAGGACAGACAATCTCCTAAGAACGACAGTGTACTTCAACGCATCTGCTCTACAACACTACGACCAGAAAGATTCTTCAAAGGACAATGGCGATCTCTGCTGGGCAAACCAATCTTCCATCTTCGACCCATCTATCGAAGCGCAGCTCAGAGTAAACATATATCTTGCATTTTCCTTTTCCCGAATGAGCGGTTATTAGAATGCATAAGATTCTGTATTTACGGTAGCATAGCTTCTCAAGATCCAATAGAGACCCAATTCCTTTGTCCCTCCCTTCCTTTGTCCCCCCTTCCTTTGTGTTATCAGCCATCACATCGGGTTAGTCCACTAGGGACTTTTCATGACATGAGTAGTAATCGATGTATGATCTATCCTGTGTATATATATATATGTAATTCTGTGTGATTATTTAGGTATTTAGTAAATAAATAATTAAGCCAATTTGTGTATTGCTGATTCAACTTGTTAGCCAGGGTTCGTGCAGAAAACCAAGTACTTTATGACATTGAGAATGAGACTGAATAAGGTGACAATTAACAATTGACTGCTATTGATAAAAAAGATCGTCAGATCTTTAAGAGTTTATTCAGAAGACAGCAGCTCTATAAACACTCTTCTGTGGTGCCCCAGGTTATTAACTTCTTATGGCTGCAGGGGCAGTATTGAGTAGCTTGGATGAAAGGTGCATAGAGGTGCCCAGAGTAAACGGCCTGCTCCTCAGTCATAGTTACTAATATATGCATAGTATTATTAGTATTGGATAGAAAACACTCTGAAGTTTCTAAAACTGTTTGAATTATGTTTGTGAGTATAACAGAACTCATATGGCAGGCAAAAACCTGAGAAGTTCCACTTCCTGTTTGGATTTTTTCTGAGGCTGGTAGATTTTCAACCAAGCTCCCATTGAAATTACAGCGAGATATGGATGAGTTTTCACTTCCTACGGCTTCCACTAGATGTCAACAGTCAATAGAATTTTGTCTGATGACTCTACTGTGAAGGGGGGCCGAAGGAGACAGGAATGAGTAACCACTGCCATGAGGTGACCACGCTTTCACCACGCTCGCTCACGTAAGAGGCAGCTCCGTTCCATCGCTCAACTGAAGTCAATGTAATTCTCCGGTTGGAACGTTATTCAAGATGTATGTTAACAACATTCTAAAGATTGATTCAATACATCGTTTTACATGTTTCTACTGACAGTTACGGAACTTTTTGACATTTCGTCACGTTTTAGTGAACGCGCTTTGTGACTTTGGAATTGTTTACCAAATGCGCTAACCAAAGTAGCTAATTGGACATAAATAACGGACATTATCGAACAAATCAAGCATTTATTGTGGACCTGGGATTCCTGGGAGTGCATTGTGATGAAGATCATCAAAGGCAAGGGAATATTTATCATGTATTTTCTGGTTTCTGTTGACTCCAACATGGCGGCTAATTTGACTCTTGTTCTGAGCTCCGTCTCAGATTATTGCATGGTTTGCTTTTTCCGTAAAGTTTTTTTGAAATCTGACACAGCGGTTGCATTAAGGAGAGGTATATCTATAATTCCATGTGTATAACTTGTATTATCATCTACATTTATGATGAGTATTTCTGTTGAAACGATGTGGCTATGCACTATCAATGATGTTTTTGGAACTAGTGAATGTAACGCGCCAATGTAAACTCAGATTTTTTTATATAAAAACGAACTTTATCAAACAAAACATGCATATATTGTGTAACATGAAGTCCTATGAGTGTCATCTGATGAAGATCATCAAAGGTTAGTGATTCATTTTAGCGATATTTCTGCTTTTTGTGACTGCTATCTTTCGCTGGAAAAATGGCTGTGCTTATTGTGGTTTGGTGTGACCTAACATACTCGTTTGTAGTGCTTTCGCTGAAAAGCATATTTGAAATCGGACACTTTGGTGGGATTAACAACAAGATTACCTTTAAAATGGTATAAGACACATGTATGTCTGAGGAATTTTAATTATGAGATTTCTGTTTTTTGAATTTGGCGCCCTGCACTTTCACTGGCTGTTGTCATATCGATCCCGTTACCGGGATTGCAGCCATAAGAAGTTTTAATCAGTTAATTGTTGCATGGTTTAATTCAATCACGTAATCAATTAAACGTTCGGTAATCTATTTGATAAAATAGCCTGTCATCTCATTTAATCATTCAGAGACACGACAATGGGATTGTTTTGAGTACATTGCTGGAAAGGACAAAAACAAGTGTATTGTAGTGTCAGGAGATGGCAGCGTATGTGGAACACATATAAAATGGAAAAACCCAATCATCTGAACAGCACACACAAAGAATTTCAGGATAAAGACAAAGTGAGACAGCCATTATTTTTGGGGGCGAGGGGGGGGGGGGGTTCGGTCAGGATTCAACTTCTGGTATATTAGCAGTTTTAAAGCTAATTTCCTGCAACAAGAACAACAACAATAAAAAATCCACGTCTGCTACATTTTTTTTCCAACAAGAAGGGTGTGAATAGTTTTAACAGTCTGGGGTCGCAAGGTTTGTTACTATGCTGATAAAAACAATATCCATCCGGACCTTTGCCACCTAGGAAATTTGTGTGACCGGACCTTCTGAAATAGCACTAAAACTGAATAAAAACGAGTAAATCAAGTATGAAAACTGAAAATAATCAGAATTTCAAATAAAAACCTCAAAACGAATTAAAAAATCACAAAACTATAATAACCTTGTCGTACAGTATGTAAACATGTGCATGCATGTGCATCTGGACAGAATGTCGAAGAGTCTTTTTTCATGGTTGTGAGGGAGACACACACACACACACACACACACACACACACACACACACACACACACACACACACACACACACACACACACACACACACACACATACACACACACACACATACACTCGCAGGAGAACTCATGTCTCTGGGGCATTGATTTGGACAGCCTGTTTTAAGAGAACATTCCAGAGGGGCTGCACACAGACCATATGGTCAAATATTACTGTTAGTGTCTTCACCCCACAGACACATAGTCTGAGCTGAGAGAGAAACACTTTCTGTCATGGAGAGGAACGGCTGGGCTGGTTTGGGCTGAGGAGGGACAGTCAGGACAGAAGCAGACTTCTAATACATATGTAACTTTGGCACATTTTTCTCCAGAACAACATACAGTAAAGAACTGTAGAGTAAACTTTTTCATTATGCGGATGTGGGATTCGAAGCCACAGGAATCAAACCTATCACCTTAACGTTCCTACTGTAGCGCAATTTTCCTAGCCACTGAACCATACATGACCACGGGGGGGGGGGGGGGGGGGGGGGGCATCAAGACAAAATGGTGGAGGAGACAAGATTGAGGAAGACTGAATTGAACCTTATAGAGGTAATACCAGTTATATCAGGTCACAGTTTTCCGCAGTGTTATTTATTGGTGTGTGTTATGCAGTGACTTTCACAGGTTAACCTCTAGGTCAATAGAGATTGCTGTGCCTGTTTCATCATGGGGGTCGACAGTCAGCACTCACAACAATAAACACAACACTGTATTCGTGTCAGACCGAGGTTGAAATACTATTTCAAATCTTTCAAATTTGCTTTAGCCTGCCTGGAGTGCCAGATGGACGGGGTTTGTACTCCTTGTAACTATTCTATTCCATTGTGTCAGGCAAGCCCAATCAAGCCCAGATAAAGTACTTGAAATTATCTCAAATAGTATTTGAACCCAGGTCTGGTCGGTGTTGTTGTGGGGTCAAAGGTGAAGGGTCAGATAGCAGTAACTCACTGGGCACTCCTGAGACCAGGCGTAGGGGTCGCAGTACACGGAAGGCTCGGAGGGCTTTGACGTCGAAGCCGCCCGACTTTCCCCCGTGGCCGTGCGCGGAGGGGTGGAGCGCTGCCGCCGCCGCCGCCGCAGCCGCACCCGCCTCTGCCTCCTCCTTCGTCTCTACAGAGTCTTTGGTCAAAAGCTCCAGGACAACACTGAACAGTCTGCAGAGAAACACCAGAGGAAACGTGTTACAGAAAACACATCAGAAAGAGAATGTTACAGGTAAAAAGCTCTAGGACAATACTGAACAGTCTGTATAGAATTACAGCAGAAAGAATGAGAATACGTTACAGGATTGGAGCTTTTGATTAAGGGCCCGAATCCATAAAGAGTCTCAGAGTAGGAGCTAGGATCAGGTTCCCCCGGTTTATGCAATCTTATTCCTTATGATCTGAAAGGCAAAACTCATCCTAGACTTGGCGGCAGGTAGCCTAGTGGTTAGAGTGTTGGACCAGTAACCGAAAGGTTGCTAGATCAGCCCCGAGCTGACAAGGTAAAAATCTGTCGTTCTGCCCCTGAACAAGGCAGTTAACTCACTGTTTCTAGGCTCTCATTGTAAATAAGAATTTGTTCTAACTGACTTGCCTAGATAAACAAAGGTAAAACAAATACAAAATAAACTAGCAGTCCTACTCTGAGATGCTTTATAAATACAGGCCCAGACCAATACACTAGAGATGCATACAGTTGGGCTGGTTAAAAAGTTCTGCTAGAAGTGGATGTAACTGCAACGTCTGGAGAAAAATGTTGAAATATTTCAGATTTCAAAGTTGACATATTATTGGGATGGTGTGCTGTGGGATTATTTAAGGTACTCTTTACTCTTTTTTGTTGTTGTATTTTTTAAACTATTTTATATTCTTCCAGATACTCTTTACACTTCAGATCAAATGTTATTACACTGTTATTGTTAGATGATTGCAGACCAACTTGCTGCTAAGCACAGTTTGTCACATTAACAATTTACCAATGCTGCAGCACAGGCATTTTGAAAAGTCACTTGTTTATGATACACCTGTACTGTAAGCTGCATGTATAGACAGCAGTCAAATATATCCACTATACATAGGTATCTACTGATACAGCAAATCACCATATGACTTTTAAGCTTCACACTGAATATAATATCTGTTTGTAAGATTGCAGTAACAAATTAATAAGAAGAACACAAGCTGAAAAATATAGCACAAATATATTGAACCCATGTACAAACTACATAGACAACAAAGACACAGCTCATTAAAACATGAATAAATCAACAAACATACACACACACACAACAATACCAGGTGAAAATGCAATGCAATACTGTAGTGTATGGGCTGAGTGAATAGTGAACATCCTATAGCAAAAAAAGAGTCTGCTTAATTCTAGTCAGTTAACCTGTCCTCACCTAGCCAATAGGAGAAATTATCCCAGCACATCACGTCAAAGCTGGGCAGCAGAAGGCACTAAATGGGCTGAATGGAGCTGCCAATTGAGGCCTGGAGGGCCATAGAGGGTCATACTTCAGGGCTACAATCACAGACTGCTGCAGCAGCTGTAGCTAACTGATGTTGGACTGAATCAGAGTGGATAAATTAACTGAGGTGTTTGACGTGTCACTCATCTGTTCACATGAATAGAATACCATCAGAATAGAATAAAATACCAAAATAGAATATCATCAGAATAGAATAGAATACCAAAATAGAATATCATCAGAATAGAATAGAAAACCAAAATAGAATATCCTCAGAATAGAATAGAATACCAAAATAGAATACCATCAGAATAGAATAAAATACCAAAATAGAAAACCATCAGAATATAATAAAATACCAAAATAGAATACCATCAGAATAGAATAGAATACCAAAATAGAATACCATCAGAATAGAATAGAATACCAAATTATACAACAGGTGGGTCCTGAATGCTGATTGGTTAAAAGCGCATTCCACAAGGCTAAATCTATGACGTTAAAATGCCTATTTACTCTGTTCCATCTGACTGCGCAATCCACTGTCTCATCAACCCAGCCAAGCAATTTATAAACTTGATCTCCACTATAAAAGCATCTAGACATTCTCACATTTCTTTTAGACTAACATTTAGTTTTCAACAGCGGAGATTTGTATAAACCTTGCTGTCTGTCTCACCGACATTTGCAACATTGTTTCAATATTCAAATTCGATCTCCAGCTGTCCCATACTAATGAACGTGTCGGGGTCGGGACGAGAGCGAGAGAGAGGCAGGCAGCGATTCTCAGCCAGTCGAAATCATAAATCAGCTGGCATAATTTTTTATAGATATATACAAAGAAATGTAATTTGAAAAAAGGTGAAACAAAGCAAAGTGCAGCTAGTTTGCAGTATTTCCAGCTTCAGTTTGAAGTGATTGTGTTAGTTGTGTTGTTGGCTAGCTCCTCTGAACAACAGTGTCCTGACGAGAGCACGTTTTCTATGCCAGTCAAAATCAAGCCTCATTAGCTCATTGTCATGGATGTATCCAAATAAATGTCACTAGAAAACAGCTTAAACAAATGCAGCTACTGTTGTTATTCTGGCTGCACTGTTTGACGTGACTAAGTTAGCCATAGTTGGCTAGCTAGCAAGCAAGGGATTAGAACATTGCCAGCCAGTATGGCAATGGAACATTTAGAACGAAAGACTGGGTCGCGTCCATAAATACAGAACAAAAAGACTGAACGACTGGGTCGCTTCTCTGGCAATCAAACCAATAGAACGAACAACCAGCCGGCTTGTGTAGCAACCCTAGATTTGTTTTGGGATTATACCTTGTGGAGGGATGAAATAATATGAATAGCTTAATCAAAATAACGTTTCTAATTCAAATATGTCAACATTATTTGAATATGTTGGTAACCAGTTGTATAAAAGTGATAATGCCCGAGAAGACGGTGTTTGGAGGATATATTGGCACAGATTCTCTGGCATTATCACTTAAATAGAATACCATTTGAATAGAATAGAATACCAAAATAGAATACCATTTGAATAGAATAGAATACCAAAATAGAATACCATCAGAATAGAATAGAATACCAAAATAGAATACCATCAGAATAGATTACCAAAATAGAATACCATCAGAATAGAATAGAATACCAAAATAGAATACCATCAGAATAGAATAGAATACCAAAATAGAATACCATCAGAATAGAATAGATTACCAAAATAGAATACCATCAGAATAGAATAGAATACAAAAATAGAATACCATCAGAATAGAATAGAATACCAAAATAGAATACCATTAGAATAGAATAGAATACCAACATAGAACACCATTAGAGTAAATTAGAGTAAAATAGAATAGAATACCAAAATAGAATACCATTAGAATAGAATAGAATACCAAAATAGAATACCATCAGAATAGAATAGAATACCAAAATAGAACACCATTAGAGTAAAATAGAATAGAATACCAAAATAGAATACCATTAGACTAGAATAGAATACCAAAATAGAACACCATTAGAGAAAAATAGAATAGAATACCAAAATAGAATACCATTAGAATATAATAGAATACCAAAATAGAATACCATCAGAATACAATACAATACCAAACTAGAATACCACTTGTATTATATACTGTATATTTACATTCTTGTAGAGTACTTTTGGCCTTTTTTTAGAATTTAAGATTCTAAATGCTAATAATCATGTCAGATCCCAATGAAGCAATCTTACCATTTGATCTGACATCACATAGTTTGTGCGGTCCTTTGACCTGTGTGCAGTACTTCAAAGTGTCCAATTCAGTTGTGGGGATACTATACTTACTTAAAGATCCCATGGCACTTATCGTAAGAGTAGGGGTGTTAACCCCGGTGTCCTGGCTAAATTCCCAATCTGGCCCTCAAACCATCATGGTCACCTAATAATCCCCAGTTTACAATTGGCTCATTCATCCCCCTCCTCTCCCCTGTAACTATTCCCCAGGTCGTTGCTGCAAATGAGAACGTATTCTCAGTCAACTTACCTGGTAAAATAACGGTAAAATAAAAAAATAAAAAAAATACTTGTTTATTGTCAGTCAGTCAGTCAGTCAGTCAGTCAGTCAGTCAGTCAGTCAGTCAGTCAGTCAGTCATCCTAACAGGATGCATCGCTCTGCATCTGACTGCATGACAGATCAACCCTGCATGCCGCTTACAGACATAGATTTGACCTAGCTACCTACTGGACTGTGTTTGTATTGGAGGGAGGGAGGGAGGGAGATAGAGGAGGAGAGGGAGAGAAGGGTGGGACAGAGAGGAAGAGAAAAATGTAGAGGTATAGAAGAGAGAAAGAGGGAGAGGGAGAGAGAGATAAATAGGGAATGAGAGAGGAGAGAGTATGGAGTTAGAGAGGAGGGAGAGAGAGAGGGTGGGCGAGAGAAGGAGGGAGCGATGAGATGGAATATGGGGTGAGATGGTGAGTCACTCCAGTGGTGGTAAAGCTGTGATTTATCCTCCATGTCTTTTCTAGGTCATACTGTATATTGTAGCTGGATGAGAGTATCTCTTAGGACTGGGCCACTGACTGTGGATATGTTCCAAATGGCACCCTATTCCCTATATAATAAGTGCACTACTTTTGACAAGGGCGCTGGTCAAAAGTAGTGAACTATATAGAGAATAAGGTGCTATTTGGGACGCATACTGACTGGAGAGGATGGAGGCTTAAAGAAGTCCAACTCAACCACTGTCACAAACAAGCACAAAGTCAGGCTGAAAGATACTGTACACAGCAAACCATTGAGTTCAAACGAGGAACTGCAGTTCAAATTCGAACCCCAAACTGAAACACAAAAAAGGCCTGGACACATCACAAGCAGGAAAAAAGTGTTATGGTAAAAACTATCCACGTTCTGCTCATCAGATGAATTCCATGTGGCATGAGCGGCTGGAGAGTAAGGAATCTTGGAGATACTTACCCTACAACGACGATGACAAAATCCAGCATGTTCCATCCGTTTCTCACATACGCGTTCTGGTGCGCCACTAAACCATAGGCGATAATCTTCAGGAAGGTCTCTATAGTGAAAATGACGAGGAAGACATGTTCTACCGTTTCCTGCAGACAGAGAGGAACAGAAAACAGTGGATTGGTATACTAAAGCTTCATTATAGAGTAATGACCATTCATAACAGCATGTTAACAAAAACACAGGCATTTTTACATTTAGCAGACACTCTTATCCAGAACAACTTACAGGAGTAATTAGGGTTAAATGCCTTGCTCAAAGGGACATCAACCAGTTTATCACCTAGTCATCTCAGGGATTCGAACCAGTGACTTTTCAGTTACTGGCCCAACCCTCTTAACCACTAGGCTACCGTTAGGCTACAAATGCATGCATGGGCACACACACATACAGTACACACACACACACAGTACACACACACACACACACAGTACACACACACACACACACACACACACACACACACACACACACACACACATACACACACACACACACACACACACACACACACACACACACACACACACACACACACACACACACACACACACACACACACACACACACACACACACGAGATACGTGACAGGTGAGAGGGCTGGGCTGGGTCCCCTCCCTCCCTGCAACCATTCATTATACATGAGGTACAGCAGCTTACCTTAACACTCAGCATGCAGCGTTTACAGTATGGACACAGCCACATCGCACACAGTCTGTCTGTCTGTCTTTCAATATTCTCAAAGCCATAATCAAATCATGTGATGGCTAACTTGGTTTGATCTGCTACTATCAAACCCATATAATAACTATTGTTACCTGTTCTAAAGTCCTGGGTCATACTAGGTTCTGCTAACCAGAGGCAGTGTTGGAGGAGTGAACGTTAGACACAGTCATTTCACTCTTCAGATACAGGACTCCCGACTCCATTCACACACACACACACACACACACACACACACACACACACACACACACACACACACACACACACACACACACACACACACACACACACACACACACACACACACACACACACACACACACACACACACACACACACACACACACACACACACTGTCTCCTGTCCTTAATCCCCCTGTTTTTTAGACAACATACAGTAAATGTAGGAGTATTGTGTGCGGCGGGGCTTGTTTTACCAACAGTTAACTGCCGATTGAGTGCAGCACTTAGCCCAGTGAAAGAGACACAGGCCCCTCTGTTACCACTGTAAAAGGTTGAGGGAGGCTCTCGGCTCACTACTGCCACTCTACTGAGTGCTCTGAGAGAGAGAAAGCAACAGAGAGAGGGGCAGAGAGAGAGCTTAGCTCTGACATCTTCCCCAATATTTGGAACCAAGGACTGATCACCCCAATCCACAAAAGTGGAGACAAATTTGACCCCAATAACTACTGTGGGATATGCGTCAACAGCAACCTTGGGAAAATCCTCTGCATTATCATTAACAGCAGACTCGTACATTTCCTCAATGAAAACAATGTACTGAGCAAATGTCAAATTGGCTTTTTAACAAATTACCGTACAATAGACCATGTATTCACACTGCACACCCTAATTGACAACCAAACAAACCAAAACAAAGGCAAAGTCTTCTCATGCTTTGTTGATTTCAAAAAAGCCTTCGACTCAATTTGGCATGAGGGTCTGCTATACAAATTGATGGAAAGTGGTGTTGGGGTAAAACATAAGACATTATAAAATCCATGTACACAAACAACAAGTGTGCGGTTAAAATAGGCAAAAAACACACACATTTCTTCCCAAAAGGCCGTGGGGTGAGACAGGGATGCAGCTTAAGCCCCACCCTCTTCAACATATATATCAACGAATTGGCGCGGGCACTAGAAAAGTCTGCAGCACCCGGCCTCACCCTACTAGAATCTGACGTCAAATGTCTACTGTTTGCTGATGATCTGGTGCTTCTGTCACCAACCAAGGAGGGCCTACAGCAGCACCTAGATATTCTGCACAGATTCGTAAATCTCAGTAAGACCAAAATAATGGTGTTCCAAAAAAGGTCCAGTCGCCAGGACCACAAATACAAATTCCATCTAGACACCATTGCCCTTTGAGCACACAAAAAACTATACATACCTTGGCCTAAACATCAGCGCCACAGGTAACTTCCACAATGCTGTGAACGATCTGAGATACAAGGCAAGAAGGGCATTCTATGCCATCAAAAGGAACATAAAATTTGACATACCAATTAGGATCTGGCTAAAATTACTTGAATCAGTTATAGAACCCATTGCCCGTCATGGTTGTGAGGTCTGGGGTCCGCTCACCAACCAAGATTTCACAAAATGGGACAAACACCAAATTGAGACTCTGCATGTATAATTCTGAAAAAATATCCTCCGTGTACAACGTAGAACACCAAATAATGCATGCAGAGCATAATTAGGCCAATACCCACTAATTATCAAAATCCAAAAAAGAGCTATGTGCACACTATATACAGGCTATGTGCACACTGCACACAAAATGAGGTGGCAACTGAGCTGCACTTCCTAACCTACTGCCCAATGTATGACCATATTAGAGACACATATTTCCCTCAGATTACACAGATCCACAAAGAATTTGGAAACAAACCTGATTTTGATCAACTCCCATATCTACTGGGTGAAATACCACAGTGTGCCATCACAGCAGCAAGATGTGACCTGTTGCCACTAGAAAAGGGCAACCAGTGAAGAAGAAACACCACTGTAAATACAACTCATATTCATGTTTATTTATTTTCCCTTGTGTACTTTAACCATTTGTAGATCATTACAACACTATATATACATAATATGACATTTCAAATGTCTTTATTATTTTGGAACTTATGTGAGTGTAATGTTTACTGGTCATTTTTATTGTTTATTTCACTTGTGTATATTATCTACTTCACTTGCTTTGGCAATGTTAACATATGTTTCCCATGCCAATAAAGCCCCTTGAATTGAATTGAGAGAGAGAGAGAGAGAGAGAGAGAGAGAGAGAGAGAGAGAGAGAGAGAGAGAGAGAGAGAGAGAGAGAGAGAGAGAGAGAGAGAGAGAGAGAGAGAGAGAGAGAAAGAGAGAGAGAGAGGGGCAGACAGATACAGAGCTCGCCAACCAAGAATTCACAAAATGAGGCAAACATCAAATTTATGAATTCGGGAAAAATGTCCTTCGTATACAACGTAAAACACCAAATGATGCATGCAGAATTAGGCCGATACCCGGTAATTATCAAAATCCAGTTAAATTCAACAACCACCTAAAAGGAAGTGATTCCCAAACCTTCCATAACAAAGCCATCACCTACAGAGAGATGAACCTGGAGAAGAGGTTAATCTCTAAGCAAGCTGGTCCTAGGGCTCTTCTTCACAAACACAAACACATCCCACAGAGCCCCAGGACAGCAACACAACTAGACAAAACCAAATCATTATAAAACAAAAATATAATTACTTGACACAATTGGAAAGAATTTTTTAAAAACAGAAAACTAGAATGCTATTTTCCCTTAAACAGAGAGTACACAGTGGCAGAATACCTGACTACTGTGAATGACCCCAAATTAAAGGAAGCTTGTCCTTGCAGTGAGCATGGCCTTGCTATTCAGAGAGGAGAAGACAGGCTGTGTGCACACTACCCCAAAAATAAGATGGAAACTGAGCTGCACTTCCTAACCTCCTGCCAAAGGTATGACCATATTAGAGACACATTTTTCCTCAGATTACACAGACACACAAATAATTTGAAAACAAATCCAATTTTGATAAACTCCCATATCTATTGGGTGAAATACCAGTGTGCCATCCCCACACAATGATTTGTGACCTGTTGCCACTAGAAAAGGGCAACCAGTGAAGAACAAACACCATTGTAAATACAACCCATATTTATGTCTATTTATTTTCCCTTTTGTACTTTAACTATTTGCACATCTTTACAACAAAAATCAGATGTCATCACCACATGGCTTAAGCATCCAGAGCTATGGTAAATGTACACAAATGTCCACGTTGTTGTTCATGAAAGCATGTGAGTTTAATAGTGAATAATAAACCATTCCCACTCGATTACACAGGCATTTATTCATCCATCAGCAAGTTAGATCTGCACTCTGCCATCGTAGTCTGAGAGAGAGAAAGAGAGAGGGAGATAGAGTAGAAGAGAGAGAGACACAGGGATAGAGATAGAAGATGGATGAAGAGAGAGAGAGAAAGTAAGAGAGACAAAGAGTGTGTGTGAAAGAGAGAAAGTGTGTGAGAGAGAGCGAAAGCGAGGAAAGCGAGGCCTGTGGGGCAGGCCATAAATATCTCTGACTCATCACAGAGCTTATTTGTGCTGTAAAGAGACGTACAGTATGCAGTCCAGCATACATACACACACAGATACTAACAGAACATTATTAACACATCCCACACCTACCAAGACACCCCCCCCCCCCCCCCCAACACACACACACACAGATAGATAAACGGTCCTGTCAATACAGTTAAACACTTCCACACACGTGCACGCCGGCGACATGCAGGCAGGCACACACACACACGCACAGACACCCACACACCCCTCATCCAGCCGGTGTTGCCCTGTCTCTAGCCTACCACAGGGTGAATGCTCATGTCTGAAGGCAATAACACAGTCCACGAGACTCAGAGAGAGAGCTCACCATATGATCAATGAGGATGCTAACCCACTGAACCATACACAGGCAGGACTAGATAGCTAACTGTCCCAGAACTGCTGTTTTCAACTCTCTAGAGACTGCAGGAGCGGTAGAGATACTCTTAATGATCGGCTATGAAAAGCCAAATGACATTTACTCCTGAGGTGCTGACTTGCTGCACCCTCGACAACTACTGTGATTATTATTATTTGACCATGCTGGTAATTTATGAACATTTGAACATCTTGGCCATGTTCTGTTATAATCTCCACCCGGCACAGCCAGAAGAGGACTGGCCACCCCTCATAGCCTGGTTCCTCTCTAGGTTTCTTCCTAGGTTTTGGCCTTTCTAGGGAGTTTTTCCTAGCCACCGTGCTTCTACACCTGCATTGCTTGCTGTTTGGGGTTTTAGGCTGGGTTTCTGTACAGCACTTTGAGATATCAGCTGATGTAAGAAGGGCTATATAAATACATTTGATTTGATTTGATTTTGATTTGACTACATAACATCACTGGCCATATGACCCATAAAGAAGATAGAAAATGGTTGAAGTTACCAGGCTATGAACAATGCAGACACTGTTAGTAGATCTATCCACTAGGCTGCTAAAATGACACATCTCATCATTCAAAAGTCATGGGTCGTATTCATTAGGGCAAAACGTATTGCAACAGAAAAAGAAAACGAGCATTTCTTATTGGACAAGTTCAGGTAGTCCTTCCCTGTTTCACTCAGTTTTCTCTTCCGTTTGGTGCCGTAGGAATAGGCCTATAGGCAAAAGTAAGCTAGCCCTGAGCCAGGCGCATCTCCCGGCTAGCAAACGAAATTACCACAACTACAATACCTCCTTCGCCATCTGGCCCGGTCCCTTCGTCGACACGGCACCCCGCCGTACCACCACGACTGGTCCACAGACGTAATTCCATCAGCTGTGCCTTCAACCGGCCTTTGCCGGACGACGGAGCAGACGCTTCTACTTACCCCGGACTGTTAACTTTAAACGCCGGACTGTTAACTTTAAACTCCCGCATGCAGCGACTACCCCGCGGCTTCCCTGTTCCATCTATTGCTGTACACTGGACCCTATGATCACTCGGCTACATAGCTGATGCCTGCTGGACTGTTCATTTATCACGGTACTCCACTTTCTTTACTTTTGTTGTTCTGTCGGCCCTAGCCCCGAACTCAGGCCCTGTGTGTAGTTAACCGACCCTCTCTGCCCATTCATCGCAATTTTACCTGTTGTTGTTGTCTTAGCTGATTAGCTGTTCTTGTCTTACCCGTTGTTGACTTAGCTAGCTCTCCAAATCAACACGTGATAGCTATTTGCCTCGCTTTATGTCTCTCTCAAATGTCAATATGCCTTGTATACTGTTGTTTAGGATAATTATCATTGTTTTAGTTTACTGCGGAGCCCCTAGTCCCACTGTACATGCCTAAATACCTCCTTTGGCCCACCACCCACACATGCGGTGATCTCACCCAGTATAACCAGCGTGTCCAGAGATGCAACCTCTCTTATCATCACTCAGTGCCTGGGCTTACCTCCACTGTACCCGCACCCCACCATACCCCTGTCTGCACATTATGCCCTGAATCTATTCTACCATGCCCAGAAATCTGCTCCTTTTATTCTCTGTCCCCAATGCACTAGACGACCAGTTTTGCTAGCCTTTAGCCGTACCCTCATCCTACTCCTACTCTGCTCCTCGGGTGATGTGGAGGCTAACCCAGGCCCTGCGTGTCCCCAGGCACTCTCATTTGTTGACTTCTGTAATCGAAAAAGCCTTGGTTTCATGCATGATAACATCAGAAGCCTCCTCCCTAAGTTTGTTTTACTCACTGCTTTAGCACACTCCGCCAACCCTGATGTCCTTGCCGTGTCTGAATCATGGCTTAGGAAGGTCACCAAAAATTCTGAGATTTCCATACCCAACTACAACATTTCCCATCAAGAAAGAACTGCCAAAGGGGGAGGAGTTGCAATCTACTGCAGAGATAGCCTGCAAAATTCTGTCATACTTTCCAGGTCTATGCCCAAACAGTTAGAGCTTCTAATTTTAAAAATGAATCTCTCCAGAAATAAGTCTCTCACTGTTGCCGCCTGTTATAGACCCCCCTCAGCTCCCAGCTGTGCCCTGGACATCATATGTGAATTGATTGCCCCCCATCTATCTTCAGAGTTTGTTCTGTTAGGTGACCTAAACTGGGATATGCTTAACACCTCAGCAGTCATACAATCTAAGTTAGATGCCCTCAATCTCACACAAATTATCAAGGAAACCACCAAGTACAACCCTAAATCCGTAAACATGGGCACCCTCATGATATTACCCTGACCAACTTGCCCTCCTGACCAACACCTCTGCTGTTTTTAATCAGGATCTCAGCGATCACTGCCTCATTGCCTGGATCCACTATGGGTCCGCGGTCAAACGACCACCCCTCATCAGTGTCAAACGCTCCCTAAAACACTTCTGTGAGCAAGCCTTTCTAATCGACCTGGCCCAGGTATCCTGGAAGGATATTGACCTCATCCCGTCAGTCGAGGATGCCTGGTCGTTCTTTAAAAGTAATGTCCTCACCATCTTAAATAAGCATGCCCCTTTCAAAAACTGTAGAACTAAGAACAGATATAGCCCTTGGTTCACTCCAGACCTGACTGCCCTCGACCAGCACCAAAACATCTTGTTGCGGACTGCACAAGCATTGAATAGTCCCTGTGATATGCAGCTGTTCAGGGAAGTCAGGAACCAATACACGCAGTCAGTCAGGAAAGCAGAAGCTAGCATTTTCAAACAGAAATTTGCATCCTATAGCTCTAACTCCAAAACGTTTTTGGGACACTGTAAAGTCCATGGAGAACAAGAGCACCTCCTCCCAGCTGCCCACTGCACTGAGGCTAGGCGACACGGTCACCACCGATAAATCCATGATAATCGAAAATTTCAATAAGCATTTCTCTACGGATGGCCATGCTTTCCTTCTGGCTACCCCAACCACGGCCTACAGCTCCGCACCCCTCGCAGCTACTTGCCTGAGCCTCCCCAGCTTCTCCTTCACCCAAATCCAGATCGCAGATGTTCTGAAAGAGCTACAAAGCCTGGACCCGTACAAATCAGCTGGGCTAGACAATCTGGACCCTCTCTTTCTAAAATGATCCGCCGCCATTGTTGCAACCCCTATTACCAGTCTGTTTTACCTCTCTTTTGTTTCGTCCGAGATCCCTAAAGATTGGAAAGATGCCGCGGTCATCCCCCTCTTCAAAGGGGGTGACACACTAGACCCAAACTGTTACAGACCTATATCCATCCTGCCCTACCTTTCTAAAGTCTTTGAAAGCCAAGTTAATAAACAGATCACTGACAATTTCGAATCCCACCGTACCTTCTCCGCTGTGCAATCCGGTTTCCGAGCTGGTCACAGGTGCACCTCAGCCACGCTCAAGGTACTAAACGATATCATAACCGCCATCAATAAAAGACAGTACTGTGTCTTCATCGACCTGGCCAAGGCTTTCGACTCTGTCAATCACCGTATTCTTATCGGCAGACTCAAAATGCCTTGTTTTCTCAAATGACTGCCTCGCCTGGTTCACCAACTACTTCGCAGACAGAGTTCAGTGTGTCAAATCGGAGGGCCTGTTGTCCGGACCTCTGGCAGTCTCTATGGGGGTACCACAGGGTTCAATTCTTGGACCGACTCTTTTCTCTGTATATATCAACGATGTTGCTCTTGCTGCGGGTGATTCCCTGATCCACCTCTACGCAGACGACACCATTCTGTATACATCTGACCCTTCCTAGGACACTGTGTTAACTAACCTCCAAACGAGCTTCAATGCCATACAACAATCCTTCTGTGGCCTCCAACTGCTCTTAAACACTAGCAAAACCAAATGCATGCTCTTCAACCGTTCACTGCCCGCACCCGCCCGAATAGCATCACTACTCTGGACGGTTCTGACCTAGAATACGTGGACAGCTACAAATACCACGGTGTCTGGCTAGACTGTAAACTCTCCTTCCAGACTCAAATCAAACATCTCCAATCCAAAATCAAATCTAGAATCGGCTTCCTATTTCGCAACAAAGCCTCCTTCACTCACGCCGCCAAACTTACCCTAGTAAAACTGACTATCCTACCAGTCCTCGACTTCGGTGATGTCATCTACAAAATAGCTTCCAATACTCTACTCAGCAAATTGGATGTAGTCTATCACAGTGCCATCCGTTTTGTTACCAAAGTGCCTTATACCATCCACCACTGCGACCTGTATGCTCTAGTCGGCTGGCCCTCGCTACATATTAGTCGCCAGACCCACTGGCTCCAGGTCATCTATAAGTCTATGCTAGGTAAAGCTCCGCCTTATCTCAGCTCACTGGTCACAATAACAACACCCACCCGTAGCACGCGCTCCAGCAGGTATATCTCACTGGTCATCCCCAAAGCCAACACCTCCTTTGGCCGCCTTTCCTTCCAGTTCTCTGCTGCCAGTGACTGGAACGAATTGCAAAAATCGCTGAAGCTGGAGACTTACATTTCCCTCACTAACTTTAAACATCAGCTATCTGAGCAGCTTACCGATCGCTGCAGCTGTACATAGTCCATCTGTAAATAGCCCACCCAATCTACAAACTTATCCCCATATTGTTTTTATTCACTTTGCTGCTCTTTTGCACACCAGTATCACTACTTACACACCATCATCTGATCATCATCATCTGCTCATCTATCACTCCAGTGTTAATCTGCTAAATTGTAATTACTTTGCTACTATGGCCTTATTATTTTCCTTACCACCTCATGCCATTTGCACACACTGTATAGACTTTGTTTTTTTCTATTGTGTTATTGACTGTACGCTTGTTTATTCCATGTGTAACTCTGTGTTGTTGTTAATGTCACACTGCTTTGCCTTATCTTGGCCAGGTCGCAGTTGTAAATGAGAACTTGTTCTCAACTAGCTTACCTGGTTAAATAAAGGTGAAATAAAAAAAATAAAAAAATTGGGGCGCACTGATAGAGAATGCAGGCAGGGGGATGAGGGAGGGATATAGACATTGCAAAGTTAAGCCTCTATTACATTACATATTTCAGTTTTATCCTTTATTTAATACACAGGTGATCTCACTGCCATTACATCTCTGGAAATATATTTTACAAAGGGACCTGGCAAGCAATCATATTAAATGCCTATTATTGATAAACGCCACTGGCTTAAATATTGTACATTTATTTTCTATGGATTATTGTGCAATATTATTGCGTAATAATAAACCATGGCTCCAGTGCAGTTGATCACATGATTACCTGAGAGTGGTGAGTAAGTACACGAAGAGCGTGTATCACAGTCAGTGAATAAGTACACAAGGAGCGTGCATGGAACAGCACATCTGTGTTGTGGCGGAGGGCCAGAGTCACATAATGAGTCACACACGGTGACATCGTGTGCGTTTAATATCACTGTATGACCAGGACGACTATTTCTGCAGACAACAAAAACCCAAACAACCAACTATACCGTACATGTACACTACTACTGCGTTCAAAATACACAGAAACCTTAAAGACGCATGTCAAGTGTATAGTAGAGAAGGTTTAGGACTAGCTCTGGTCCAGGGCTTTACGTGTGGCTTACTGACACTGTAGGAAGTCTCAGCATCAGCAAGCTGCATGTAACGCCCTGGACCACAGCTAGGATAGAAAATTGAATATGCATATCCATTGGATTTGTGGAGGTGCTTGATATCAGTCAACATATTTACGGTAAACAAATAGCACAAAATAACAAACCTCCTACCTCATCTACATTGTGTCGACATTGTAACCAATGAATGTGATTTCACAGGTCTACAAGATGTATTGCTGTTCTGGTTTTGTAACAATGCCATCATCATGACTCTCTCTCCCTCCCCTGTTCCCCCCCCCCCACTCTCCTCCTGTCTGTATGGCTCAGTCATAGGAGTCTAGGCCAGCTAGGGGTTTAAAGGAAGCCAGCGCACACACAGTGCTTCCTCACAGCATCATTCTGTGTGTGTTTATATGTGTGTGATGTATAATTATGCCATATTGGACACAACACCAACACATTTGACAAACTTCCTTGCTAACAAAATAGCTAGGCCAACATTAATTGTGGAGTAATTTTATGCTCAGCTTGAGCTCTAACATCAACCTCCACCGGAGAAACAGCAACTGCATTTGAACAAGTGTATATGTGTAGTGTATATGTACATGTTTGTGTGAGTGTGTGTGTGTGTGTGTGTGTGTGTGTGTGTGTGTGTGTGTGTGTGTGTGTGTGTGTGTGTGTGTGTGTGTGTGTGTGTGTGTGTATACGTGCGTGCATGTGTGCGTGCATGTGTGTAGATTATTTGTGTGAATATGTCCTTCGATCTCTGATCAAACCATAGACCACCCCCCCCCCCTCAGAAAGAGGTGTTTCTATACTTCCTCTGAAAGCAATGTTTATTAATGCACTGTTAGCCAGCAACAGCATCATATCCTTTTCTACACACACAAGCAGTTCTATATACTGTATGTAGGGGCTCAGTGTGCAGTACCACCCCTAACCACAGAGGGCAGTGTGTGTGTGTGCGTGTGCGCAGACACTGGTACATGCATGCATTGAGTGTGTGTGCGCACGGGTGCATACATGTGTGTGTGTGTGTGTGTGCAGCAGTGAGGGGGCGGGCGAAGTTATGGAGAGGCTGTGGGTGTCATTCTCCGAAGGGAAACAGCAACGCTATAACAAGCAGAGGTCATCTTTAACATTGCCATAAAGTCTATCTTCAATCAGCAGAAGCATTACACTGAGAATGTAGCTACCATTAGTTCTATCATGTATAATCAAAGCTCCCCTTTTATGTGACATATTGTTAGCCAATAGCCATATTGTTAGTTATTAGTCACATTAGCCACATTGTTAGCTATTATCCACATTGTTAGTTATTAGCCACATTGTTAGATATTATTAGCAACATTAGCCACATGTTAGATATTAGCCACATTGTTAGTTATTAGCCACATGTTAGCTATTAGCCACATGTTAGTTATTAGCCACATGTTAGCTATTAGCCACCTTGTTAGATATTATTAGCAACATTAGCCACATGTTAGCTATTAGCCGCATTGTTAGTTATTAGCCACAATCGACACTTGTAAGCCACATTGTTAGATATTATTAGCAACAGTAGCCACATGTTAGCTATTAGCCACATTGTTAGTTATTAGCCACATTGTTAGATATTATTAGCAACATTAACCACATTGTTAGTTATAAGCCACATTAGCCACATGTTAGCTATTTGCCACATTGTTAGTTATTAGCCACATTGTTAGATATTATTAGCCACATTAACCACGTTGTTAGTTATTAGCAACATTAGCCACATGTTAGCTATTAGCCACATTGTTAGTTATTAGCCACAATCAACACTTGTAAGCCACATTAGAAACATTGTTAGTTATTAGCCACATTAGCCACATGTTAGCTATTAACCACATTGTTAGTTATTAGCCACATTAACCACATGTTAGGTATTATCCACATTGTTAGATATTATTAGCAACATTAGCCACATGTTAGCTATTAGCCACATTGTTAGTTATTAGCCACATGTTAGCTATTGGCCACATGTTAGCTATTAGCCACATGTTAGTTATTAGCCACATTGTTAGATATTATTAGCAACATTAGCCACATGTTAGCTATTAGCCACATTGTTAGTTATTAGCCACATTGTTAGATATTATTAGCAACATTAACCATATTGTTAGTTATTTGCCACATTAGCCACATGTTAGCTATTAGCCACATTGTTAGTTATTAGCCACATTGTTAGATATTATTAGCAACATTAACCACATTGTTAGTTATTAGCAACATTAGCCACATGTTAGCTATTAGCCACATTGTTAGTTATTAGCCACAATCGACACTTGTAAGCCACATTAGAAACATTGTTAGTTATTAGCCACATTGTTAGTTATTAGCCACAGTAGCCACATGTTAGCTATTAACCACATTGTTAGTTATTAGCCACATTAACCACATGTTAGCTATTATCCACATTGTTAGTTATTAGCCACTTGTAAGCCACATTAGCTATATATTAACCCAATCAGTTATACATTAGCTTATAGAAAGAAAGTATCTACTAATATAGACAAATTATTGTCTTGTTCCTGTAATGTGATCAATCTGAGGGAAACTCTCACTAGGTTCATACAACAATAGAAGGAACCAAGAGTATATTGAGGTTTAATGCAATGTTTGAATGAATTGAGGGTATATTGAGGTTTTACTATTAGTAGATTGCATCTCACTGTCTCTGAGGTCACTATTATGTGGCAATGAGGCATCAGCCAGTCAGCCAGGCGAGAGTTGCCGAGGAGATTTAGGCCAGAGTAGTAGGTGATTTTGATGAGTTCCAGATTTCATTAGCACAGTGTTTCCCAAACTCAGTCCTGGGGATCCCAAGGGGTGCCCGTTTTGTTTTTTTCCCCCAGTACTACACAGCTGATTCAATTGATAAAAGCTTAATGATGAGTTGATTAATTGAATCAGTTGTGTAGTATTAGGGCAAAAACCAAAATGTGCACCCTTTGGGTTCCCCAAGACCGAGTTTGGGAAACACTGCTAGAATGATCATCAAGGCGCATGAATGACCTGTTTAATTTTGTGGTTGTGATGTGCAGCCCCCTAACGATGAATGGGCCCATGCATTACTGACCGAATGATTGTCTGCGTCCTAAATGGCCCCCTTTTCCCTATGTGCCCTGGTCACAGAAATATAGGGAAAAGGGTACCATTTGGGACGCATTCAATAGGCATGTTTCCATTGGCCCACATTTATTCGACATTGCTAGCATTGCTAAAAAAAAAAAATTGCGACATTTGTAATGAAAACAGGAGATATAGGAGAAATGTTCTAAAGATTTAAAACATTTTCATCCATTGTACAGGGGTGGATTCTTCTTTTGTCAAACTTTATTGTGCCAAATGATGATGGAAATTGTGTTTTTCAAATAAATGATGATTGCTGAATAATTTTGAAAGTACGTGGGGCATGTGATGTCATCACGTAACTATAAAGTTCAAATCCACATGTATTTATAAATGCCTACTGCTTACCAAAGTGCCCTTTTACTCTATCTATATTTTTATTTTGTCCAGGATTGTCCTGACTTTCAAGAATGCCTGAATTGCTTCGCCTTGCTCTTCTGGTTGGCCGGATGCAAGTTTCACCATCCAATTATTACAGATCTACAGGAGTGCAAGTTTTCGCAATGGCACGGACTGTGGTGATAAGTTGGCACATGAAAACTTTTCGAATATGGCAAATATTAGTTAATTATTGCATTCTATCAATGCTGGCTTTCACAGGCTACCTGAGACATGAAACAGATAGGTGGGAGGGCACACAGGCTGTCACCAAAATATTAACGCGCAATTTGCCTAAATGGGTAATGGAAACACTTCAATCACTTCATTTGTTCTTTGTTTTTTAGGTGTGACGTCATTACGTCCAGCTGTTTTTATCTACACAAGATCATTCAATGGAAACCCACTGTAGCAGGCAATTGCCAAATTTCGACAAAAAAATCGCTGGACAAGTTAAAGCGATCCTTTGTGATTTTAGCAATTAAGCTCTTTATCTACTTCCCCAGAGTCAGATGAACTTGTGGATAACATTTTTATGTCTCTGCATGCAGTTTGAAGGAGGTTGCTAACTAGCATTAGCACAATTGCTAACTAGGTTTAGCGCAATGACTGGAAGTCTATGGTAACAGCCAAAATCCCAAAGTATCCCTTTAATGTAAATATAGCTACTGACTGCAGAATAATGACTGAAAACAGCTGTTTTTCTAGAGGGTGAATCCATTAACCAAATACCAGTGTTAATTTCATCAATAATAACTATGATGAAAAAACTTTTCAAGATTTTTCCTGACTAAAACTATGACGATAACGAGACGAGACGAGATGCCCTGAAAAACGTAAGCAGAATATTTAATGCAATCCTCTCATTGACAGAATTGAAATCTTTCAGTTGCGCGGACTGATTGAGCTGATTTGCCCAGCTCTCCCACGAAGCTCCCAGCTGGTTACTTCAGTTACTTCAGTCACCTCGGCTGTTTTCAATCAGGATCTCAGTGATCACTACCTCATTGCCTGCATCCACTATAGGTCCGCGGTCAAACGACCACCCCTCATCACTGTCAAACACCCTCTAAAACACTTCTGCGAGCAGGCCTTTCTAATCGACCTGGCACGGGTATCCTGGAAGGATATTGACCTCATCCCGTCAGTCGAGGATGCCTGGTTGTTCTTTAAAATAAATTTCCTCACCATCTTAAATAAGCATGCCCCTTTCAAAAAATGTAGAACTAAGAACAGATATAGCCCTTGGTTCACTCCAGACCTGACTGCCCTCGACAAGCACAAAAATATCCTGTGGCGGACTGCGCGAGTATCGAATAGTCCCCGCGATATGCAACTTTTCAGGGAAGTTAGGAACCAATACAGGCAGTCAGTCAGGAAAGCAAAAGGCTAGCTTTTTCAAACAGAAATTTGCATCCTGTAGCTCTAACTCCAAAAGGTTTTGGGACACTGTAAAGTCCATGGAGAATAAAAGCACCTCCTCCCAGCTGCCCACTGCACTGAGGCTAGGAAACACTGTCACCACCGATAAATCCACGATAATCGAGAATTTCAATAAGCATTTCTCTACGGCTGGCCATGCTTTCCTCCTGGCTGACCAAACCCCAGGCCAACAGCTGGAGCCGCACCCCTCGCAGCTACTTGCCCAGTTCTCCTTCACCCAAATCCAGATAGCAGATGCTCTGAAAGAACTGCAAAACCTAGACCCGTACAAATCGGTGAGCGAGTTCATTAGAAAGTGCATCGGCGACATAATACCCACAGCAACGGTTAAAACATTCCCAAACCAGAAACCGTGGATTGATGGCAGCATTCGCGTGAAACTGAAAGCGCGAACCACTGCTTTTAACCAGGGCAAGGTGACCGGAAACATGACCGAATACAAACAGTGTAGCTATTCCCTCCGCAGGGCAATCAAACAAGCTAAGTGCCAGTATAGAGACAAAGTAGAGTCGCAATTCAACAGCTCAGACACAAGAGGTATGTGGCAGGGTCTACAGTCAATCATGGATTACAAAAAGAAAACCAGCCCCGTCGCGGACCAGGATGTCTTGCTCCCAGACAGACTAAATAACTTTTTTGCTCGCTTTGAGGACAATACAGTGCCACTGACACGGCCCGCTAACAAAACTTGCGGGCTCTCCTTCACTGCAGCCGAGGTGAGTAAAACATTTAAACGTGTTAACCCTCGCAAGGCTGCAGGCCCAGACTGGCTGGTTGGTGTGTTTACGGACATATTCAATCAATCCTTGTCCCAGTCTGCTGTTCCCACATGCTTCAAGAGGGCCACCATTGTTCCTGTTCCCAAGAAAGCTAAGGTAACTGAGCTAAACGACTACCGCCCCGTAGCACTCACTTCCGTCATCATGAAGTGCTTTGAGAGACGAGTCAAGGACCATATCACCTCACCCTACCTGACACCCTAGACCCACTCCAATTTGCTTACCGACCCAATAGGTCCACAGACAACGCAATCGCACCCACACTGCACACTGACCTAACCCATCTGGACAAGAGGAATACCTATGTGAGAATGCTGTTCATCGACTCCAGCTCAGCATTTAACACCATAGTACCCTCCAAACTCGTCATCAAGCTCGAGACCCTGGGTCTCGACCCCCCCCTGTGCAACTGGGTACTGGACTTCCTGATGGACCGCCCCCAGGTGGTGAGGGTATGTAACAACATCTCCACCCCGCTGATCCTCAACACTGGGGCCCCACAAGGGTGCGTTCTGAGCCCTATCCTGTACTACCTGTTCACCCACGACTGCGTGGCCATGCACGCCTCCAACTCAATCATCAAGTTTACGGATGACACTACAGTGGTAGGCTTGATTACCAACAACGACGAGAAGGCCTACATAGAGGAGGTGAGGGCCCTCGGAGTGTGGTGTCGGGAAAATAACCTCACACTCAACGTCAACAAAACAAAGGAGATGATTGTGGACTTCAGGAAACAGCAGAGGGAGCACCCCCCTATCCACATCGACGGGACAGTAGTGGAGAGGGTAGTAAGTTTTAAGTTCCTCGGTGTACACATCACGGACAAACTGAATTGGTCCACCCACACAGACAGTGTTGTGAAGAAGGCGCAGCAGCGCCTCTTCAACCTCAGGAGGCTGAAGAAATTCGGCTTGTCACCAAAAACACTCACAAACTTCTACAGATGCACAATCGAGAGCATCCTGTCGGGCTGTATCACCGCCTGGTACGGCAACTGCTCCACCCACAACCGTAAGGCTTTCCAGAGGGTAGTGAGGTCTGCACAACGCATCACCGGGGGCAAATTACCTGCCCTCCAGGACACCTACACCACCCGATGTCACAGGAAGGCCATAAAGATCATCAAGGACAACAACCACCCGAGCCCCTGCCTGTTCACCCCGCTATCATCCAGAAGGCGAGGTCAGTACAGGTGCATCAAAGCAGGGACCGAGAGACTGAAAAACAGCTTCTATCTCAAGGCCATCAGACTGTTAAACAGCCACCACTAACATTTAGTGGCCGCTGCCAACATACTGACTCAACTCCAGCCACTTTAATAATGGGAATTTATGGAAATGTATGTAAAAATGTATCACTAGCCACTTTAAACAATGCCACTTAATATAATGTTTACATACCCTACATTACTCATCTTATATGTATATACTGTACTCTATATCATCTACTGCATCTTGCCAACTTTATGTAATACATGTATCACTAGCCACTTTGAACTATGTCACTTTATGTTTATATACCCTACATTACTCATCTCATATGTATATACTGTACTCTATACCATCTACTGCATCTTGCCTATGCCGTTCTGTACCATCAATCATTCATATATCTTTATGTACATATTCTTTATCCCTTTACACTTGTGTGTATAAGGTAGTAGTTGTGGAATTGTTAGGTTAGATTACTCGTTGGTTATTACTGCAATGTCGGAACTAGAAGCACAAGCATTTCGCTACACTCGCATTAACATCTGCTAACCATGTGTATGCGACAAATAACATTTGATTTGATTTGATCAGCTGGGCTAGACAATCTGGACCCTCTCTTTCTAAAATGATCCGCCGCCATTGTTGCAACCCCTATTACCAGTCTGTTCAACCTCTCTTTCATATCGTCCGAGATCCCTAAAGATTGGAAAGATGCCGCAGTCATCCCCCTCTTCAAAGGGGGTGACACTCTAGACCCAAACTGTTACAGACCTATATCCATCCTGCCCTACCTTTCAAAAGTCTTTGAAAGCCAATTTAACAAACAGATCACTGACCATTTTGAATCCCACCGTACCTTCTCCTCTGTGCAATCCGGTTTCCGAGCTGGTCACGGGTGCACCTTAGCCACGCTCAAGGTACTAAACGATATCATAACTGCCATCAATAAAAGACAGTACTGTGCAGCCGTCTTCATCGACCTGGCCATGGCTTTCGACTCTGTCAATCACCGTATTCTTATCGGCAGATTCAACAGCCTTGGTATCTCAAATGACTGCCTCGCCTGGTTCACCAACTACTTCTCAGATAGAGTTCAGTGTGTCAAATCAGAGGGCCTGTTGTCTGGACCTCTGGCAGTCAAAATGGGGGTACCACAGGGTTCAATTGTCGGGTCAACTCTTTTCTCTGTATATATCAACAATGTCGCTCTTGCTGCGGGTGATTCCCTGATCCACCTCTACACAGACAACACCATTCTGTATACATCTGGCCCTTCTCTGGATACTGTGTTAACAAACCTCCAAACGAGCTTCAATGCCATACAACACTCCTTCCGTGGCCTCCACCTGCTCTTAAACGCTAGTAAAACTAAATGCATGCTTTTCAACCGATGGCTGCCCTCGCCCGCCCGACTAGCATCACTACTCTGGACGGTTCTGACTTAGAATATGTGGACAACTATAAATACCACGGTGTTTGGCTAGACTGTAAACTCTCCTTCCAGACTCATATTAAACATCTCCAATCCAAAATCAAATCTAGAATCGGCTTCCTATTTCGCAACAAAACCTCCTTCACTCATGCTGCCAAACATACCCTCGTAAAATGGACTATCCTACCGATCCTCAACTTCCGCGATGTCATTTACAAAATAGCCTCCAACACTCTACTCAGCAAACTGGATGCAGTCCATCACAGTGCCATCCATTTTGTCACCAAAGCCCCATATACCATCCACCACTGCGACCTGTATGCTCTCGTTGGCTGGCCCTCGCTACATATTCGTCGCCAGACCCACTGGCTCCAGGTCATCTGTAAGTCTTTGCTAGGTAAAGCTCCACCTTATCTCAGCTCACTGGTCACCATAACAACACCCACCCGTAGCACGCGCTCCAGCAGGTATATCTCACTGGTCATCCCCAAAGCCAACACCTCCTATGACCGCCTTTCCTTCCAGTTCTCTGCTGCCAATGACTGGAACGAATTGCAAAAATCGCTGAAGTTGGAGACATATCTCCCTCACTAACTTTAAGCATCAGCTATCTGAGCAGCTTACCGATCGCTGCAGCCCATCCAATCTACCTACCTCATCCCCATATTGTTTTTATTTACTTTTTTGCTCTTCTGCACACCAGTATTTCTACTTGCACATCATCATCTGCACATCAATCACTCCAGTGTTAATTTGCTAAATTGTAAATACTTCACTACTATGGCCTATTTATTGCCTTACCTCCTCACGCCATTTGCATATTTGTATATTGACTTTTTCTATTGTGTATGTTTGTTTATTCCATGTGTAACTCTGTGTTGTTGTTTGTGTCGCACTGC
This sequence comes from Salvelinus fontinalis, assembly GCF_029448725.1. NCBI lineage: Eukaryota > Metazoa > Chordata > Actinopteri > Salmoniformes > Salmonidae > Salvelinus > Salvelinus fontinalis. Next base: position 27,448,822 of record NC_074682.1, on the reverse strand, counting down.
TTTGCTTTATCTTGGTCAGGTCGCAGTTGTAAATGAGAACTTGTTCTCAACTGGCCTACCTTGTTAAATAAAGGTTAAATAAAAAAATAAAATCTTGTCAATCTTTTGAACTGATGCGAAGCCAGGATGCATCACGCATAACTAACCTAAACTAGAAACAATAATGTTAACTCTCTCTTCCTTTCATGTAAGCTTTTTTCGGCTTTGATCACATCAGAACCTCCGTTTTCCCGTGTGTGCTGTTATTCATTAATCTGTGTTGCCGCTCTCGCACCACAGGTTACTTTTTTCTGATGGGAAAAAAATGAACAAAGGATGAAATGCCTAAAAAGTGATTAAGACTAAAAGGTATTTTAAGACAATCTAAATCTAAAATAGCTGGCAAAATGAACAACGCCAAACACTGCAGTGCGCGAATAGATACTAGGCAAACATGCTGCTCACATGATTCAAGGACACACAGTATCATGTAGACATACTGTGCAGTGCATTGTGCTGACATTATTTCTCTCTCGCTCTCTCTCTTTCTCACACACACACACAGACACACACACACACACACACACACACACGCACGCACGCACGCACGCACGGACGCACGCACGCACGCACGCACGCACGCACACACACACACATACACACACACAAAGGCACACCACTAAAACACATTTGCACTCGCACACACAGATGTAGTTAAGCATATAACCGACACATACACGTTGGCACATACAGTGAGTCATCTGTGGAGGGGCCTACTGGTTGAAGGACAGAGAAATGGAGGATGGGCTGGACACACTGCTCTCAAAGGGAAATGGGATGTTTCGAACAAGGGATGTGCATGCATGTGTGTGTGTGCGCGTGCACGTGTGTGTCCTGTGTGCATAAGTACAGGTTCACTTTTTGCCTCAGAGCTGCATCGCATATTATTGCATGAGCCCCAGATCACCTGAGGAAAAACCTCCTCCTGCTCCCATGGCCTGGTGCACTTTGACATGCTGTCTTTGATAAGGACATAGATCAGATAGTAGCTGCTTCTCTGGATTGTCTAATAACACATTCAGCATATTCTCACTCTCAGTCTTATACTCATCTAGAGATCTGGGGCCGTACGTATCAAATGTCTCAGAATATGAGTGCTGATCGAGGATCAGGTCTTCCCTGCCTGTGTAACCTTTTTCACTGTGATCTTAAAAGGCAAATCTGATCATAAATTAGAAAACTTACTCTGAGATGCTTGATATATCTGGGCCCCTGAGCATGTTGATGGTATTTCCATGAGAGCTTGATGTTAGTGATTTTCACCATAACTAGAAAACCTGATTAGTCATACTAGTTAGATTACCTGATTCATTCATTCATGTGTTCAGTAATTCATCATTTGACTCCTTCAACTAATCATTGCAGGAGCCTAACTTACATGATATATGATATAGATACATGAATTTCCATTAACATTCTATAGGGATAAATAGGCCCAGTGTGTCCTTCTAGACAAGACAGTCTGGATGGGCATGCATTGTCTATCAATGCCCTGCTTTACCACCCACACATAAACACACACACGCATGTGCACGCACATTAGGGATAACGAGAAGGGGGTGTCGTAGCGTGAGCCACAAATGAGCAGTTAGTTAAGTGACTAAACACACACTTCTGCCATCATCTCCACTGGAGTCCAGAGACACTGCTGCCACGCCAGCTACAGTTACAGCCACAGCCAACCTCCACTGTCACAGACACATGGACAAACACACACACACATACACACACAACCTCGGTCACATACTCCTCTGACACGACACACGCCATGTGAAAACCAAAATACCACAAAAGGCTAACAGACAGTAAACAGTACATGTAATCAACAGAATGCTCATATAAACAACAAGGCAAAAATGTGGGATCCCAGGATGTGTTTCTGCTCTAGCAGTCTGCCTGATCGATGTTACTATACTGGACCATCTGTGCTGTGGTCCCCCTAATCTGTACTTCACCTATGGTCATTTCAGTCTCCATTGGATCATCTAGCACGGGCTGTTCAATTCCGGTACTGAAAGGCTGAAACACTTCTGGTTTTTGTTTCTACCTGGTAGTTTGTTGCACTCACCTGATGTCCCAGGTCTGAATCAGTCCCTTATTAGAAGGAGGGTATGAAATCAGAAGTGTTTGGGCCCTCCAGGACTGACATTGAACAGCCCTGATTTAGTATATCTTCGGTAACTTCAGACTATTGGTTTATCTGCGGTCATTTCAGACTACTGGTATATCTGCGGTCATTTCAGACTATTGGTTAATCTGCGGTCATTTCAGACTATTGTTATATCTGCGGTCATCTCAGACTATTGGTATATCTGCAGTCATTTCAGACTATTGGTATATCTGCAGTCATATCAAACTATTGGTATATCTGCGGTCATTTCAGACTATTGGTATATCTGCGGTCATGTCAGAATATTGGTTTATCTGCGGCCATTTCAGACTATTGGTATGTCTGCAGTCATTTCAGACTATTGGTATATCTGCGGTCATTTCAGACTATTGGTAGATCTGCAGTCATTTCAGACTATTGGTATATCTGCGGTCATTTCAGACTATTGGTATATCTGCAGTCATTTCAGACTATTGGTTTATCTGCGGTCATTTCAGACTATTGGTATATCTGCGGTCATTTCAGACTATTGGTATATCTGCGGTCATTTCAGACTATTGGTTTATCTGCGGTCATTTCAGACTATTGGTATATCTGCGGTCATTTCAGACTATTGGTATATCTGCGGTCATTTCAGACTACTGGTATATCTGCGGTCATTTCAGACTACTGGTATATCTGCGGTCATTTCAGACTACTGGTATATCTGCGGTCATTTCAGACTATTGGTATATCTGCGGTCATTTCAGACTATTGGTATATCTGCGGTCATTTCAGACTATTGGTATATCTGCAGTCATTTGAGACTATATTCGTTCACCTAATGTACCGTCATTTCATTCTCGGCTAGTTTCTCTGCGGTCAATTTAGTCTCCACAAGTCAGTGTCATTTTGTCCCCGGTGGGTGAGGTGAATTAAAGTGAATAGTATTGTCCAACAACAGTGATACAGACACACACACTAACATGATAGCAGCCAGAATGCGCCATGTGCATGTTGCCCTATGAAGGTTGAAACGTATGAATCATATACACAGTGAAAAGGTCATTGTTCCGGGGTGCTTTCTGCTCAGCTATCTTCAGCAGGAGGAGCTGCCTGCCGGGAGCACTGAGTCTTACAGAGAGCAGTCACAAATGACCTTAAAACAGGAAGGATGGGGCAGACAGACCCCATGTCTCCCTGGCTGTTTCCCAGACAGGTGGAGACAGGCGTGTGCAGAGAAGAGACAACACTCTCTCTCAGACAGGTGTGCGTGTGTGACTGTTCTTCAATAAGGTGTCAGAGCATTTCAGGGTGATCATTTCAGAGCACTCATTCCAAACTTTTTGACAAGGAAGTTCAGGAACAAGCAACGTGTTCAACGTATATATTTGATACACATTGACATACATTGTGCATGTACATTTATACAGTAATTATTACTAAAACACTTTCTAATCTGGGACTTGAACCTCTTGGTTCATAGCATTCTGACCTTCCTGCTACACCACCATGTCTGTGTCAATTATCATTTCATCTGACTATTCTCACATCATTGATTTGATTTACTTATTTAAACAATTGTAGTTTTTTGTATAGTTGTCTAATGTTGGTGGGTCATATTACTCTGTTTTAAAGGTACTCCTGAATCACTATGATCAATAAAATTGTTTTTCTTGAGTGTACTTTTAACAAAGCTGAGATTTACATTGAAGTGAAAAGTGTAGCAATACAGGTGATATCAGTTATTGACACACATGGTGGCGTAGCAGGAAAATTGGAATGCTGTCAACCAAGAGGTTGTAAGTTCAACTCCCAAGTGAGGAGATGTTGAATAATAACTGCTGTATAAATGAACATTCACAATGTAATCATGTACATCAAAATATTTACATTGAAAACATTCTATGTTAAAAGTAACTAATTCCACATAATTTTTTTAGGTAAGATGCCCAAAATATAGAGTTGAACAAACATATGAGACAATTTGCGAAATAACATTAAGTTAACACTTTAAGTTAAAGTTTAACAATTTTTGCTTATGTTTTCTCATGTTGGAACTAACTAAAAAGGGCAAGTCCAGGTAACACTTTGACCGAGTAAACAAAAAAAAGGCTGTAGAACCAGTTACTTAATAATATGAAATTGAAACAACTAGATTTGTTTACAGTGTATTAGAGCAGGAGGTCAAGTTGGTCAACCATGGCGGACCATGACGAATCGTGCTTTTGGAAATGCCCTTTGTGTGTGTGTGTGTGTGTGTGTGTGTGTGTGTGTGTGTGTGTGTGTGTGTGTGTGTGTGTGTGTGTGTGTGTGTGTGTGTGTGTGTGTGTGTGTGTGTGTGTGTGTGTACGGGTGTGTGTCTGTGTGTGTGTGTGTGTGTGTGTGTGTGTGTGTGTGTGTGTGTGTGTGTGTGTGTGTGTGTGTGTGTGTGTGTGTGTGTGTGTGTGTGTGTGTGTGTGTATGTGTGTGTGTAAATTTAGCCCTATTATGGACCCCCTTCTGCCTCCTGGTGGTTGTGGAACTCCAGTCCTCCAGCCTTGTCTTACTGCCTGAGGAGGAAATGGATTTCTATTTATAATGAGCTGCTTGCTGCTGCAGTAAACCAAGCTTTACTAACGATGCTGGCAAGCTGGGAGGCCCACTCTCCAAACCAGGGCAACATGATTCTGCAGCACACTGCACAGGGTCCTGTTCATTACTGGGTCATGTTCATTACTACACACAAAACATTTTGCAACGGCAAGTGAAAACAAGCGTTTCTTATTGGGCAAATTCAGATAGGTCCCTCCACATTTCCTTCCATTTGGTTCCTAGTGAATATGACTCTGTTCTAAACACACATCTCATCCATCCACAGAAGCTAGTCTCTGGCCGAGTCTGAAATGGCACCCTATTCCCTGTATAGCAGTGCACTACTTTCAGCCAGAGCCCAAATGTAGTGCACTATATAGGGAATAGTATGCCATTTATGTGTGATTAGATAGTGATAGTCTCAGGCAGAATGCTTTATACTCACAGCTGCACCTCCCTGAGTCGTTGTTTCAAAACATATCAGTAAGGAACTCACCATTGGTTTCTCCCACAGAACTTTAGTCTATGTTCCTCCTCTATGAGTTTAAAAGATGTCAGCTTGCTGAGTTCAAAGTAAGCTACTGAGTTTAACGGTACAGTGAGACCTCTCCCCCAACCCCTCTCCCTGTGTTAGGGAGACATCCGTAGAACTCACCTCACAGTTTGTCTGTTTCGATGCAATTTGCAGCGTGTTCCTCTGTCTGTATGTCTCTCTGTGCTACTGTATATGTTGTGACTGGAGCTGTAACCCAGTTACACTGAGTCTGTCTCTGAATCTAATCTGCATGGCATTAGAGCCTCGTGATAGGAAGATTGAATCCAGGGCACTCGCCTGGTTGGCCCTCTCTGACAGCTAGGCCATCCACCCTGACCCTGTGCCATCCCCTTGCCATCATGGCTCTCCCAACATCAGCCGGCCAGCCCACATATGGGCCTGCATTGGGCCCTGCAGTGTGTGTGTGTGTGTGTGTGTGTGTGTGTGTGTGTGTGTGTGTGTGTGTGTGTGTGTGTGTGTGTGTGTGTGTGTGTGTGTGTGTGTTTTGTGTGTGTGTGTGTGTGTGTGTGTGTGTGTGAGCCAAAGAAGTGTGTGTGTGAGTGTGAGTGTGAGTGTGTGTGTGTGTGTGTGTGTGTGTGTGTGTGTGTGTGTGTGTGTGTGTGTGTGTGTGTGTGTGTGTGTGTGTGTGTGTGTGAGTGTGTGTGTGTAGAGTCCTGTGAGTGTGCATAGAGTCAGTGCAAAAATGGAATAGAAGAGTTAATAGGGGCTCCTGAGTGGCACAGCGGTCTAAGACACTACATCTCAGTGCTAGAGGCATCACTCAGATACCCTGGTTTGAATCCAGGCTGTATCACAACCGGCCGTGATTGGGAGTCCCATAGGGCGGCGCACAATTGGCCCAGAGTCATCCAGGTTTGGCCGGTGTAGGCCGTCATTGTAAATAAGGATTTGTTCTTAACTGACTTGCCTAGTTAAATAAAGGTTACACGTAGGAGGATAGGTTATTGGCCATTTGGTTTACAACCTCGCATGGAGGGATTTTCCCAGCCCGCATGGATCATTTCGTTCTTAATAAGCTTAAACTTGTCATTAGATTTTGATATTGTTGGTTCTCTCTCATTATTAGTCCCCTGCTACCTTACGTTTTTAGGCTTTGATCACTCTTTTGTTGATGAGAATTTTCCCGCAATGCAGAATATTTCAAACTTGTAGTGTATTAAAGGTTTAAAAAGGCTTCTAAAGTTGGTAATTTCCACTTAAAAAATGTCAGACATGATTTGCCCTAACGAAAATGTATAAACTGCTACAAAAAATGGCTACATCATAATTCACACTATTGCTGCAGGATTATTTTTCTGCAATAGCAAACAGGCTAAAATTAAGATCCTACATCTGTATAGCCCAAAGTCATTTTCATAGAATATCGAATGGAGAGAAAAGGGAATATATGAGAATATACGTTTTTATAAACAGCTAGACACAAGATAGTTATGGAGTGTCCGTTATATAAAAAACAAAATGCATAGGTTTAATCTATAGCATCCAACAGAGAGATAGAAACTATATTTTCTGACTGGACATTTGCGCTGCTTTGGTAGAATTCTCCACTCTGTCTGGCCTACATTCCTCTATTGCGTTCTGTATATGAGATATTTATTAAAATAGGATTTAGCAAATAGGAATAGGCAAATTACTTGGAAGGTCAATTGTGTGCTGCCCTGCTGTACGCTGCGAGACTCGTTATTTACTGCCCACCGCCAGTCAAATTCAAATAGACTAAACCATCGTCTGTCACATCCCGATATGGTCACCATCGACGATGGCTCTGATTCAGATTCAGATCAACTTTATTTTCCCCGAAGGGGGAAATTCATTTGGCTGTAAATCATCGTAGACAGACGACGCTATCGTAATATAGCCCAACCCTATTATTCCCTACCCAAAGTACACAAACACATTAGCGACAAATATCAATAAACAAAAAACGGGAGAATTAATGTAAAAAAGGCCAGTGCAGTAGATGGATAAAGAAAATACCAAGGCTCTGGACAATTTTACTCGAGCTCTGGTAAAAAAGTTGTGCATATGCAGGGAACTGGGTGCCTTTTAAGATGCAGACAGTCTGGAGTTTCTTGTGGCGGCCGAGCTGAGGCGGTGGTGGGAGATTCCCTGGTACTCTGAGTCCAATATGTGATATACACTGCTCAAACAAATAAAGGGAACACTTAAACAACACAATGTATCTCCAGGTCAATCACACTTCTGTGAAATCAAACTGTCCACTTAGGAAGCAACACTGATTGACAATAAATTTCACATGCTGTTGTGCAAATGGAATAGACAAAAGGTGGAAATTATAGGCAATTAGCAAGACACCCCCAATAAAGGAGTGATTCTGCAGGTGGGGACCACAGACCACTTCTCAGTTCCTATGCTTCCTGGCTGATGTTTTGGTCACTTTTGAATGCTGGCGGTGCTTTCACTCTAGTGGTAGCATGAGACGGAGTCTACAACCCACACAAGTGGCTCAGGTAGTGCAGCTCATCCAGGATGGCACATCAATGCGAGCTGTGGCAAGAAGGTTTGCTGTGTCTGTCAGCGTAGTGTCCAGAGCATGGAGGCGCTACCAGGAAACAGGCCAGTACATCAGGAGACGTGGAGGAGGCCGTAGGAGGGCAACAACCCAGCAGCAGGACCGCTACCTCCGCCTTTGAGCAGGAGGAGCACTGCCAGAGCCCTGCAAAATGACCTCCAGCAGGCCACAAATGTGCAGGTGTTTGCTCAAACGGAAACAGAAACAGACTCCATGAGGGTGGTATGAGGGCCCGACGTCCATTTCGCGCATTTCACTAATAAAATTAGATTTGATTTAATCATCATTCTACCATATGAACATAAGATAAAGTGTAATGTAGCCTACATACCTACACTGAGTGTACAAAACATTAAGAACACCTTCCTAATATTTAGTTGCAATTCTTGACACAAACCGGTGCGCCTGGCACCTACTACCATACCCCATTCAAAGGTACTTTGATCTTTTGTCTTACCCATTCACCCTCTGAATGTCACACATATACAATCCATGTCTCAATTGTCTCAAGGCTTAAAAATCCTTCTTTAACCTGTCTCCTCCCCTTCATTTACTGATTGAAGTCAATTTAACAGGTGACATCAATAAGGGATCATAGCTTTCACCTGGATTCGTCATGGGAAGAGCAGTGTTCCTAATGTTTTGTACACTCAGTGTATATGCTACGTACATTCTATAGTCGACTTGAACCATAGTTAACTCCAGGGCCATACATACTTTATATATGGCCCTGGTTTACTCCCCAGAACTATCAGATCAGATCCCCTGTTACATTTCATCTGTCTTTTATTCATTTTTGTATGGGTGGCCCCTGCAGGAAATTAACTATCAACCCCGGCATTGCAAGCGCCATGCTTTACCAACTGAGACATACAAGACAACATTTTTGCCTTATACCCATACTGATATGATTATCGCAATCCCCTCACTAAGAAGATGCACTTTCGTCCTCCTAACAACATGTAGTTTAACACCAACCAAGATGACACAATAGTGTAGCACAGACTGTATTGTCCCTGATGACCTACTTTCCTCCGCCTATGCACCACTGTGCAAACAAATACCCTGGGGTCACCCTCCTGGAGGTCACATTGGCAAGCATTACACCACACTTCTCCTCTCAAGTAGTACATCTTGGTATCTTACAGTAGTACGTCTTCGTACAATCACAGCATAACTGCAGTATAAACCCCACATCTTTTAAAGCAGTAGGTGTGTTGAGTTTTACAAAACTGGACAGCTTCAACTAGCCTTCTATCACTCTTACACCATCCGAGCTCTCTCTCTTTCTCTCTCTCTCTCTCTCTCTCTCTTTTTGTCTGTCTGTCTGTCTGTCTGTCTGTCTGTCTGTCTGTCTGTCTGTCTGTCTCTGTCTGTTTCTCTCTCTCCACCCCTCTCTCAGACATAACATTACGAGAACATCCAGCAGTCCGCTCTCTCTGCAGTCAGACATACGATCTCTTCATGAATCATTAAACACTCCAGCTAAATTCTGCTCATGTACGAACCCAAATGTCTGTTGTCTCGCCAGTGGACTTTGCACACACTCTCATACTCACTCTCAGCTGTAGAAGCACTGCTTTGAACACTACATCACCCATAATTCATCAGCCTACACGGACACACTGTCAGACTAACATGCACGGGGAGCATAGAGAGCGGTGTTGCAGAGATGGGGATTTCTAAAAATAAAAGCTGAATGAAATTCCAGGCAACTGCAAGAACAATGTGACATGACAAAGTACGAATGAAAAGAGCATGGAAATGATTCTCTATGTAGCCAAAGATTGGACTCATAGTCTCTGTGGTTAAACACTAACAATCTTCAAAGAGGATATACACACACATCGACACATCCCTAGCACACATCCAAAGCAAGATATTTACATGTATTATACATAAATAATGTATGACCATTGAACAGCAAAAAAACGCCCATATATTCCCTTTAAACATGTCCTGACAACCCCTAGTCCTACAACCAGACACAGCCATTACATCTGAGCAGGGTACAGCATAACAACCTGAAAACAAACTGAGGGTATCTTCTATCCTACAGCACCTCCATAGAGACTTCAATGACACCATAAGTCATCTGCACTATGAATGATGTTACTGTCATAGTACACAGCAGCAAACCCAAGCAGGGATTCACAGTAGCAGCTGAAAACAGCAAAGCACAAAATTCTCTAGGCTCTGGGGTGAAGTGTCCCCTAGGAACAGATCTAGGATCAGCTTCCCCTCCCCCAATCCTAACCTTAACCATTAGTGGTCAGCATCAAGGGGCAACTTCCCCCTACAGAGCACAATAGAGGTTAAAGGTATTGCAATGGGATTCGAAGGTCATGGGGTTAATTAGGGGAGTCAGGAGTAATGTTGACATATGAATGTACTCACCAGGTCATGGTTGGTGGAGTTGGAGTCATCCTGAGGGAAGGGGATATACACAGCTAAGGCCATACAGTTGGCAAATATAGCAATTAATATAAAGATGTCAAATGGCCTGGAAGAGAAGGTTAAGGGAAAAACATCAAAGCAGTGGATCACATAAATATATTCACAGTGCCAACATGTGACTATTTCCTGTTCAAATTATAGTCATCAAACACAGATAGTTCTAGTCAAAGACATGGAAATTACAGGAGCAAAAAAAGTCAGAACAACATTCAAAATGCAACTTTGCAATTCAGCACCCATCTAAATAACATGAGATAATGTGCCTTGTTATCACAGTGTTCTGATGACTGTGTCTTCTGGAGCAGCAGAGTCCCAGCAGAGGCTGACACACACACAGCTGTGTCTTGTCACTGAGTCACCCTCTGTTATTACAAGCCCCACCAGTATTTTCGGATTTAGGACGTGGTGACTTTCACTGTGCCTTGGGAGGCAGCAAAAAATGACTTTGTTTAAAAAAAAAAATCACCTCCAGTTGACTATTCTCTAGCATGAACCGCTGAAAAAACACAAAGTGTAGAATGATTCACACCTCAGTGGCTATAGCAGTCAAATAATGTGTTTTTGCATTCCCTGTTGCAGTATGCTACCTACGCTCGAACAAACTGATTCAAAGTAAACGTTGACTTGCTGTTTCACTTTCATATTCTGTGTTGGGTAGTGAGTCACAGGCTGCAGTGAGATTAACATGAAGCAGTGTCTCTCGTCTAGTTGTACTGGAGTCTGAGGGGTAATGGAGACGGGATACAGTCTCTCCACATGGCTAAGTTAAAGCTAGGCAGCTACAGTTAGGCATGGGCTAGGTGCAACTCAGAGTTAGCCAACTGTACTGTTCAGAAGTAAATCAGGAATTGGTGCATGGGTGGAAGTTCTCGTGACGGCCCTGAATCGACCCTAACTGAGCTCATGATGGTTCTTCATGATGTACTCACATACACATCACACACAACGCAACACACACTAAAGAACACGGCATAGATTACTGACATCCAGACATACCCCCCCCCCCACACACACACACACACACACACACACACTGTGGTCCGTTGTAAAGGATACTTCCACTCCACCAGGCTGATGCAGGCTCTTCGTATAGGGTTGTTAAGTTTGAGGCAGAACAGGGCCCTGGCAGGCCTGGTGTTGGCGTTGCTGCCCTGCTTCTTGCTTTTGGCGTACTGCGCCCGCTTCTTTTGTGCCAACGCGCCCACCGGGACGGTCGGCACCGGGACCGGGGCAGCCGTGGGGGCAGCTACCGGAGCTGCAACCGGTGGGGCGACTGGGGTTGTAGCCGGGGCTGAAGCCAGGGCCACAGGGGCGGGCCCGTTGGCGCTCATGGTGTGGGCGTGGCTCTGTGGGGCGTGTCCAGCAGCATGGATCTGCCAGGGGATTGGGCGGGGCTAGAGGTGGTGCACAGAGCTGTCTGACCAATGGGCTGGCAAGTCACCAGGGGGAGGGACTCTGGTGCTGCTGGCATAATTTGCCTCTGAGAAAGATAGAAAGGGACAAAGAGTGGTTACCAATCCATACATTTACATAAAATTGATCAATGATCATCACTAGCTAACATCATTAGTAGCAGGTTACTGTGGTGACTTTGTGAATAATGTTAAAAGGTAAACAACAAGCACTAACAGTGGAGTTTCTGATTCCGCATCACAGACAGAAACGATTGAATCCCCACAATCTGACATTCGGAACTACAAGACAGTGAACAGCAGCCATCTCAGGTGAAGCTGCAGCAATGTCGATGGCCACTGGGAGAATCACTTGATGTCACGTTCTGACCATAGTTCTTGTATGTTTTGCTTGTTTTAGTGTTGGTCAGGACGTGAGCTGGGTGAGCATTCTATGTTGTGTGTCTAGTTTGTCTGTTTCTATGTTTGGCCTAATATGGTTCTCAATCAGAGGCAGGTGTTTTGTGTTGTCTCTGATTGGGAATCATATATAGGTGGCTTGTTTTGTGTTGAGGTTTGTGGGTGGTTGTTTCCTGTCTCTGTGTTTTCTCTGCACCAGATAGGGCTGTTTCGGTTTGCCACGTTTGTAATTTTGTTGGTTGTAAGTGTTCACAGTTTCGTCTTGTTTATTAAAGTCATGTTGAACACGAGCTACGCTGCGTCTTGGTCCGATCCCTGCTACACCTCCTCTTCAGACGAAGAGGAGGAAGGCTGCCGTTACACTTGAAGATAAATAGGCTACAGGAAAGCCTCCACAGGAATCAGTCTACCCAACAAGGAGCCTGAATGGTAAATTAAGGTGATTAATAGACTGTTTCAGCCATAATTGATTTCAAACGTTTAACTTCAGTATTGTTAATAATAGGTAATAAATTGGCAAAAGATGAAAATAGACTTCTCCAGTGTTCCCTTGCTATTCAACAGCTACCCCATCCAGAACCACTCCTTCATAACAACCGACCAGCCTCATGCCACTGATCTCAGGGAAGCCATTGACAAACTCAAAACCTAACTCTTATTGAAATTATTTCTACTGTGTTAGATGCGATATAGGTTAGGCACTAATGATGCATTACATAGCAGTAGGATTTTGTTAGTCTTCCTCATATAATTTATCTTCATCCAATCGCTTGGCAGCTTTAGTCAGTGTCCTCTGTTGGAGGACATGCATGTGTCAGTGTCAGTTATGAAATGTTGTCACCTTCACCACCATGCAGGGGGTAATGAGATGAGCTCATTCCTTCAGCCCAGCTACACAGTCGCACAGAGCTATCTTAGAGGTTGTGAGTGTAATAACACTGTAAAAATACATTAATAGTACTATTATCACTGTAATAACACAGTAATAACTCAATAATTCTGTCTGACAAGACCAATAATCAAATCTACCTTATTAAAGGGTAGCAAGCATGAGTAGTTTTAACTCACCAAAGTAACAACACAGTGTGGTCAAAGACTTAGTAACTTAGTTGTAGTCACGATCTGGTTACTTATAACTACAAACATAGTTATGTTTTTTGGTTATTAAATATTTATGAACTTATTTCCGGATATCTTCTAAAATACCCACAATGCACCATTTCTCAATGTAATATTGAAAATATACTCTGTGCTACCGAGTTCATATGCTAGCTCGTTAGTTAGCATCCTCATGCTCGTCACAGACTTTGTGGCTGTGTTATCTAGTTGGAACCTGTTAGCACGGCAGGCTCTGGTGCCTTCTTGATGTGGAATTAAAACTAAAGAGAAAATCATACCTGCTTGTTCTAATTGTGTAGTACCTTATCTGTTCTCCATTTTTTCAATTTTTAGCATGTTCTCTATGAAGTAGGCTACGGGAGTTTTGCAACTTTTTCCACCTTGGTTTAATGCTAGCGCGCTAGCTGACTGACATCTGGAATCTATCTATTTGGGATTTTTATCGCTATATAGCTTTTGGATTTCCCTCACCGCCTCCCCTTCACTTTGGTAGCTAAGTCAGCCTGCACCCTTTTCAAAGTTTTACCATCGGCTGGTCCCCAGCCATCAATCTGTAAGTCTCTGCTCTCTCTGCTTTTGATCTGCGGTTATATTTTAGTTGTGTGGTGTGAGTTGTGTTCTAGCTGGTCTCCAGTTGTTGGGCTCTGGCTTGCCGACCATAACCGTGGCGGTTGGCTAGGAGGACTAGGCTAATACTTAGTTGGCTAAACAGCTAACATTGGCTGGCTGGCTAGCTTGCTGGCTAAGATAACGGCATATGGCTAACATTTTTTAAAACATTATTTAATAGATGGTTGACGTTATTTGGCGTTGATAGCAACTGGCTGACTCATGCCATGCTAACATAACATTATCAGGCTGGTAGGGCTAACGTTAGCAGGCTAGTTGGCAATAAACCTTGCAAGTTAATTTGTAACAATAAATTCATAAAGTATTTGCTTGTAAGTTGGCTGAAAATGTAACTGAAACCAGTAGTCATGAGTGCAAACGATTTGGTTGAATTTGAATTTATACATTTTCAAGTTATTTCTGTTGGAATTTACATTATAGGGAATAGGCTGGCTTGCCGGGTCCTCCATATTACGTCACACCCCGTTAAAAATTTTCCGACATGACTTCAGCGTTTTATGTTTTAACTCGAAAAATAGAAAAAGCGGGGTGTAACTTTGCATTGAGACTTTTGATGTGTATACTAATGCAAATCCATGTTACATGTGGCTACATTTATTCTACCTACCCTTTAATAATCTTATTACACATGGTAAGAGTTGTTAATCATTCAATTCACAGTGTCTGCAAAATGACAGGGCATAGCTAATGCTGGATATCTGTTGAGTCTCATGATTGGAAAATAAGGAGAGAACCATCTCCCTCTCAAAATAGGTAAAGTGCATCAATTACATTTTTGGACACAATAAAGAGTTGAGTGAAAAAGAGTGGTTTAAAACCGAAACGCACAGGCAAAGCTAATACAACTATAATGCATCTATAAAAATTGACACAATGTTGCATTATGAGGATACAAAATTAAAGCATTAGTCTATCAAAGAATGTAAGCAAGGCACAAGACTAGGATATGTGTCTGGATGATGGACTCGACCATGTCATCACAACAAAGAGGGGACACAGCCATATTTGTAAACAACCCGAAATTATTTTAAACTGAAAAATGCGGCCATACATATTAAAATATCACCACAGATGACATGCGGCCCGAGCCAAAAACACAGGGATAAGCTGCGTGAATTCAAAGCTGTCACTCTAATGCATCACTTGGTCAAATCAGTTGTGTAAGTCCTTGAACTGCGAGTGCTAGGCCCCGCAGAGAAAACAAGAAGAAGCTGAAAAAGGTCATTTTGCCTGAATATTCCCGAGAGCTTATAAAATCTCTCAAATTCCGTGTAGAGCGTTACAATCATCTTTGTCATTGAAAATAAACACATTAATGCAGAAAGCACCAAACGTTAGCCTACACGATTAGAAAAAAGGGTTCCAAAAGGGTTCTGCAGCTATCCCCATAGGATAACCCTTTTTGGTTCAAGGTAGAACTCTTTTGGGTTCCATGTAGAACCCTCTATGGAAATGGTTCTACATAGACCACAAAAGGGTTCTACCTGAAACCAAAAGGGGTTATGCAAAGGTTTCTCCTATGGGGACAGCTGATTAACCCTTTTTGGTTCTAAATAGCACATTTTTTTCTATGAGTGTAGTGTTGTCATTCATCCTTACTGTTTTCATTTGCTGTCCATATGGAACTGTATCCTATGCAGAAGAATAGGCTACATCAATATTAATTTGATAAATGTCCAAGTAACATTGATATAAATCGATTCGTGACACTTGAACAATACCCTTCACCAAACGTGTCCGTATTTCTCCTTGAACACACTGAGGTAGGCGTAGGCCTATTTCGTAAAATCCCAAAATAAAACGGTGTAAAATGACAGCCCGGCTCTAGGCGCTCAGTGTAGAAATGGAGCAATGCATGGCCGTCAGATAGTCCTCGCGATGCTCAGAAGAAACAGCTGGCGTTATTGCTAAGTTACAATGGGTTACAAAGCTCACTGACCGTCGCTCCGGTCTAGGAACACGGTCTGGGATATTTTGCCCGGCGTTTGATTCCGCGCAAAGAATTCTGTGAAAGGATACTAACGTAGTCACCGAACTTCGGTCCAAATGACAAGCATGTATCTTGTTCAGTAGGCTATTGATATTGTCATGATAAATGTGAAATAGTCTACGCAAAGCTATTCTGAGATATGCTCAACAAAATAGCAGGGAATATGAAGGGCAAACTTGGCAATATGGTTTTAAAAAAATGAAATGGACACTGTCAATTAGTTATATTGTTCTGGTATAGAAATAATGAAAACAAACGACATTACAAAAACCCTTTAAAAACCGGTGTAGCTAAGCTAACATGCTAATTTCAGACCCTATTCCATGCCACAACAAAAAACGTACCTTTTCTGAAGACGTATTATTCGGCAGATACCTCCGTGTTATCCACTCTGTACAAGGAAATTCCAGTGCTTTTGCGGCCGAAAAAATGCAAGTCCAGTCTCAAAATGCGAATTAAAATTCATTAGCTTCAGGGCAGAAGGGACACATGCATTAATTAAGCCCGTCCATGTTAACGGTGGAAAGCAGGAGACAGGAGAGTGTGCGCGAGAGAGAACAGAGCATCCTAGTCCGCTGCGCAGCGCTGCCTGCCAGTTTATCGTCACAGCGTCAGTGAACAGTGAAATGAGCACATCAGAGTCAGAGCCCTCTTCCTCCTGGCTCTGTGTCCCTCCTGTTCGTGCACAAGCTTCTCTTCATTTACATGCCACGGAAAAAGTAATCAACAAAAGAGACATCATGAGTATATAGCCTAGGTCTAATTAGGTCTAGTCTAGCATACTTTTAATATATTTTAATTTAGAACCTCAAAACTATAATCAATCATCTCAATTTGGGAGGCAAATATTAAGACACCCAAATATTGCCAAACCACTGGCACAGTGACACTAGGAGTCCTCTGATTTCATTGCCTTGATTAACTTAAACTGAAGGTCCATGTTGATCAACCTTCGTATTATCAGTTAAACACCTCAAATTCATTTTATGGATGAAAAATGATAAATTCCAGTTGACATGGTCCAAGTGGCATGACACATGACATATTGGAGAGAGGCTCAAGCAGCATAGTCCAGCCATACCGTGCATGGCCCGCAAATGTTATCCCCTATTCGCTTCAGACAGATAGCCTAGAATTTAAGTGACCTTAGTGTATGTTATTCAAACTAAAACTCCCTCAGCAGCCAGTAGAGAAAGCAAAGTTGACAAGTGTTGGAAGTAAAAGTGGACTCAATGGGGACGCGCACAGCAGTGATGAAGCAACCCATGCCATGACCCCTTTTTGGTTTGGACTGGGAATTCACTCAACTCTCCTTGGAAATTTTGGGAAATGCCTATTGTCAGACACAGTAGACAGAACAACTGAGCTGTTGGAACGGAAGCCTATTCTACAACTCGATACATGTGACACTAAAGACATTCACAGCCACCAAAATGTAAATCACTTCCACAAGAATTTGAATGAATGCCCACAGGCAGGCCAGAATGGTTGTGTGTGGTAATAACAGCTCCAGTGAGCATCGATTCTATGCACCACAAGGCTCCTTATCATGTAACACAGGGTCAAGCAGCAGTAGCCTAGCCTGTATTCAGATATACATCTATTATGCCACATTATACATGTAAACATCAAGGAAACAGACCTGCTTTCTCTCCATGCATATAAAAAGGACTAATTGGCCAGCTATCTCTATGCCTGCCCTACATCAGCATGACTGTTGAGGTGATAAAGTAGTTTATCTTTCCATACACACTAAATGGAGTTCTTGGTAGCCTGTAAGGCATTACGGTAAGAGTTGACTTTAGTGCTATGCCTATAGCATAGCCTGCTGCCTACATGATATCAGTTTTGTTTAACGCCTTTACAGTATAAGGCTTATAACACCTTTATGAATACTATAAGTGTTACAGTGTTACATAAGCATCGAATTCAATAGCTGATTACAAGCAAATCAGATAATCATGCTGTAATGATTATGACAAATGGTCCCTAACTAGCAAGGTGTCATCTTAACATTGATTGCCATTGCCTCCTATTTCCCTAAAGAAGGGCTCACACCCGAAACGTTCGTGCAGCAATAAAAATATGCTCATTTAAGTTTATTCATAGGAGTCCTGTCCTATTTCTGTTCTTTGGATTACATACACGAGGATACAGCACCCAATCTAAGTTTATGGAGGAGCACGTTATTTATCCTTTCCCTAGCTAATAGGATCAGGAGTGTTCCCTAGTCACGTGGTCAGGTAAAACTCAGCTCTATTTATTTACTAAATAATCATGATTCACACACTGTGACAACTCTTTCCAACATTCGTTTTCACATCCCCTTCCAAATTAGGCCATGGTCCAAATCCCCTCTATGGTTAATTGCATAGCGGTGCACTGTAGCCTACATGAACATATTCCTACTCCCACAGCTTGTGTATAGTATCGTGACGAGGCAGTAAGGCAATACCGTTCTGCTTGATCTGCTTTCACACTCATGGCTTCTCTCCCATTACAGCTGTTCTGTTCTAGTCCTATCAGGATCAGCCACCTTCTAT
The DNA here is from genome assembly GCF_029448725.1 of Salvelinus fontinalis. Lineage (NCBI taxonomy): Eukaryota > Metazoa > Chordata > Actinopteri > Salmoniformes > Salmonidae > Salvelinus > Salvelinus fontinalis. The sequence goes on along the minus strand of NC_074682.1, from coordinate 27,430,481 downwards.
TCTGGAATATTCCTCTGTAGCACTGGCCTCTTTCCACTTAATTCCGTTTCTAGAATATGCCCTTGTTGGTCGGAATTGACATTGGCTATGGAATACAGCTATACTGCCAATGCTACTGTAGGATGTTCCAACTATTGAACTGTTTCTGGAATATTCTGAAAATGCCTGTAGTGTAGGACAGCATAGCTATAACATTTCTCTGAAGTGCAGAGTATTCCTTCATAATACACAATAATAAACAATATACTCTACCCTAATCTATGCACCACAATATTGATTAGGGAATTCTTGAGACACCCCCAAGATTACCAGTGATGTTCACAATTTCACACATTTCCCCATACAGTGGTATTCCAATAAGAGGCAGAATTGCCCAAAACTGTAGGGTTTGTGCCAGCTGCTTAACCCCAATGAGCAGGTGACATGCTTAAAAAGGGGAGTGTCTTACTCTCAGGCAGTATAATTATAATTGTGAACATGCTAATGAGTCTAACTGAGATGAACAGGCACACATGCATGCATGCACGCACACACACGCACACACGCACACGCACACACACACACACACACACACACACACACACACACACACACACACACACACACACACACACACACACACACACACACACACACACACACACACACACACACACACACACACACACACACACCAGGATGCAGAAATAAGTCTATGTCTTGATGGATTTGAACAGTACTGTAATTCAGTGTAACAATTCTACTGTGTAAAGTAACACATCACCTGTGTAGATGTCAGCACATCTTTCACTTGGGTTGCACACTGCTGAGTGATGCACATACACCTCAGGCAGGACCAAACCCCTCCATGCCCGTTACACAGGTGGTGTATTCAGTGATGTGAAACGTTCTGAGCATTTCAGATAGAAATATAATGAATAAGGCTGACACAATTCCCTATTCTATCTGGAAAACCATCATATCTGTTCTACACAATAGATTTCTATCGGGAACAATCTGTAATATCCACCTGAACGGGCCTAGGAGTTTCTCCAAACAGCAGGTTGTCATTTAGGCCTATTTATGTCAAGCCTCAAAACTTCAGTGCACCTGCCTGTCACACACACACAAAGCCCACTTTCATGAAATAGTAATGAGGATACAGGTGACCCATAAGAGACCCCTACACCACCCTGTTCTGGAATTTATACAAAAATAATGTTCTCTCTTTGTTAGACTAGACAGGAAAGAGCTGGCTCAAGCGCTCTAATATCTGTTGGGAAGGATATGGTCCAAAACGGTTTGAGCCTTTCTGACATCAGAGACGTATTCACTAGGAACCAAATGTAAGAAAGCTGTAAGTTCAAATCAAATCAAATCAAATTGTATTTTTCACATGCGCCGAACACAACAGGTGTAGATCTTACAGTGAAATGCTTACTTACAAGCCCTTAACCAACAATGCACTTTTAAGAAAAAAAGTGTTAAGAAAGTATTTACTAAAATAAACTGAAGTAAAAAAAGAATAAAACATTTTTAATAAAAAATAAAAAATAACTAATAATTAAGGAGCAACAATAAAATAACAATAGCGAGGCTATATACAGGGGGTACAGGTACAGAGTCAATGTGCGGGGGCACAGGTTAGTTGAAGTAATATGTACATGTAGGTAGAGGTAATATATACAGGTAAAGTGACTATGCTTGGACAATAAACAGAGAGTAGCATTACGCATGTTATGGAAATCTGAGGGAATAATGTTGCTCTATTGATCCCTTTAAAACTTCTTATGGCTTGGGGGTGCTATTTTCACGCCTGGATGAAAAGTGTGCCCAAAGTAAACTGCCTGCTACTCAGGCCCAGAAGCTTGGATATGCATACAATTTGTATATTTGGATAGAAAACACTCTAAAGTTTCCAAAACTGTTTGAATAAAGTCTGTGAGTATAACAGAACTGATTTGGCACGCGAACCCCGAGAACAATCCATCCAGGGAAAAACATTTTTGAGGTCAATCTGTTTTCCATTTGTTTTCTTTGGCAAGGCCGTTTTAATAGAAATATCCTTTCAGTTCCTATGGCTTCCACTAGATGTCAACAGTCTTTAGAAATTGGTTGATGTTTTTCTTTAGAGAAATTAAGAAGTAGCCCTGTTATTTTCCTGTGTCACTGCAGGTGCACTCTAATGATTTGGTGCGCGTGACCTAGAACATGCTTTCTTTGTTTTCGTCCGGTATTGAACGCTGTTTATCCCGTCTTAAATTTGAACGATTATTTACGTTAAAAAATACCTAAAGTTGTATTACGAAAGTTGTTTGAAATGTTTGGACAAAGATTACAGGTCATTTCTGATAGATTTTGTAGTCATGTAGGGTGAGTTGGAATCTGTGTTTTTCTGGATCAAACGCGCCAAATAAATGGACATTTTGGATATATAACGACGGAATTAATCGAACAAAAGGACCATTTGTGATGTTTATGGGACATATTAGAGTGCCAACAGAAGAAGCTCATGAAAGGTAAGGCATTAATTATATCTTTATTTCTGAGTTTTGTGTCGGAGCTGGCAGGTTGAATAGGCAGGTTGAATAGCTTTAGTTTGGTGTATTGCATGTGTGGTTTCATGAAAGTTAAATTTTTATAGTAATTTAATTTGAATTTGGCGCTCTGCCATTTCACCCGATGTTGTCAAATCGATCCCGCTAAAGGGATTTGATCCATAAGAAGTTGTTTAAAATCTGTAATTATATTACAATGAAGACCCTCAACAAGCACCAATTTTCCTGGAAAAAAAACACCAAGACAAAAGAAACATCCACAACGTGTCTTATAACAATAGTTGTACACAATACAATGTATATTAACACAATAGATTAAAGTAGAATACAATGATCTCTTTGGTTGTAATCTATAATCTAAACAGATGTAACCAATTAATTTTTCCTTACTGGAACTGTGGTCAGTCAGGTCCATACACTATCAACATATAACAACAGTCTATCAGAGCTAGAAAGCTATTAGAAACCTTATCTAACTGTTAACAATTCAATACAGAAGAAAAGCTTCAGCTTTACCTGTAGGTCAGAGGGGAGTGAGGAAGACAATGGAGCCTCTCCTCTTACTCTTCCTCCCGGCGGCGAGTGGTAGGGGTGGGTGAGTGCACCGAGATGAGAGGTACTATCCAGGCTCCCGGTAAGGTTCCTGGTAGTAATGGCAGAGGGAGGATAACAGGCCTCAGGGGAAGGGAATAGGTTTACTACCCCTATCACCTTACCCTTTTCGGTTCAGGATAATGGTTTCTCCCAGAATGCACCTGAATTATTCATCTGGGGAGAAGGAGGGAGGGGTACACGGCCTGTCCATCAAGCGTTTGTGTCAGTCAATCATTACCTCTTAGCTGAGTAAGTGTTCTGTGATGACAGAGGTTGATTTCACTATGGAAAGAGAAAGGAAAGGCTACCAGTGTTTCCCAAACTCGCTCCTTGGGACCTCAATGAGGTGCACGTTTTGTTTTTTGCCCTAGCACTACACAGCTCATTAAAATAATAAAGCTTGATGATACATTGATTATTTGATTTGGCTGTGTAGTGGTAGGGCAAAAACCAAAACGTACACCCCACTGGAGTCCCGAGGAACGAGTTTGGGAAACACTGGATTATCCCCGAAACCACAAGCAGTGAGAGAGAGCAAGAAAGAAAACATCATGGCAGAGAGTTGTTCCTGACCATATAATCTAACCAAGAAAACCTGTGGGTCCAAGTTGAAGCCTTGAATTTGTCCTGCTCAGGTCATGCATTATCTGATATGGTGTAGGTCTACATATGCAATATGATCTTATGTGATGATACAGATATTTTAGTTGAAAATACTAGCGTATCTGGTAACATCACCAATCCTGAGACCAGAAGCTTAACTGGGACTGATGCTCCGAAACTAAGTTATCGTTGTGGTCTAGTAATATGTTTGTCTGGCTTTAGTTTGCAGAGTGCTGGTAGGAGCATGAGAATGGATCCTGGGTTCTCAATGCTACACAAATATATGATACACACAGCAATGATTTGATACACAGGAATATTGGGCCATCGGTAAGCCCCTGAAATCTTTCCTCCGCTCCCTCTCTTTACGTTCCACCGCTCCCTCTCTCTATTTTTTATTCTCTCCCCTCACCTCCTCTAGTTGGTGACCTGCTTTCTCTCTTTACCTGCCAACATGATGTTTCCTGGAGAGATCACTCCAAGGAAGAGTGGATCGTGGAAATGGCAGTTGTACTTTAGTTTGTTCCTCAACCTGAAATGACTAGAACTCCCTGGTGTGTGTAATTGTGTGCGTGTGCGAAATACCCAGACTCTATCTACAATGCCCCGCTCCCAACACCCAAACTCTCTCCTCCAATCCCCATAAGATGGGTGCAGTTTATGTTTACTCCAGGAATTGAAGTAAACACACAGACAGAGGGTGCAGCCGAGCCCCAGGGGTTAGGGCTGCCATTTGGCTGGGGCTGGGTGCATCTCGACCATCACCCTCCCTCCCCTCCTCTACCCCCTCAAATGCCCACTCTCCTCTCTTCAAACTGCTGGATGCCTCACTATTCAATCACAAGTACTGCAACTGGGCCTCTGGGATAGATTGAAATCAAATTCCCAAAGAAAATTAGCTAATTCAAATTAAGTTTAGTTTTGGTCCACACCCAAAACATTGCTTTGATTAGTACATGTTTGTAGTCGAATGCAGTCATTGAATTACTCAAATGTAGTTCAGTTGGTTTTGGCGCCAAACATCTGTTTGTTGCTTCGCTAGTTTCACTCTATTAATCATGTGTTTCATATATTAATGTTACCACTACAAAGCAGGGCTTGGAACTGTTTCAAGGAACAGAACCGAAAACCGGAAAATAGGAACAGAATCAGAACTGGGAACGAAAGTGATCTATATTTTTTTCCAGAACAGAACCGTTATTTTAAAAGCATGGGAACCGGTTAATAACGTTCTTTTACGTTACGGGAATGTTTTTCCAGTCCCACAAAAAAATCAACAAAGCCCTCACTCTGTCACTCAGAAACGTATTCCAGTGTCTGCCTGCAAGCTGAAAATCTTTGCCGGTGTGTATGTGTAACGGATGTGAAATGGCTAGCTAGTTAGCGGGTACGCGCTACTAGCGTTTCAATCAGTTACGTCACTTGCTCTGAAACCTATTAGTAGTGTTGCCCCTTGCTCTGCAAGGGCCGCGGCTTTTGTGGAGCGATGGGTAACGACGCTCAGTGGGTGACTGTTGTTGATGTGTGCAGAGGGTCCCTGGTTCGCGCCCGTGTCGGGGCGAGGGGACGTACTAAAGTTAAACTGTTACATATGCATGTGTAGGCTACTTGCCCCTCCCCTCCTAAGCATAGGTTACTGTAGCCTACGGACGTTACAAGCGTGATTCAGAAATTAGGGAGAGAGATTTTTAATTACAGAAGAATGGATTCACTTTTTCAATGCTAGTTAAGGATACTATAGTTATCACGTTTCACATTGAATTTATCAACTACAAAAAGGCAAGAAGTGTTTTATTTTAATTCTGGTGCTGCTCATTACACACACGCTTGTTAGCTAGTTAGCTAGCTCTGGTCCAACATTAAGCCAACTCTCGGAAGTTCAAAGACATTCAAAGTTCCTTCATAGAAGCCGCTCCTCCGTAGGTATAATTTGTGGGCCTAGTTCAGATAATGCATGTCATAATGAGATACCCAGCACTTCAAGCCAAACCTCCTCCTCCACCCTCTCTGGCTCTCTCCCCACCCCAAAATTTCACTCGCATCACATGCCCTACACTTGTCTGTCCAATACATGTAAACAAAGATAGCTTGCCCACTCCATAGCAAGCTGCTCTATCTGCCCTTACTGGTGAAGTAGTTTAATGTCAAGCTACATTTAAATATTTTCAGGTTCGAACCAGTTCAGAACTTTATTTTGCTGGTCTGAACAGTGGAACTGAATAAAAAAAATAATGGTTCTGGAAAATAACTTTGGTTCCAACTTCTGCTACAAAGTACACATGTGTTGGTAATCAAATCACTATTTCTATTTTAAGTAATGGTTAGAACTTACTGTTGGCATTCATTCCTCGTAGGCTAATTGAAAAGTTGAAATGATTGCTACTTCTACCGGTGCTCAGACGCTGCATGCATCAACCAATAGTGGCGTACTGCATCATCGACTGTGCAGTCGGGCACCAGATTGCTATATCATATTATGTGGTTTGCTGATATGTGAAATACATATCCAGGCTTTGAACAGGGTCATGGCTAGAAGGCATCTAGCTTTTGTGAAATTAAGGTCAGATTTGACTTTTCTTAGCAGCTTAGGAGAATTTACGCAGCAGGTTAGGAGAGTTAACATAGCAGGTTAAGGGAATTAGGTTAAAGGTTAGGAAAAGGGTTAGGGTTAGCTAAAATGCTAAACTAATTTAACTTTTGATGTTAATTTGACAAAAGCTGGATGCCTTCTAGCTATGACCTCTGAGCAGAGGAACAGACTCTTCTGTGTGTTTAGGCAACGCAATGCTGCTAAATCCCAAGCGGGTGAGTAGGCCTGATGTTTACAGCGGTGGAAAAAGTACCAAATCGTCATACTTGAGTAAAAGTAAAGATACCATAACAGAAAATGACTCAAGTAAAAGTTTAAAGTCACCAAGTAAAATTCTACTTGAGTAAAAGTCTAAAAGTATTTCATTTTAAATATTCTTAAATATCAAAAGTAAAAGTATAAATCATTTAAAATTCCTTATATTAAGCAAACCAGACAGCACCATTTTCTTGTTTTTTTAAAATGTATGGATAGCCAGGGGCACACTCCAACACTCAGACATAATTAACAAACAAAGCATGTGTGCTATGAGTCTGCCAGATCAGAGGGAGTAGGGTTGACCAGGGACGTTCTCTTTATTAGTGTGTGAATTGGATCATTCAAAATGTAAAGAGTACTTTTGGATGTCAGGGAAAATGTATGGAGTAGAAAGTACATTATATTATTTAGGAATGTAGTGAAGTAAAAGTCAAAGTCAAAATGATAAATAGTAGAGTAAAGTACAGATACTCTAAAAAACGACTTAAATAGTACTTAACACTATTATTGGAGTGCGTTTTTATGGTAATTGGCTGTGTTACCTGAATGTGTTTATGTGTAGACTAGTACTGCAACAAGCTCTCACAGTCTCAAGTCAGAATTAGAGGTTCAGCCATGTTTTTCAAACTTCAAATTTCGAAGTTGTTCCAAACGTCAAATTTTAAAGCGTTTCAGGTTAAGTTTAGGCATTAACTCCAAATGGTTAAGGTAAGGGTTAAGGTTTGGGATAAAACCCAAATATCTATAACAACTATTGCTGGATTCAAACATGCAACCTTCTGAGCCAGACGCTTACACTCATCTGCCATCCCCTTCCACAATGTCCTAGCAAAGCCAAAGCCTACTTGAAGGTAACAGCACTCACTGCTGTCCCTAGTGTCCGGTTCCCACATCATCTCCTGACGTCCTCAGACATCGAATACTGACTTGTATCACAGATGGCCTGTGAGTACATCCATTTATTTTCAGCTATTGATATTTGATTAGTGCAAATGGTTTATTCCAAGTAGAGGCCTTGTATAATCTCTGTCATTCCTGTTGTGGCCAGAAAGGTTGTAATCATTAGTCCAAACAGTTGCAAGAGTTTCTTTTGGACAAATTCAGGTAGGTCCCGGCCCGTTTCATTCGGTTTGCTTACGTTTGCTTCCATTTGGTTCTGCTTGGTTCCTAGTTAATACACCCCAGGGTTTAAGTTTTGGTTTAGACTTAAAGGGATAGTTCAACCAAATTACAAACTGACGTATTGGTTTACTTCCCTGTAAGCATTCTATGGACAAGGTAAGACATCAATCAATGCTTTGGTTTTGTTTACCATGGCATTGTCTCTAAATGCTAACTTTTTAGCATTTATGGAACAAATCCAATGCAAGTCAATATCCCATATATTTGCATTTTTTGCATTTTATGACCATATCATTTTAAAGTAACTTCATTCAGCTACACAATCAATTTTACACACTTTAGGATTGGTTTAGCGAGACTGTTCACAGGCCCTAGGTGTGTACCAAGACAAGTGAACTAAAGAAGAACTGGACAATTATATAAAATATATAACCCAGTCACAATGACATGCAGCAATACTGAAAGAAGGCAACTCGGCACCAGACAGCCAGACAGACAGGAGGAGAGTCCTCCTCACCATAGAAATAGAATCCATAGAATAGCCTCCCCATGCAGGCCAATGTATTATATTTCTATGGTTCTAATTTAGGTCTTCAGCTCCCAGAATTCCCATGACAAGGTTACGTTTGGCCAACCTCTAATGGGATCATACTGTGGCGGTTGTATTACTGTAGCAGCAAAAACAGCACAAAGAATCTGTGTTTATTTTATTTACATAAGTGATCCACAGTAAACAGCTGTTAATTTTTGCTGGCTCTCTGCCAGTGCACTTTGCTCTTCTGTGAAAACCTCTCTCTCGCCAAACACTCTGTCTCCCTTCCTCTATCTCTCTCTCTCGCGCTCTCTCTCCTTCTTTCTCGCATAAATATTTTTTTTTTAAACGAATTGCAGTAAATCTCTGGCTAACGTATTAAAGCAGCGCTCACTAAACTACTCTTTCTTTGGGATCGTGTTTTCATTTAATCCCATTCAGAAGTGTGTGTGTTTGTGCAGCTGGAAGAGTGCAGTGTCTGTGTTATTTATATATATATATGTGTGTGTATCACAGGAGGCTGGTGGCACCTTAATTGGAGAGGACGGGCTCATGATAATGGCTAAAGCGGAATTAGTGGAATGGTATTAAATACATCAAACACATGGTTTCAATGTGTTTGATGCCATTCCATATACTCCGTTCCAGACAATATTATGAGTCGTCCTCCACTTAGTAGCCTCCGCGGGTATGTATATGTTGCCTGTGCTCTTGTGCATGTCTAATTGTACTGTACATTGGTTCATGTGTGAACATACAGCTATAGTTTAAACTGTAAATTACACTGTATACCTTTCTATGCTTGTTTGTGTATGTATTACACCATGGTAATAGACTGTGTGAATGCAATTAGTATAGAGTGATTTGATGTATTCATATATGAGGTGTTTGTTTCACAGTCTGGTACATTAATACTACAGCCCAGTTTCTCTACTACTTGTTATTATATCTATGTGCACTGATGTAATAATCAGTGTTTTTGCCGGTTTGTTAGTCCATGCGTGTATGTGTGTATTTATGTGCACGTGTGTGGGTGTGCGTCTACGTTTGATGTGTGTTTGTGTGTGCGTGTGTGTGTAAGCAGAGGAAGGGAGCTGCTTGAAGGAGAGCAGTAGTGATGGAGCCTGAAAGCCCTGCAGCGCAGCTGTTCTCCCAATGCATCGTCAACTTCACCACTGAGCCTACAACACTCTGCTCTGCTCTGCCAGCCCTAACCCCCACTCTCCTCTTATCTCACTCTCGCCATACATCTCTCTCTCTCTCTCTCTCTCTCTCTCTCTCTCTCTCTCTCTCTCTCTCTCTCTCTCTCTCTCTCTCTCTCTCTCTCTCTCTCTCTCTCTCTCTCTCACTTCATTGTTATCTCACTCGTGCTCCTCTTTGCTCTGCCTCTCCTCCAATGAACATATGATCTTATTTAGCTAAATCTATATATGGGTCTATCTTTTCCTTCATCTACAAACAGTTTTGGAATAGCCCCCCTGTTTCTCTTCTCCGGTATATTTAATCCTTCCCTTCACATGCCTCTTTCTTGTTGAATTTCATTTTCTTTATTTTCTTTCTTTATATTTATTTGAGCTATTTTCTCCTCTTTTCTCTGACTCGCCATTCCTGTCTTTTTCCTTCTCGCCAATCAACTACCCCCCCATTCTCTCTTCATCCAGCACCCTCTTAATGATGACTGGTTAATAGAGTTGTGAGCCTTGTGAGTGAATGAGTGAGTGACTGCCTGTCGGTCTGACTGAGTGACTGCTCTGTTGATTACTCAATCAAGTCCTCTGCTCTTGTTATGCCATGTTAGGGGGTGGGGCCAATGAGTGACGGACAGCCGTCAGAGAGGAGTGTAAGCGATGTGTTGCTGTGGTGACCGCCCAACGATTTAGGGAAATGGAGTGATAAGAGCAGAGTGGAAGAGGCTTAGGCCTGGAGGAGCTGGCATTAAACCACTGTGTTGCTTTGGCTGTATGCTTGGGGTCATTGTCCTGTTGGAATGTAAATCTTCGCCCCAGTCTAAGGTTGTTTGCACTCTTAAGCAGGTTTTCATCAAGGATTTTCCTGCATTTGGCTCCATTTCATTGTCCCCTCTATCCATACCAGTCTCCCAGTCCCTGCCGCTGAAAAGCATCCCCATAGCATGATGTTGCCACCACTATGCTTCACAGTAGGGATGGGACCAGACGGTTGATGAGCTGTGCCTAGTTTTCGCCATACATACAGTAGTGCATGCATTCAGGCAAAATAGTTACATTTCTGTCTCATCAGACCACATAATATTTTGCTTTATGCTCTCAGAGTCGTTCACATGCCCTTTTGCAAACTCCAGGCGTGCTGTCATGTGCTTTTTTCTTAGGAGTGGCCTCTGTATGGCCACTCTCCCATAAAGCCCTGATTAGTGAAGTGGTGTAGAGACTGTTGTCCTTCTGGCAGGTTCTCCCATCTCAGCCAAGGAACTTTGTAATTCTGTCAGAGTGGACATTGGGTTCTTGGTCACCTCCCTGACCAAGGTCCTTCTCGCCCTGGTTGCTCAGTTTAGTCGAACGGCCAGCTCTAGGCAGAGTCTGGGTAGTTCTATATTTCTTCCATTTCCCAATGATGGAGACCCCTGTGCTCTTGGAAACTTTCAACACTCTAGAAATTGTTTCATACCCTTCTCCAGAAATACGCCTTATCACAATTTTATCTCAGAGATCTACGGACAGATCTGTGGACTTCATGATATGGTTTCTGCTCTGACATGCACTGCCAACAGTGGGACCTTAAACCATGTCTAAACAATGTCATTTGGCACAGGTGGACTCCAATCAAGTTGTAGTAACATCTCAAGGATGATAAAAGGAAGTTGGATGCACCTGAGCTCAATTTAAAATGTCATAGCAAAGGGGTGTGAATACTTACAGTACCAGTCAAACGTTTGGACACACCTACTCATTCCAGGGTTTTTCTTTATTTTTACTATTTTCTACATTGTAGAATAATAGTGAAGATATCAAAATATGAAATAACACATATGGGAGCATATAGTAACCAAAAAAGTGTTAAACAAATCCAAGTATATTTTATATTTGAGATTCTTCAAAGTAGCCACCCTTTGCCTTGATGACAGCTTTGCCCACTCTTGGCATTCTCTCAACCAGCTTCATGAGGTAGTCACATGGAATGCATTTCAATTAACACATGTGCCTTGTTAAAAGTTAATTTGTGGAATTTCTTTACTTCTTAATGCATTTGAGCCAATCAGTTGTGTTGTGACAAGGTAGGGGTGGTATACAGAATATAGCCCTATTTGGTAAAATATTAAGTCCATATTATGGCAAGAACAGGAAAATTTCAAGAACTTTGATAGTTTCTTCAAGTGCAGTCGCAAAAACCATCAAGCTCTATGATGAAGCTGGCTCTCATGAGAACCACCTTAGGAAAGGAAGACCCAGAGTTACCTCTGCTGCAGAGGATCAGTTCATTAGAGTTACCAGCCTCAGAAATTGCAGCCAAATAAATGCTTCACAGAGTTTAAGTAACAGACACATCTCAACATCAACTTTTCAGAGGAGACTGGGTGAATCAGGAATTATGGTCGAATTGCTGCAAAGGACACCAATAATAATAAGAGACTTGCTTGGGCCAAGAACCACGAGCAATGGATATTAGACCCGTGAGAATTTGTCCTTTGGTCTGATGAGATTTTTGGTTCCAACCGCCGTGTCTTTGTGAGACGCAGAATCAGTGATCTTAGATGATCTCTGCATGTGTGGTTCCCATTGTGAAATATGGAGGAAGAGGTGTGATGGTGTGGGTGTGCTTTGCTGGTGACACTGTGATTTATTTAGAATTCAAGGCACACTTAACCAGCATGGCTACCACAGCATTCTGCAGCGATACGCCATCCCATCTGGTTTGGGCTTAGTGGGACTATCATTTGTTTTTCAACAGGACAATGACCCAACACACCTCCAGGCTGGGTAATGGCTATTTTACCAAGAAGGAGAGTGATGGAGTTCTGCATCAGATGACCTGGCCTCCACAATCACCCAACCTCAACCCAATTGAGATGATTTGGGATGAGTTGGACCGCAGAGTGAAGGAAAAGCAGTCAACTAGTGCTCAGCATATGTGGGAACTCATTCAAGACTGTTGAAAAAGCATTCCAGGTGAAGCTGGTTGAGAGAATGCCAAGAGTGTGCAAAGCTGTCATCAAGGCAAAGGGTGGCTACTTTGATGAATCGTTGCTACATGATTCCATATGTGTTATTTCATAGTTTTGATGTCTTCACTATTATTGTACAATGTAGAAAATAGTTTAAAAAAAAATCATTTTAATAAGTAGGTGTGCCCAAACTTTTGACTGGTACTTGCTGTAAATTAGATATTTCTGAAACATGTCTAAAAACATATTTTCACTTTGTCATTATGAGGTATTGTGTGTAGATGGGTGAGATTATCATAATTTTTTTAAATCAATTTTGAATTCAGGCTGTAACGCAACAAAATGTTGAATAAGTCAAGGAGTATGAATACTTTCTGAAGGCACTGCATGAATAAGATAATATTCATAGGTTCATTTGTGTGTGTGTGTGTGTGTGTGTGTGTGTGTGTGTGTGTGTGTGTGTGTGTGTGTGTGTGTGTGTGTGTGTGTGTGTGTGTGTGTGTGTGTGTGTGTGTGTGTGTGTGTGTGTGTGTGTGTATGTGTGTGTGTATGTGTGTGTGTGTGTGTGTGTGTGTGTGTGTGTGTGTGTGTGTGTGTGTGTGTGTGTGTGTGTGTGTGTGAGTATTCTTACTTCTTTTGTTCTGATCCAGAGCCCATTAATCAGAAGAGCCCAGCAGTACACTTGTTCAGTGCTATTCCAGGGCCTATTTGTTTTTCTCCTCTGTGTTATATTAAGGCATTGTTTTAAAAGTGGTTCACCAGCTTCTCTTTTTCTGCCAGAGTGAGTAAAAATAGAAACTTTCATGCTCTCTCAATGTACTTTCCCTCCAGGAAGTGCACATCTGTGGGGTTATTGGATTGGCTGCCCTTTTGTCATGTGGCGCCCCCGTTCTCAGGCTCCCATTGGTTGGCACCTGTGGGTCTCTTTGAAGGAAAGCCTTTCTGACGGGACTCAGGAGCCCAGAGGAGTTGTTGTGGAAGTGGGAAAGAAGGACAGTGTTGGTGGGTGGGAGTCTGGAGCACGGTGGGGGTGGTGTTGGTGGGGGGTTGGAGATTGGCGGGCTGAAGCAGTGAGGGGGAAGAGTGGTGGGGGCTAAAGCAGTGAGGTGGAGGTTGGTGGGTGCTGAAGCAGTGAGGGTGGAGGGTGGTGGGGGCTGAAGCAGTGAGGGTGGAGGGTGGTGAGGGCTGAAGCAGTGAGGGGGAGAGTGGTGAGGGCTGAAGCAGTGAGGGGGGAGAGTGGTGGGGGCTGAAGCAGTGAGGGTGGAGGGTGGTGGGGGCTGAAGCAGTGAGGGTGGAGGGTGGTGAGGGCTGAAGCAGTGAGGGTGGAGGGTGGTGAGGGCTGAAGTAGTGAGGGGGGAGAGTGGTGGGGGCTGAAGCAGTGAGGGGGGAAAGTGGTGAGGGCTGAAGCAGTGAGGGAGAGTGGTGGGGGCTGAAGCAGTGAGGGGGGAGAGTGGTGAGGGCTGAAGCAGTGAGGGGGGAGAGTGGTGGGGGCTGAAGCAGTGAGGGGGGAGAGTGGTGAGGGCTGAAGCAGTGAGGGGGGAGAGTGGTGAGGGCCGAAGCAGTGAGGGTGGAGGGTGGTGAGGGCTGAAGCAGTGAGGGGGGAGAGTGGTGGGGGCTGAAGCAGTGAGGGGGGAGAGTGGTGAGGGCTGAAGCAGTGAGGGGGGAGAGTGGTGGGGGCTGAAGCAGTGAGGGGGGAGAGTGGTGAGGGCTGAAGCAGTGAGGGGGGAGAGTGGTGGGGGCTGAAGCAGTGAGTGGGGAGAGTGGTGAGGGCTGAAGCAGTGAGGGGGGAGAGTGGTGAGGGCTGAAGCAGTGACGGGGGAGAGTGGTGGGGGCTGAAGCAGTGAGGGGGGAGAGTGGTGAGGGCTGAAGCAGTGAGGGGGGAGGGTGGTGGGGGCTGAAGCAGTGAGGGTAGAGGGTGGTGAGGGCTGAAGCAGTGAGGGGGGAGAGTGGTGAGGGCTGAAGCAGTGAGGGGGGAGAGTGATGAAGGCTGAAGCAGTGAGGCGGGAGAGTGGTAAAGGCTGAAGCAGTGAGGGGGGAGAGTGGTGGGTGCTGAAGCAGTGAGGGGGGAGAGTGGTGAAGGCTGAAGCAGTGAGGGGGGAGAGTGGTGGGGGCTGAAAAAGTACGGGTGGTGAGGGCTGAAGCAGTGAGGGGGAGAGTGGTGAGGGCTGAAGCAGTGAGGGGGGAGAGTGGTGGGGGCTGAAGCAGTACGGGTGGAGAGTGGTGGGGGCTGAAGCAGTACGGGTGGTGAGTGGTGGGGGCTGAAGCAGTACGGGTGGTGAGTGGTGGGGACTGAAGCAGTAGGGGTGGTGAGTGGTGGGGGCTGAAGCAGTGAGGGGGGAGAGTGGTGAAGCTGAAGCAGTGAGGGGGGAGAGTGGTGGGGGCTGAAGCAGTACGGGTGGTGAGTGGTGGGGGCTGAAGCAGTACGGGTGGAGATTGGTGGGGGCTGAAGCAGTACGGGTGGTGGGGGCTGAAGCAGTGAGGGTGGAGAGTGGTGGGGGCTGAAGCAGTACGGGTGGTGAGTGGTGGGGGCTAAAGCAGTGAGGGGGGAGAGTGGTGGGGGCTGAAGCAATACGGGTGGAGAGTGGTGGGGGCTGAAGCAGTGAGGGGGGAGAGTGGTGGGGGCTGAAGCAGTACGGGTGGTGAGTGTTGGGGGCTGAAGCAGTGAGGGTGATGAGTGGTTGAGGCTGAAGCAGTACGGGTGGAGAGTGGTGGGGGCTGAACCAGTGAGTGTGGTGAGTGGTGGGGGCTGAAGCAGTGATGGTGCAGGGTGGTGAGTGGTGGGGGCTGAAGCAGTGAGGGTGGTGAGTGGTGGGGGCTGAAGCAGTGATGGTTAAGGGTGGTGAGTGGTGGGGGCTGAAGCAGTGAGGGTGGTGAGTGGTGGGGGCTGAAGCAGTGAGGGTGGTGAGTGGTGGGGCTGAAGCAGTGGTGGTGAGTGGTGGTGGCTGAAGCAGTACGGGTGGTGAGTGGTGGGGGCTGAACCAGTGAGTGTAGTGAGTGGTTGGGGCTGAAGCAGTGAGTTTGGTGAGTGGTGGGGGCTGAAGCAGTGATGGTGCAGGGTGGTGAGTGGTGGGGGCTGAAGCAGTGCGTGTGGTGAGTGGTGGGGGCTGAAGCAGTGAGGGTGGTGAGTGGTGGGGGCTGAAGCAGTGAGGGTGGAAAGTGGTGGGGGCTGAAGCAGTGAGGGTGGAGAGTGGTGGGGGCTGAAGCAGTGAGGGTGGAGAGTGGTGGGGGCTGAAGCAGTGATGGTGGTGAGTGTTGGGGGCTGAAGCAGTGAGTGTGGTGAGTGGTGGGGGCTGAAGCAGTGAGGGTGGAGAGTGGTGGGGGCTGAAGCGGTGATGGTGCAGGGTGGTGAGTGGTGGGTGCTGAAGCAGTACGGGTGGTGAGTGGTGGGTGCTGAAGCAGTGGTGGTGAGTGGTAGTGGCTGAAGCAGTGATGGTGAGTGGTGGTGGCTGAAGCAGTGGTGGTGAGTGGTGGTGGCTGAAGCAGTACGGGTGGTGAGTGGTGGTGGCTGAAGCAGTACGGGTGGTGAGTGGTGGGGGCTGAACCAGTGAGTGTGGTGAGTGGTGGGGGCTGAAGCAGTGAGTTTGGTGAGTGGTGGGGGCTGAAGCAGTGAGTGTGGTGAGTGGTGGGGGCTGAAGCAGTGAGGGTGGTGAGTGGTGGGGGCTGAAGCAGTGAGTGTGGTGAGTGGTGGGGGCTGAAGCAGTGAGTGTGGTGAGTGGTGGGGGCTGAAGCAGTGAGGGTGGTGAGTGATGGGGGCTGAAGCAGTACGGGTGGTGAGTGGTGGGTGCCGAAGCAGTGAGTGTGGTGAGTGGTGGGGGCTGAAGCAGTGAGGGTGGTGAGTGGTGGGGGCTGAAGCAGTGAGGGTGGTGAGTGGTGGGGGCTGAAGCAGTGAGGGTGGAGAGTGGTGAAGGCTGAAGCAGTACGGGTGGAGAGTGGTGGGGGCTGAAGGAGTGATGGTGCAGGGTGGTGGTGGTGTGTTTGTGTGCGTGTGTGTACATGTGTGTGCCTGCATTCATTCGTTAATACATTTTTGTCTGTGTGTGTGTGTGTGTGTGTGTGTGTGTGTGTGTGTGTGTGTGTGTGTGTGTGTGTGTGTGTGTGTGTGTGTGTGTGTGTGTGTGTGTGTGTGTGTGTGTGTGTGTGTGTGTGTAGGGAGGCATCCCTGTGGCTCTGAGGTAGCAGAGGGCTCGGGATGCAGGGTGATTGCATCACAGCTGGATGCATAGGGCAGGGGATGCAGGGTGATGACATTACAGCTGGCTGCAGAGGGCAGGGGACACAGGGTGATGACAGCTGGGACCTGGAGCAGTGCTGAGCCGGGATCTGGACACTGGAGGGACAGAGAGTCAGGCTCCAGTGATCCTAGTGACAGAAGAGGAAACATATAATATATAACAGGAGCACAGCCATAACAACCTGCTCATTGCTCAACCGCAGGACCTTTTCTTTACAAATAGAAAAGTAGCATCAAGTCTTATGCTTACCCAGCACAATTGTATGTGGTGCTCAAATTCCAAACTGACTTGTGCCATTGCACTGTCACACCCTTGTGATTCGAGCCCCAGTTAAAAACACAGACACCCCTGTCTACCTAATCATCGATCCTTTTCTGTCCTTCCTGATGAAACGTAAACCAGACATATCGACACAGAGTACTGTATATCAATCTATTACTATCTATGGGCAGCCATACACCTACTTTCATGTGGTAGGTTCATACTCTAGGGACTGGTTTCCCAGACACAATGGAGAATCTCCATTGAAAATACTTTTTAGTCCAGGACTAGGTTTAATCTGGGTCTGAAGAACTGGCTCTAGGTGTCTCTGTAGCACATAGCAGACTCTTATGGGGAGACAGTGGCCTCTGGTGGTTAATATTACGCAGTGTGTGTGTGTGGTGTGTGTGTGTGTGAGAGAGAGAGTTTATTTGTGTAAACAGAATTTTTATACACATGCATTTATACTATTATTTTTGTTTGTAAACTGATGCTTTACATTATGTCTGGATTGATAAAATAGGTTTGTAATTATTCACCAACATTTTTTTTTTTCTCCTACAAATCTAATTTTGGATTACCCCTCTTCCCTGTTGCTCAGTGGTCTGTTCTGGACTTTACCATGAAGCAGACTCCAGATGGAGTCAACTCTAATCTTTGTGTGCAGTTGCTTCAGTCCGCCACTAGCTCTGATGCATTTGACATACACACGTTGTTACACACGGCACGCACAAAGATAATTATGTGAAGATGGACACAGAGATACGCACACACATACACTTACTTAGACACACTCAGACACACAAGCACACTATATTTTGCACATACATTTTATATGGTTTATTGAAGTCATTGTACCTCACGTGTTGTCATATAAAGCAGTGTATTGGTTTTGACCCTAGCATTACATCGCTGATTCAAAAATCAAAGCTTGATGATGAGTTGGTTATTTGAATCATCTGTATAAAACAAAACGTGCATCCAAGGGGGGCTCGGGGATCGAGTTTGGAAAACCCTGACTGATTTAGAGAAGCACGCAGCTGCAGTGGACGTTGCCCGTCAGAAACAGGTCAGGTGTACTTCTACAGTCTGTCCACCAGGTGGAAGTATAACCCACCACGCACATCACCTGTCGACAGCTGGGTATAGTACACAGCCTCCCAATCCCCACCTTACCAGGAACTGCAATATCACCGCATATATAGAAAATGAGGGAATCAAAACGTATAGTTGACTTTCAAAATATATAATAAATCAACCAATAGCTCAATGTAATTGTAATTCATATTAGTTCACATGCAATAGGAGATCAGAAATGATAAATGTTACACTCTGAGAAAAGCAAAAGTTCTAATAACTTTGTATAACAAATGATCTATTCTTCTTTCCATTTACAGTTGAGCAAATACATTGCACTCCTATTGCATTTACTTGTTTTTAACTAGTTTGAAAAGCTATCGATTTGACTGTAGGGAAGAGAAGATGTTTCCTAATCACATGTCCTAATTAGATCAATAGAAAAAAATGTGGCAAAGATTGTCTAACAGCGGGACCCTGTTACTACTCCATGACTTTTGCTCTGACTACAAACACACAGGATAGTCTGATGGAGAAGGTTTACATTACATTTACATTTAAGTCATTTAGCAGACGCTCTTATCCAGAGCGACTTACAAATTGGTGCATTCACCTTATGACATCCAGTGGAACAGCCACTTTACAATAGTGCATCTAAATCTTTTAAGGGGGGGGGGGTGTCAGAAGGATTGCTTTATCCTATCCTAGGTATTCCTTAAAGAGGTGGGGTTTCAGGTGTCTCCGGAAGGTGGTGATTGACTCCGCTGTCCTGGCGTCGTGTGGGAGTTTGTTCCACCATTGGGGTGCCAGGGCAGCGAACAGTTTTGACTGGGCTGAGCGGGAACTGTACTTCCTCAGTGGTAGGGAGGCGAGCAGGCCAGAGGTGGATGAACGCAGTGCCCTTGTTTGGGTGTAGGGCCTGATCAGAGCCTGAAGGTACTGAGGTGCCGTTCCCCTCACAGCTCCGTAGGCAAGCACCATGGTCTTGTAGCGGATGAGAGCTTCAACTGGAAGCCAGTGGAGAGAGCGGAGGAGCGGGGTGACGTGAGAGAACTTGGGAAGGTTGAACACCAGACGGGCTGCGGCGTTCTGGATGAGTTGTAGGGGTTTAATGGCACAGGCAGGGAGCCCAGCCAACAGCGAGTTGCAGTAATCCAGACGGGAGATGACAAGTGCCTGGATTAGGACCTGCGCCGCTTCCTGTGTGAGGCAGGGTCGTACTCTGCGGATGTTGTAGAGCATGAACCTACAGGAACGGGACACCGCCTTGATGTTAGTTGAGAACGACAGGGTGTTGTCCAGGATCACGCCAAGGTTCTTAGCGCTCTGGGAGGAGGACACAATGGAGTTGTCAACCGTGATGGCGAGATCATGGAACGGGCAGTCCTTCCCCGGGAGGAAGAGCAGCTCCGTCTTGCCGAGGTTCAGCTTGAGGTGGTGATCCGTCATCCACACTGATATGTCTGCCAGACATGCAGAGATGCGATTCGCCACCTGGTCATCAGAAGGGGGAAAGGAGAAGATTAATTGTGTGTCGTCTGCATAGCAATGATAGGAGAGACCATGTGAGGTTATGACAGAGCCAAGTGACTTGGTGTATAGCGAGAATAGGAGAGGGCCTAGAACAGAGCCCTGGGGGACACCAGTGGTGAGAGCGCGTGGTGAGGAGACAGATTCTCGCCACGCCACCTGGTAGGAGCGACCTGTCAGGTAGGACGCAATCCAAGCGTGGGCCGCGCCGGAGATGCCCAACTCGGAGAGGGTGGAGAGGAGGATCTGATGGTTCACAGTATCGAAGGCAGCCGATAGGTCTAGAAGGATGAGAGCAGAGGAGAGAGAGTTAGCTTTAGCAGTGCGGAGCGCCTCCGTGATACAGAGAAGAGCAGTCTCAGTTGAATGACTAGTCTTGAAACCTGACTGATTTGGATCAAGAAGGTCATTCTGAGAGAGATAGCAGGAGAGCTGGCCAAGGACGGCACGTTCAAGAGTTTTGGAGAGAAAAGAAAGAAGGGATACTGGTCTGTAGTTGTTGACATCGGAGGATCGAGTGTAGGTTTTTTCAGAAGGGGTGCAACTCTCGCTCTCTTGAAGATGGAAGGGACGTAGCCAGCGGTCAAGGATGAGTTGATGAGCGAGGTGAGGTAAGGGAGAAGGTCTCCGGAAATAGTCTGGAGAAGAGAGGAGGGGATAGGGTCAAGCGGGCAGGTTGTTGGGCGGCCGGCCGTCACAAGACGCGAGATTTCATCTGGAGAGAGAGGGGAGAAAGAGGTCAGAGCACAGGGTAGG
The DNA here is from genome assembly GCF_029448725.1 of Salvelinus fontinalis. Classification (NCBI taxonomy): domain Eukaryota; kingdom Metazoa; phylum Chordata; class Actinopteri; order Salmoniformes; family Salmonidae; genus Salvelinus; species Salvelinus fontinalis. The sequence continues at coordinate 27,410,251 of NC_074682.1, read as the reverse complement.
GCAGTGTGAGCAGAACCAGCGGTGTCGTTTGATTTAGCAAACGAGGATCGGATGTCGTCGACCTTCTTTTCGAAATGGTTGACGAAGTCGTCTGCAGACAGGGAGGAGGGGGGGGGGAGGGGGAGGAGGATTCAGGAGGGAGGAGGTGGCAAAGAGCTTCCTAGGGTTAGAGGCAGATGCTTGGAATTTAGAGTGGTAGAAAGTGGCTTTAGCAGCAGAGACAGAAGAGGAAAATGTAGAGAGGAGGGAGTGAAAGGATGCCAGGTCCGCAGGGAGGCGAGTTTTCCTCCATTTCCGCTCGGCTGCCCGGAGCCCTGTTCTGTGAGCTCGCAATGAGTCGTCGAGCCACGGAGCGGGAGGGGAGGACCGAGCCGGCCTGGAGGATAGGGGACACAGAGAGTCAAAGGATGCAGAAAGGGAGGAGAGGAGGGTTGAGGAGGCAGAATCAGGAGATAGGTTGGAGAAGGTTTGAGCAGAGGGAAGAGATGATAGGATGAAAGAGGAGAGAGTAGCGGGGGAGAGAGAGCGAAGGTTGGGACGGCGCGATACCATCCGAGTAGGGGCAGTGTGGGAAGTGTTGGATGAGAGCGAGAGGGAAAAGGATACAAGGTAGTGGTCGGAGACTTGGAGGGGAGTTGCAATGAGGTTAGTGGAAGAACAGCATCTAGTAAAGATGAGGTCAAGCGTATTGCCTGCCTTGTGAGTAGGGGGGGAAGGTGAGAGGGTGAGGTCAAAAGAGGAGAGGAGTGGAAAGAAGGAGGCAGAGAGGAATGAGTCAAAGGTAGACGTGGGGAGGTTAAAGTCACCCAGAACTGTGAGAGGTGAGCCGTCCTCAGGAAAGGAGCTTATCAAGGCATCAAGCTCATTGATGAACTCTCCGAGGGAACCTGGAGGGCGATAAATGATAAGGATGTTAAGCTTGAAAGGGCTGGTAACTGTGACAGCATGGAATTCAAAGGAGGCGATAGACAGATGGGTAAGGGGAGAAAGAGAGAATGACCACTTGGGAGAGATGAGGATCCCGGTGCCACCACCCCGCTGACCAGAAGCTCTCGGGGTGTGCGAGAACACGTGGGCAGACGAAGAGAGAGCAGTAGGAGTAGCAGTGTTATCTGTGGTGAGCCATGTTTCCGTCAGTGCCAAGAAGTCGAGGGACTGGAGGGAAGCATAGGCTGAGATGAACTCTGCCTTGTTGGCCGCAGATCGGCAGTTCCAGAGGCTACCGGAGACCTGGAACTCCACGTGGGTCGTGCGGGCTGGGACCACCAGGTTAGGGTGGCCGCGGCCACGCGGTGTGAGGCGTTTGTATGGTCTGTGCAGAGAGGAGAGAACAGGGATAGACAGACACATAGTTGACAGGCTAAAGAAGAGGCTACGCTAATGCAAAGGAGATTGGAATGACAAGTGGACTACACGTCTCGAATGTTCAGAAAGTTAAGCTTACGTTGGAAAAATCTTATTGACTAAAATGATTAAAATGATACGGTACTGCTGAAGTAGGCTGGCTAGCAATGGCTGCGTTGTTGACTTTGTTTGAAGTGTAGCTGGCCAGGTAGCCTCGATAGCTGGCTAGGTAACCTCGGTAACTGGCCAGATAATTAGTCTAACCACACAATTGTCCTAGATACCAGGACAGCAAAGACAACTATGTAGCTAGCTAACACTAGCCAGCTAACACTACACTAATCAAATCGTTCCGTTGTAATGTAATAGTTTCTACAGTGCTGCTATTCGGTAGAAGTTGGCTAGCTAGCAGTGTTAGCGGTGTTAGCGGTGTTGACCAGCAGTATTGACTAGGTAGGGGAACGGCAGCGCGGCGGACGAAAATAGCTGGCTAGCTAACCGAAAATTACTCTAGACTCCACAGTTATCTTAGATACAAGGACAGCAAAGACAACTGTGTAACTAGCTAACACTACACTAATCAAGTCGTTCCGTTGAATGTAGTAGATTCTACAGTGCTGCTATTCGGTAGCTAGCTAGCTAGCTAGCAGTGTTGATTACGTTACGTTAAAAGGACGAAAATAGCTGGCTAGCTAACCTAGAAAATCGCTCTAAACTACACAATTATCTTTGATACAAAGACGGCTATGTAGCTAGCTAAGATCAAACAAATCAAACCGTTGTACTGTAATGAAATGAAGTGAAAGTGTGATACTACCTGTGGAGCGAAGCGGAATGCGACCGGGTTGTTGAATGCGAAACGAGCAGGGAAGGAACGGCTGAAGCTTTGACAAAGGCCCTGGTATAAAGAGCAGAAAGCCTGGCCAGACAGACAACCTAGCCGGCCTCCAGAGCTTTGACTTTGGCCAAACAAAAAAAAAAGGTTAGTGGCTGGGGTAGCACTGTGCAGATTACGTAGTAATCAGTTCATTGAGGTTATGCTGCATGGATGTGTTTGGGAAAATAACACACTGTCCTATGTTATAGACAGCCCACTCATTATCATGGCTAGCAGGAAGGTTGCTGACTTTTTCAGTGGCTAAACCAACTGGGCTCATAATTTAACAATTCTATTCATATGTACAGATGGCATACACATTTGTTATTAAGGCACATTAAATTTCACATGTTCCAAAAGGCATTTCTGCCCAAAAAATCATTTAGATTTAAAAAAAAAGTTTACATTAAAATGGCTCTCCTGTGAAGTAGTGATGCGCGACATATACCTAGTTTCCAGAAAGGAGTCACAATTGTTTAGTCCCCACAAGGATAGTAAAACAATCGTGTGTGTGTGTGTGTGTGGATGACACCAGGCCAGTGCTCAGTGATGTGTGTGTGTGTGTGGATGACACCAGGCCAGTGCTCAGTGATGTGTGTGTGTGTGTGGATGACACCAGGACAGTGCTTAGTGATGTGTGTGTGTGTGGATGACACCAGGCCAGTGCTCAGTGATGTGTGTGTGTGTGGATGACACCAGGCCAGTGCTCAGTGATGTGTGTGTGTGTGTGTGTGTGTGTGTGTGTGTGTGTGTGTGTGTGTGTGTGTGTGTGTGTGTGTGTGTGTGTATGTGTGTGTGTGTGTGGATGACACCAGGCCAGTGCTCAGTGATGTGTGTGTGTGTGTGTGGATGACACCAGGCCAGTGCTCAGTGATGTGTGTGTGTGGATGACACCAGGCCAGTGCTCAGTGATGTGTGTGTGTGTGTGTGTGTGTGTGTGTGTGTGTGTGTGTGTGTGTGTGTGTGTGTGTGTGTGGATGACACCAGGCCAGTGCTCAGTGATGTGTGTGTGTGTGTGTGGATGACACCAGGCCAGTGCTCAGTGATGTGTGTGTGTGTGTGTGTATGGATGACACCAGGCCAGTGCTCAGTGATGTGTGTGTGTGGATGACACCAGGCCAGTGCTCAGTGATGTGTGTGTGTGTGTGTGTGTGGATGACACCAGGCCAGTGCTCAGTGATATGTGTGTGTGTGTGTGTGTGTGTGTGTGTGTGTGTGTGTGTGTGTGTGTGTGTGTGTGTGTGTGTGTGTGTGTGTGTGTGTGTGTGTGTGTGTGTGTGGATGACACCAGGCCAGTGCTCAGTGATGTGTGTGTGTGTGTGTATGACACCAGGCCAGTGCTCAGTGATGTGTGTGTGTGTGGATGACACCAGGCCAGTGCTCAGTGATGTGTGTGTGTGTGTGGATGACACCAGCCCAGTGCTCAGTGATGTGTGTGTGTGTGGATGACACCAGGCCAGTGCTCAGTGATGTGTGTGTGTGTGTGGATGACACCAGCCCAGTGCTCAGTGATGTGTGTGTGTGTGTGTGTGTGGATGACACCAGGCCAGTGCTCAGTGATGTGTGTGTGTGTGGATGACACCAGGCCAGTGCTCAGTGATGTGTGTGTGTGTGGATGACACCAGGCCAGTGCTCAGTGATGTGTGTGTGTGTGTGTGTATGGATGACACCAGGCCAGTGCTCAGTGATGTGTGTGTGTGGATGACACCAGGCCAGTGCTCAGTGATGTGTGTGTGTGTGTGTGTGTGTGTGTGTGTGTGTGTGTGTGTGTGTGTGGATGACACCTGGCCAGTGCTCAGTGATGTGTGTGTGTGTGTGTGTGTGGATGACACCAGGCCAGTGCTCAGTGATGTGTGTGTGTGTGTGTGTGGATGACACCAGGCCAGTGCTCAGTGATGTATGTGTGTGTGTGGATGACACCAGCCCAGTGCTCAGTGATGTGTGTGTGTGTGTGTGGATGACACCAGAACAGTGCTCAGTGATGTGTGTGTGTGTGTGTGTGTGTGGATGACACCAGAGCAGTGCTCAGTGATGTGTGTGTGTGTGTGTGGATGACAGGCCAGTGCTCAGTGATGTGTGTGTGTGTGTGTGTGTGTGTGTGTGTGTGTGTGTGTGTATGGATGACACCAGGCCAGTGCTCAGTGATGTGTGTGTGTGTGTGTGTGTGTGTGTATGGATGACACCAGGCCAGTGCTCAGTGATGTGTGTGTGTGTGTGTGTGTGTGTGTGTGTGTGTGTGGATGACACCAGGCCAGTGCTCAGTGATGTGTGTGTGTGTGTGTGGATGACACCAGGCCAGTGCTCAGTGATGTATGTGTGTGTGTGGATGACACCAGCTCAGTGCTCAGTGATGTGTGTGTGTGTGTGTGGATGACACCAGGCCAGTGCTCAGTGATGTGTGTGTGTGTGTGTGTGTGTGTGTGGATGACACCAGAGCAGTGCTCAGTGATGTGTGTGTGTGTGTGTGGATGACAGGCCAGTGCTCAGTGATGTGTGTGTGTGTGTGTGTGTGTGTGTGTGTGTGTGTGTGTGTGTGTGTGTGTGTGTGTGTGTGTGTGTGTGGATGACACCAGGCCAGTGCTCAGTGATGTGTGTGTGTGTGTGTGGATGACACCAGGCCAGTGCTCAGTGATGTGTGTGTGTGTGGATGACACCAGGCCAGTGCTCAGTGATGTGTGTGTGTGTGTGTGGATGACACCAGGCCAGTGCTCAGTGATGTGTGTGTGTGTGTGTGTGTGTGTATGTGTGTGTGTGTGTGTGTGTGTGTGTGTGGATGACACCAGGCCAGTGCTCAGTGATGTGTGTGTGTGTGTGTGTGTGTGTGTGTGTGTGTGTGTGTGTGTGTGTGTGTGTGTGTGTGTGTGTGTGTGTGTGTGTGTGTGTGTATGGATGACACCAGGCCAGTGCTCAGTGATGTGTGTGTGTGTGTGTGTGTGTGTGTGTGTGTATGGATGACACCAGGCCAGTGCTCAGTGATGTGTGTGTGTGTGTGTGTGTGTGTATGGATGACACCAGGCCAGTGCTCAGTGATGTGTGTGTGTGTGTGTGTGTGTGTGTGTGTGTGTGTGTGTGTGTGTGTGTGTGTGTGTGTGTGTGTGTGTGTGTGTGTGTGTGTGTGTGGATGACACCAGGCCAGTGCTCAGTGATGTGTGTGTGTGTGTGGATGACACCAGGCCAGTGCTCAGTGATGTGTGTGTGTGTGGATGACACCAGGCCAGTGCTCAGTGATGTGTGTGTGTGTGTGTGGATGACACCAGGCCAGTGCTCAGTGATGTGTGTGTGTGTGTGTGTGTGTGTGTGTGTGTGTGTGTGTGTGTGTGTGTGTGTGTGTGGATGAGACCAGGCCAGTGCTCAGTGATGTGTGTGTGTGTGTGTGTGTGTGTGTGTGTGTGTGTGTGTGTGTGTGTGTGTGTGTGTGTGTGTGTGTGTGTGTGTGTGTGTGTATGGATGACACCAGGCCAGTGCTCAGTGATGTGTGTGTGTGTGTGTGTGTGTGTGTGTGTGTGTGTGTGTGTGTGTGTGTGTGTGTGTGTGTGGATGACACCAGGCCAGTGCTCAGTGATGTGTGTGTGTGTGGATGACACCAGGCCAGTGCTCAGTGATGTGTGTGTGTGTGTGTGTGTGGATGACACCAGGCCAGTGCTCAGTGATGTGTGTGTGTGTGTGTGTGTGTGTGTGTGTGTGTGTGTGTATGGATGACACCAGGCCAGTGCTCAGTGATGTGTGTGTGTGTGTGTGTGTGTGTGTGTGTGTGGATGACACCTGGCCAGTGCTCAGTGATGTGTGTGTGTGTGTGTGTGTGTGGATGACACCAGGCCAGTGCTCAGTGATGTGTGTGTGTGTGTGTGGATGACACCAGGCCAGTGCTCAGTGATGTATGTGTGTGTGTGGATGACACCAGCCCAGTGCTCAGTGATGTGTGTGTGTGTGTGTGTGGATGACACCAGGCCAGTGCTCAGTGATGTGTGTGTGTGTGTGTGTGTGTGTGTGGATGACACCAGAGCAGTGCTCAGTGATGTGTGTGTGTGTGTGTGGATGACAGGCTAGTGCTCAGTGATGTGTGTGTGTGTGTGTGTGTGTGTGTATGGATGACACCAGGCCAGTGCTCAGTGATGTGTGTGTGTGTGTGTGTGTGTGTATGGATGACACCAGGCCAGTGCTCAGTGATGTGTGTGTGTGTGTGTGTGTGTGTGTATGGATGACACCAGGCCAGTGCTCAGTGATGTGTGTGTGTGTGTGTGTGTGTGTGTGTGTGTGTGTGTGTGTGTGTGTGTGTGGATGACACCAGGCCAGTGCTCAGTGATGTGTGTGTGTGTGTGGATGACACCAGGCCAGTGCTCAGTGATGTGTGTGTGTGTGGATGACACCAGGCCAGTGCTCAGTGATGTGTGTGTGTGTGTGTGTGGATGACACCAGGCCAGTGCTCAGTGATGTGTGTGTGTGTGTGTGTGTGTGTGTGTGTGTGTGTGTGTGTGTGTGTGTGTGTGTGTGTGTGTGTGTGTGTGTGTGTGTGTGTGTGTGTGTGGATGACACCAGGCCAGTGCTCAGTGATGTGTGTGTGTGTGTGTGTGTGTGTGTGTGTGTGTGTGTGTGTGTGTGTGTGTGTGTGTGTGTGTATGGTTGACACCAGGCCAGTGCTCAGTGATGTGTGTGTGTGTGTGTGTGTGTGTGTGTGTGTGTGTGTGTGTGTGTGTGTGTGTGTGTGTGTGTGTGTGTGTGTGTGTGTGTGTGGATGACACCAGGCCAGTGCTCAGTGATGTGTGTGTGTGTGGATGACACCAGGCCAGTGCTCAGTGATGTGTGTGTGTGTGTGTGTGTGGATGACACCAGGCCAGTGCTCAGTGATGTGTGTGTGTGTGTGTGTGTGTGTGTGTGTGTGTGTGTGTGTATGGATGACACCAGGCCAGTGCTCAGTGATGTGTGTGTGTGTGTGTGTGTGTGTGGATGACACCAGGCCAGTGCTCAGTGATGTGTGTGTGTGTGTGTGTGTGTGTGTGTGTGTGTGTGTGTGTGTGTGTGTGTGTGTGTGTGTGTGTGTGTGTGTGTGTGTGTGTGTGTGTGTGTGTGTGTGTGGATGACACCAGGCCAGTGCTCAGTGATGTGTGTGTGTGTGTGTGTGTGTGTGTGTGTGTGTGTGGATGACACCTGGCCAGTGCTCAGTTATGTGTGTGTGTGTGTGTGTGTGTGTGTGGATGACACCAGGCCAGTGCTCAGTGATGTGTGTGTGTGTGTGTGGATGACACCAGGCCAGTGCTCAGTGATGTGTGTGTGTGTGTGGATGACACCAGGCCAGTGCTCAGTGATGTGTGTGTGTGTGTGTGTGTGTGTGTGTGTGTGTGTGTGTGTGTGTGTGTGTGTGTGTGTGTGTGGATGACACCAGGCCAGTGCTCAGTGATGTGTGTGTGTGTGTGTGTGTGTGTGTGGATGACAGGCCAGTGCTCAGTGATGTGTGTGTGTGTGTGTGTGTGTGTGTGTGTGTGTGTGTGTATGGATGACACCAGGCCAGTGCTCAGTGATGTGTGTGTGTGTGTGTGTGTGTGTGTATGGATGACACCAGGCCAGTGCTCAGTGATGTGTGTGTGTGTGTGTGTGTGTGTGTGTGTGTGTGTGTGTGTGTGTGTGTGGATGACACCAGGCCAGTGCTCAGTGATGTGTGTGTGTGTGGATGACACCAGGCCAGTGCTCAGTGATGTGTGTGTGTGTGTGTGTGTGTGTGTGTGGATGACACCAGGCCAGTGCTCAGTGATGTGTGTGTGTGTGTGTGTGTGTGTGTGTGTGTGTGTGTGTGTGTGTGTATGGATGACACCAGGCCAGTGCTCAGTGATGTGTGTGTGTGTGTGTGTGGATGACACCAGGCCAGTGCTCAGTGATGTGTGTGTGTGTGTGTGTGTGTGTGTGTGTGTGTGTGTGTGTGTGTGTGTGTGTGTGTGTGTGTGTGTGTGTGTGTGTGTGTGGATGACACCAGGCCAGTGCTCAGTGATGTGTGTGTGTGTGTGTGTGTGTGTGTGTGTGTGTGTGTGTGTGTGTGTGTGTGTGTGTGTGTGTGTGTGTGTGTGTGTGTGTGTGTGTGTGTGTGTGTGTGTGGATGACACCAGGCCAGTGCTCAGTGATGTGTGTGTGTGTGTGTGTGTATGACACCAGGCCAGTGCTCAGTAATGTGTGAGTGTGTGTGTGTGTGTGTGTGTGTGTGTGTGTGTGTGTGTGTGTGTGTGTGTGTGTGTGTGTGGATGACACCAGGCCAGTGCTCAGTGATGTGTGTGTGTGTGGATGACACCAGGCCAGTGCTCAGTGATGTGTGTGAAGTGAGACAAGAGAAATAAAACAATTCTCTCACTCTCTTTCATCCTCTTTCTTTCGTTCTTTCTTTCTTTCTTTTTTTCTCTCTCTCTCTCTGTCTCTCTCTCGCCCCCTTCTCTCTCAAACAAACAAATTAAACCTTTAAACCTTGGCGTGCCACTGAAATTATTTAACTTTCTCTCTATAGCGTAGCCTACCTCTCTCTCGCTCTTTCGCTCTGTTACTCTCTCTCTCTACACACATAGACAAAGATACATCTTTATCTCTGTGACATGAAGCACACAAAACAAAGGCACGATCGACGAGGCGCACACTGAGGTTGACAGGAACAAAGGACAAGACTCACATATCTCAAGTCTGGTAATGAGTTTAGACACTGAAGCCTAAGACATTTATGGGCAGATGGTTCAACTGTGGGCAACCCCCCCCCCCCCCCCCCCCCCCCTCTCTTTCAGAAACACAACCCTCTTTCTAACACACACCCCTAACACAACCCTCCTTCTAACACACACCCTTAACACACACCTCTTTTTAACACACACCCCTAACACAACCCTCTTTCTAACGCACACCCTTAACACAACCCTTCCTTGCACACTCATGCATGTGCCCTGTCCTCTTTCTCCTCCTTCTTCTGTGTGTGTGTGTGTGTGTGTGTGTGTGTGTGTGTGTGTGTGTGTGTGTGTGTACACTCACTAGGGATAAATCCTGCCTCTCCTCCTTTCTTTCCCTCTTCTCTTTGCCACTCACACACACGAGCAGGGCTCCCTCTGCCAAACCTCACTCCCATACAAATACACACACAGCCCAGCCTCTGTGCAGTCTAGTCCACATTGGTTCTTTTGGTGCTTTGACATTTTACCTTCATGGAGGACTACCACAAACCCGACCAGCAGACAGTGCAGGCGCTCAGGAACATCGCCAACCGCCTCCGAATCAACTGCATCAAAGCTACCACCGCAACGGGCAGCGGGTAAGACCCAGACACACACATACAAATACACACACACAGATTACACAGTCGTAAATGTAGGGAAGAGTGTATAAAGACTCATTCATAAACACATGAAAAAGTAATAACACACACACACACACACACAAAACACACACACAGGCTTGTTTTGCTAACCTTGTGGGGACACACATTTGATTCCCATTCTAAATCCTATTTCCCCTAACCCTTACCCTAACCTTAACTCTAAAACCTAACCTTAACTCCAAACCTAACCTTTAACCCTTAACCCTAATTCTAACCCAAACACTAATTCTAACCCCCCCTAGAAATAGCATTTTCCTTGTGGGGACTGGCAAAATGTACCCAGTTGGTCAAATTTGTCCTTGTTTACTATACTAGTGGGGACTTCTGGTTAAACAGGTCCACACACACACACACACACACACACACACACACACATCCATGTGAAATGCAAAGTGAAGCGCATGTTCTCTCTTTGTTGTTTGAGCTATGGAGAATGAATGAATGAAACAGAAACAGGATGTATGATATGAGTCCTTCGGAGAAAGTTCTGACACTTAATCTGATTAATATCTTGAAATTGCAGAAAACTGTGTACTTATACACATTATTTATTTATGTCTATTGAACAAGATTGATTTTATGGCCATTGTGGCTCAATTCTTTTGTTATTAGAAATATTCTATTGTGAACAAAATCGGGAAATTATATTGTGTCTTTATCTGTCTAACCGTGCGAGTAAGTGACGGAGGAGCGCCTCGGAGTTTGTTAGCACAAGACAAAGCTCATGGTGATGAACCTGTCTGGGATGTGGGTCAGTAAATATTCATAATAAATAGTCAGCAATTCATCTTATTGTGTGAACACCCACTTGAAGTGCATTATTATAGCTAAATGAATAAACATCCCGTGTGCAAACAAGTGCACCAAACTGAATTTAATTTAGATTTTTGTGGGGGAAATCACAAATCTATTTGAGTAAGCTATCAATCACTATATATTGCACATACACAAACTACCGCATCCATGAATTCTATTGTGGCTCCATCCTTTGACCGTAGCCTATCCACGAATAGCCCAAGAGCGTACACAGCCTAGACAATATAAGCAACAGCCATGCAGTCGATGATTGAGAGAAAACACCTCTACGCATTTCGTTACTGGGGAAAGTCAAGTGTGTTTTTTTGGTTGGGCTAGGCTACTTGCCAGCATTACTGAGTTTTGTTGAGTTTTTAGAGCATTTGATCGGTACTTTTAGTTTTACGCAGTTCTTTACACATTTTTTAAAGAGCATCTATTCCTTCAACAGAAGATTTTTAGATTATGCCTCAGTGGTTATGTTAAGTATTTCGCTGGCTGGAGATGGAAGGTAACCGTTATAGGCCCGGTGATGAATGTGACTTCAAATGGCGCCCTCTGACTGATCGTCTGACTCCGTGCGCACAGAAGCCAAAATGGTCCCCATCTCTCCCCAGCCTCCGGTTAGTCTCGTTGTAGCAGGGATAGGTCTGTGTTGTGACCGTGACCTGAACTGGCGCTGCAAGGGGCGGGTTTACTCCTCTGATGTTGACGTCACTGTAATTGGGGTAAAGAGAGAGCAGGCTGCTGAGGGGAGAATGGCTCATAATAATGGCCGGAACAGAGGAAATGGAATGCCGTCATGATGTATTTGATACCATTGCACTGTTAATGCTCCAGTCATTACCACGAGCCCCTACTCCTTAATTAAGGTGCCACCAAACCTCTTGTGAGAGAGAGCCAATAGGGCATCTCGGTTTGAGCATGGCCCCCTCATTAGTATTTTGGATAGACTAGTACACTCTAAATAGTGTTACCCATCCTTCCCCATTGTGCCCTAAGATTTGATTGGCAAGCTCAGACTTTAGACTGTGCCACTTCGAATCCAGTTGGAGGCTCTGTGTCAATTCTGAATGTTTATGAGTTTGTAAAGTGGTCTGTCTGCTCTTTGTGTGTGTGTGTGTGTGTGTGTGTGTGTGTGTGTGTGTGTGTGTGTGTGTGTGTGTGTGTGTGTGTGTGTGTGTGTGTGTGTGTGTGTGTGTGTGTGTGTGTGTGTGTGTGTGTGTGTGTGTGTGTGTGTGTGTGTGTGTGTGTGTGTGTGTGTGTGTGTGTGTGTGTGTGTGTGTGCGTGCGTGCGTGTGTGTGTGTGTGTGAGAGTGAGTGTGAGTGTGAGAGAGAAAATCAGTCTGTGTCTAACTTGTTGTAACCTCTCTCCCTGCTCCTATATACCCCTGGTCTCCCAGACACCCTACATCATGCTGCAGCGTGGCAGAAATCATGTCTGTCCTGTTCTTCAACACAATGAAGTACCGCCCAGAGGACCCCAAGAACATCAACAATGACCGCTTCATCCTCTCTAAGGTGAGACACCGTAGATTAACAAAGTTCTATTGAATTAAAGTTTTACATTTTATTTAATTGATTTGACCACCAGAAACTGTTTTGGTTGGATAAAAGTCATATAACGGTCAACATCTGCTTCTTTATGGCTGTGTTGTGGCTTGTAATAGATTTTTCATAGATATTACAGTTGGTCTGCAATTGTCATAGGCATATGTACGATTATTTGGCAGGCAAGCAGCAACAGTGTATTTTACTCTTCCTGTACAGTTATATTGTGGTTGTGTTATAGGTTTTGTTATAGTATCATATACTAGTACTATAGTAAGATGTCTATTCCTCTCCTCAGGGTCATGCCGCCCCGGCCTTGTACTCCATGTGGACAGAGACTGGCTTCCTGAAGGAGAGTGAGCTGCTTTCTCTGTGCCAGGTGGAGTCCAACCTGGAGGGACACCCCACACCTGTAATTGATAACTACTACACATCACCTTTAATAGCTTAGCACTAAATTATGTTTTTCCTCTGTTTTGTATCATATTGTACAACAGCTGTTGAAACTAACATTGTAAAAGTGCCCCAAAAAATGATCAGTGTTATTTCCTGATAGTTGCTGGTTGAAAATACAGTCTACACAGAACCTTATAATCAGCAGGTTTTGCATGGACGGGAGTTTCAGCTTGCCATGGTGACATCACCATGAGGTAAATTGGTCAATAGACCAATAACAAAGAGTGTTCCAAACCTCTCTGCCAATAACAGCTAGTTTTCAGTTTTCCCCTCCCCACTCAAACCACTCCTAAACAGTCCTAGCAAAATAATTTGTTGAGAAATAGTTTTTTGATAAAGAGCTATTTTTACCCATTAAATATATTACAGTAAGTTACTTAATTGTTACACAGAGATTATATGATATTGATATAAAACATCTGCATTGGGCCTTTAATAGCCTAAGAGTTAGCCTACACCTCACCTTTAATAGCCTAAGAGTTAGCCTACACCTTACCTTTAATAGCCTAAGAGTTAGCCTACACCTCACCTTTAATAGCCTAAGAGTTAGCCTCCACCTTACCTTTAATAGCCTAAGAGTTAGCCTACACCTCACCTTTAATAGCCTAAGAGTTAGCCTACACCTCACCTTTAATAGCCTAAGAGTTAGCCTACATCTCACCTTTAGTAGCCTAAAAGTTAGCCTACACCTCACCTTTAATAGCCCAAGAGTTAGCCTACACCTCACCTTTAATAGCCTAAGAGTTAGCCTACACCTCACCTTTAATAGCCTAAGAGTTAGCCTACACCTCACCTTTAATAGCCTAAGAGTTAGCTTACACCTCACCTTTAATAGCCTAAGAGTTAGCCTACACCTCACCTTTAATAGCCTAAGAGTTAGCCTACACCTCACCTTTAGTAGCCTAAGAGTTAGCCTACACCTCACCTTTAATAGCCTAAGAGTTAGCCTACACCTCACCATTAACAGCCTAACAGTTAGGTCATGTTCTCCTGCTCAGACATTGATGACCATGCCAGATCTTACAACGCCTGGATAGGTATTTAACGTATCAGCTAACCATACCATATCATATGTTACAGCAATGTGGTGCCCGACTGCACAGTCAATGTGGCCCCCAACCATTGGTTGATGCCAGCAACATCAGAGCAGGGGAACGCGACCTTAGCCTACTCCTCACCTTTAATGGCCTAACAGTTAACCTACCCATCACCTTTAACAGCCTCAATTAGGAACAGACAGATATCATCACACAACAACTCTAAACCTGGGTCATATTCCGAAGGACACACAGTAGCAAAAAGTTTTGCAACTGTAAACAAAAATCTGTGTTCTTATTGGACAAGTTCAGGTAGTGCCTCACTAAACTTGTCCAATAACTTGTAACTTATAATAATACATCAAAGTTTTCCACCTACTGAACACATCCCTGCTCTCTATGGTGATAGTAACAGTCCTGTTCCTGTGTATGCGTTGGAGTTTCAGAAGCAGCAGTTTGTGGATGTGGCTACTGGCTCTCTGGGTCAGGGCCTGGGTGTGGCCTGTGGGATGGCCTACACCGGGAAGTACTTTGACAAGTCTAGGTAAGAGTTCACATACATGCACGCACAGATTTTACGTCTTTGCATGCCTCTGAATTCTAAAGTGTTAAGCGTGGACTCTAGTTCATACTGTGGTATTTTAGAGGTCTTTAGAGCAGTGATCCCCGACCCTGGTCCTCCAGTACCAACAGAACACAGGTTAGTTGTAGCCCTGGACAAACACACCTCATGCAACTCATTAAGGGCTTGATGATTAGTTGACAAGTTGAATCAGGTGTGCTTCTCCAGGGCTACAATACACATGTGTACTGTTGGGGTACTCAAGGAGCAGTGTTGGGAAACATTGCTTTAGAGCACAGGTGTCAAACTCATTCCACGGAGGGCCGAGTGTCTGCGGGTTTTCGCTTCTCCCTTGTACTTGATTGATGAATTAACATCACTAATTAGTTAGGAACTCCCCACACCTGGTTGTCTAGGGCTTTATTGAAAGGAAAAACCAAAAACCTGCAGACACTAGGCCCTCCGTGGAATGAGTTTGACACCCCTGCTTTAGAGCATAGTGAGGTTTTTGAAGGTTCTCTGGGTGTACAGGGGCTGCATGCTCTGCTATCCCAATTGTTCTGCTCTAATTACCACAGCCCTAGCAGACACAACTCTGTTCTTTTTTACCATCCAGTAAGATTCTGTCTCAGAATCCGATTGGACCAGGTTTACATTAGTATTCATCACTCAGTCTATTGTTCAAAACCACACTCACATTCCTCAATCTAATTTGGCTTTTGTCTCGGAATGTGGATCTCCGATATGCAGAATGCTGATATTGCCAGTCTCCAAAATGTGCCCTAGATAGATTTGTACTGGAAAAGGATTTTGTGTGGACAGTGGTTAAAACTCATAACATAAGCAGATTATCAAACCATTTGATTAAAAGATGAGCGTTTGTTCTGTTCATAGGAGCCTGTGTGGCTAGAAGCCTCAGTGAAGATATGAGGGAACAGAGTAGGTGTAGGTGTTATAGAAAGAGAGAGGTGTAAAGGTTACCATCCAGCCCCCAGTCAGACACACACACACCCCTGTCTCACCCATCCGTCCCTTTCTCTTCCCAGCTACCGTGTCTTCTGTCTGATGGGGGATGGGGAGCTGTCTGAGGGGGCAGTGTGGGAGGCCATGTCATTTGCCTCCTACTACCAGCTGGACAACCTGGTGGCCATCTTGGATATCAACCGTCTGGGCCAAACCGACCCTGCTCCCCTGCAGCACCACGTGGAGAAGTATCAGAAACGCTGTGAGGCCTTCGGGTGAGTGTGTGTGTGTGAAAGTGGGTTTACGGGGAGAGAGTGATCATCTTTGTGAATGTGCTGGGAGAACGAGTCTGTGAATGTGTGAAGGCATATGTCAACATTAGTGGGCATATGTGGAATGTATTGTTTATGTGTGTATGAGTAGAGAAAGTGTGTTCATGTGTTTCCATATGTGAAATGGGTTTTCTGACGTGTTTCTACAGTTGGCATGCCATCATCGTGGATGGGCACAGTGTGGAGGAGCTGTGTAAGGCTCTGAGCCAGGCTCGCCACCAGCCCACTGCCATCATCGCCAAGACCACCAAGGGCAAGGGCATCCCAGGTACTCTCAGCCTCACATGACTACTGGTTACATTATATTACTCATACTAGGCCTCTATCTCAGTGATGGGCTACCCTCTATCTCAGTGATGGGCTACCCTCTATCTCAGTGATGGGCTACCCTCTATCTCAGTGATGGGCTACCCTCTATCTCAGTGATGGGCTACGCTCTATCTCAGTGATGAGCTACCCTCTATCTCAGTGATGGGCTACCCTCTATCTCAGTGATGGGCTACCCTCTATCTCAGTGATGGGCTACCCTCTATCTCAGTGATGGGCTACCCTCTATCTCAGTGATGGGCTACCCTCTATCTCAGTGATGGGCTACGCTCTATCTCAGTGATGGGCTACCCTCTATCTCAGTGATGGGCTACGCTCTATCTCAGTGATGGGCTACGCTCTATCTCAGTGATGGGCTACGCTCTATCTCAGTGATGGGCTACCCTCTATCTCAGTGATGGGCTACCCTCTATCTCAGTGATGGGCTACCCTCTATCTCAGTGATGGGCTACCCTCTATCTCAGTATATGCACACACAAGTCACTACTGTATAATGTGTCGCAAAGGACTTTTTACTGACCATGTGACCATGTGACCTTTTTACTGGTCAGGTCACATGATCAGGAAAAACTCCTGGGCCTATGTATGCGTATACAATATAATGTTGAGTATAATGTATGTATTTTGATGTTGTGTATTCTGCTGTCCACGCTTGCCAGCTGTGGAGGATAAGATGGGCTGGCATGCCAAGCCCCTGCCCAAAGACATGGCTGAGGGAGTCGTGAAGGATCTGCAGGCGCGCATCATGAACAGCAGCAAGCGCCTGTACCCTGCCACGCCCATGGAGGACGCCCCGCCAGTCAGCCTGTGCAACATCCGCATGCCCAGCGCACCCGCCTACAAGCAGGGAGAGAAGGTAACACATAGAACACACACCTCACCACAGGAGGACAGGCTAGTGGTCTTCCCCTCAGCAGCCTCCATTGCACCTCACCATTTACAGTACATCTGGGATTGTGCTCTCATCCCAATCACAGAGGTGTCAACATTATTGACTGCACTGACACTAGGGACTCAGCCCACAGTCCCAAACAAGATATCATAAAATAAACTGTCACAACTTTGAGTACTGTCAACTAGAATGTCGTATAATGATGCATAAATAACAGGTAGACTCATTGGCTTATTGACTTATTGCTTTCTTATTATTATTAATGACTGGTTGATTGATTGATTGATTAGTTTATTGGTTGATTAATTGATTGAATGGTTGTCTTTCTACAGGTTTCCACCAGGAAAGCCTATGGCATGGCCCTGGCTAAACTGGGTCGTTACAACGAGCGCGTGGTGGTCCTGGACGGAGACACAAACAACATCACCTACTCTGAGATCTTCAAGAACGAACATCCCAACCGCTTTGTGGAGTGTTACATCGCTCAACAGAACATGGTAGGAAATGAAACCCTCTTGAGTTGGTCCTGGTCACAGGTGATGCTGTCAGGGTCAGGAGAAACCTATTGGAACTAAGTATGACCACTCTATAAACACAGACAAACACTTTCTCTAACCTCAACAAGCTTTTAAAAGATGACCTGTCCTCCAAACAAATATTTGTGTAAAAAATTAAATAAGAATCTATCCTGAAACATAGAGATGTACTCAGATTAAAATAAGAAATACAATTGCAGCAGCATTTAGTGGCTCAGTTTAGCTGTCCTCTCTCCTCTACTTACGTCTCTCGCTCTGATGCTAGAATGCCCTGTCCCCAGACCTGGGTTTGAACAGAATGCCCTGACCCCAGACCTGGGTTTGAACAGAATGCCCTGACCCCAGACCTGGGTTTAAACAGAATGCCCTGTCCCCAGATCTGGGTTTGAACAGAATGCCCTGTCCCCAGACCTGGGTTTGAACAGAATGCCCTGTCCCCAGACCTGGGTTTGAACAGAATGCCCTGACCCCAGACCTGGGTTTGAACAGAATGCCCTGACCCCAGACCTGGGTTTGAA
Source organism: Salvelinus fontinalis (assembly GCF_029448725.1). NCBI lineage: Eukaryota > Metazoa > Chordata > Actinopteri > Salmoniformes > Salmonidae > Salvelinus > Salvelinus fontinalis. Next base: position 27,392,725 of record NC_074682.1, on the reverse strand, counting down.
CAGAATGCCCTGACCCCAGACCTGGGTTTGAACAGAATGCCCTGTCCCCAGACCTGGGTTTGAACAGAATGCCCTGACCCCAGACCTGGGTTTGAACAGAATGCCCTGACCCCAGACCTGGGTTTGAACAGAATGCCCTGACCCCAGACCTGGGTTTGAACAGAATGCCCTGACCCCAGACCTGGGTTTGAACAGAATGCCCTGTCCCCAGACCTGGGTTTGAACAGAATGCCCTGACCCCAGACCTGGGTTTAAACAGAATGCCCTGTCCCCAGACCTGGGTTTGAACAGAATGCCCTGACCCCAGACCTGGGTTTGAACAGAATGCCCTGTCCCCAGACCTGGGTTTGAACAGAATGCCCTGACCCCAGACCTGGGTTTGAACAGAATGCCCTGACCCCAGACCTGGGTTTGAACAGAATGCCCTGACCCCAGACCTGGGTTTGAACAGAATGCCCTGGCCCCAGACCTGGGTTTGAACAGAATGCCCTGGCCCCAGACCTGGGTTTGAACAGAATGCCCTGTCCCCAGACCTGGGTTTGAACAGAATGCCCTGACCCCAGACCTGGGTTTGAACAGAATGCCCTGTCCCCAGACCTGGGTTTGAACAGAATGCCCTGACCCCAGACCTGGGTTTGAACAGAATGCCCTGTCCCCAGACCTGGGTTTGAACAGAATGCCCTGACCCCAGACCTGGGTTTGAACAGAATGCCCTGACCCCAGACCTGGGTTTGAACAGAATGCCCTGACCCCAGACCTGGGTTTGAACAGAATGCCCTGACCCCAGACCTGGGTTTGAACAGAATGCCCTGACCCCAGACCTGGGTTTGAATATTATTTTAAATATTTTAGATCCTTTGAGAATTTGCTCTAGCCTGGTTGAGGTGGGAGATATGTGGGATTTTTAGACTTCTCTTCACTGTCCTTTCTCATTAAATACAATTTTTTAAAGGTCTGATTGGCTGAATCAAAAAATGTTCTCTCTCAGTGTTACTGAGGCTGGTCTGGTGAATAATGCATGTGGGTCCATCCATAATGTAACACTGGGACTGGAGAGAGAGGCTGAGATGTGGGTCCATCCATAATGTAACACTGGGACTGTAGAGAGAGGCTGAGATGTGGGTCCATCCATAATGTAACACTGGGACTGTAGAGAGAGGCTGAGAGGCTGCGACATGACCTACTTACAGTATGCCATGCTCCCTCCCTCCCTCCATTCCTCCGATGCCTCGCCATGCTCCCTCCCTCCCTACACACAGCTGGCTGCTGCCTATGGCTCTGTAGCCTCTCATACAGTATACTGCCCACCACTCGCTTTCTGTCTATTTCTCTCTCTCTCTTTCTATCTCTGTCTGTCTTTGTAGGTCTCTCTCTCTTTAAAATCAAAATCAAATCAAATTGTATTTGTCACATGCCGAACACAACAGGTGTAGACTTTACAGTGAAATGCTTGCTTACAAGCCCTTAACCAGCAACGCAGTTTTAAGAAAAATAAGTGTTAACAAAATATTTAGTAACTAAACTGAATTAAAAAATATATATATATATATAAAATAAATAGGAAAATGTATCTGTATCGTTTCTGTTTCTCTCTCTCCCCTCCCCACTTATTTCACCCTCTCATTGCAATCTGCCCATACATTAACATTTTGGAAGAGTCAGCCATTCAGGCCTGGCTGTACTGTATACAGTAGCTGCCTGGCCATTTGTCTGGTTCCTCCTGGCAGTCTGTTCAGATGTAGGTCAGGGCTGTGTTTGAGCAGCCGTTATAACAAGTCAGTCATGCTGAGTTGAGAGGTGAAATATTCATCAGAGAGGAGGGTGGGTGTGGCCGTCTGGCTGATCTCACTGACTGACTGGCTGGCGGACTGGTTTACTGGGTGACTGGCTGACTGACTGCCTGACTGACTGAGTAGGTGACTGCCTGGCTGACTGACTAACTGACAGACTGACTGACTGGTTGACTGACTGGCTGGCTCGCTTGCTGCTAGACTATTATCATAAAGACGATGTGCAGAAAAGAGCCAGAATGACAGGTTCAAATGAGACAGACAGATTCTCTAATGAGGAATCATTAATATTGATATGAGAAAATCAGAGAGGCACCGGTGTTAATGTTATGACTGATTTATGACTGCATTATGTCATGTGTTTGTGAATACTGTATCAAAGGTGCAAGCTGCAATTCAAATAATCACACAGTGGACACCCCGCCACTGTTTTTGGTAAACAGAAAATAAAAAAATATATGTTGCGAAAGAGATACAGAAAAGGAGACTAATTAAATTCTCTTCTATACAATGACAGGAGTCAATAACAGGAGTTCTGTCCTCTTTGTCCAGATTCAAAGTAGTGGAGAATAGGGACATGGGATAATAGTTCCTCTGTTTGGTACTGCTATAGAATATGAATGAGTCCATATTACATTGAGGAGAGGAGCAGGGGGATTGGGGAGGGCTCTGGAGACAGGAAACAGGAAATGACAATGCATGAGAGTGATTCTGACCATATGGTACTGTAAGCTCCTGTGCTTTTGGACTGACTGACTTCTCACTGACTTTTACATATCTTCTGGAGGCATGAACCTCTGATTGTGATTGGCTCAGCAGTTATCGTTCCCATGGAGACCTCACTTGACCCTTTGGATCCTCAGGTCATAGAGATACAATAAATATTGTTCTATGTAATTTTGTGGTTCTACTGAACTTCAGAAGTACTGTATCTGCAGCTGATTTGTGTTCAGTAACTTCCTACATGTCTAAGACTCTGCAGGTGCAGGACCACCATACAAATGAAGTACAGTGCCCCCTGTAATTATTGGGACAGAGAGGGATTTCTTTTGGCTCTATACCCCAAAAGTTTGGATGAAAAAAAAATCAATGACTGGGGTTAAAGGTTAAAGTGAGGACTGACAGCTTAAAGATGAAGGTATTTTCATCCATATTGGGTGAACTGTTTAGAAAATGACAGCACTTTTTGTACATATTCCCCCCCATTTTAGGGGACCAAAAGTATTGGGACAAATTCACTTATCTTTTCATTTTTTTATTTCACTTTTATTTAGCCAGGTAGGCAAGTTGAGAACAAGTTCTCATTTACAACTGCGACCTGGCCAAGATAAAGCAAAGCAGTTCGACACATACAACAACACAGTTACACATGGAAAAAACAAAACATACAGTCAATAATACAGTTGAAGAAAATCTATATACAGTGTGTGCAAATGAGGTAAGATAAGAGAGGTAAGGCAATAAATAGGCCATGGTGGCGAAGTAATTACAATATACTAATTAGACACTAGAGTGATTGATGTGCAGAAGATGATTGTGCAAGTAGAGATACAGGGGTGCAAAGGAGCAACATAAATAAATAAATACAGTATGGGGATGGGGTAGTTGGATGGGCTTTTACAGATGGGCTATGTACAGGTGCAGTGACCTGTGAGCTGCTCAGACAGCTGGTGCTTAAAGCTAGTGAGGGAGGTAAGAGTCTCCAGCTTCAGTGATTTTTGCAATTCATTCCAGTCATTGGCAGCAGAGAACTGGAAGGAAAGGCGGCCAAAGGAGGAATTGGCTTTGGGGGTGACTAGAGAGATATACCTGCTGGAGCGAGTGCTACGGGTGCTGCTATGGTGACCAGTGAGCTGAGATAAGGCGGGGCCTTACCTATCAGAGACTTGTAGATGACCTGAAGCCAGTGGGTTTGGCGACGAGTATGAAGCGAGGGCCAGCGAACGAAAGCGTACAGGTCGCAGTGGTGGGTAGTATATGGGGCTTTTGGTGACAAAACGGATGGCACTGTGAAAGACTGCATCCAATTTGTTGAGTAGAGTGTTGGGGGCTATTTTGCAAATGACATCGCCGAAGTCGAGGATCGGTAGGATGGTCAGTTTTACAAGGGTATGTTTGGCAGCATGAGTGAAGGATGCTTTGTTGTGAAATAGGAAGCCGATTCTAGATTTAATTTTGGATTGGAGATGCTTAATGTGAGTCTTGAAGGAGAGTTTACAGTCTAACCAGACACCTAGGTATATGTAGTTGTCCACATATTCTAAGTCAGAACTGTCCAGAGTAGTGATGCTGGGCGGGCGGGCAGGTGTGGGCAGCGATCGGTTGAAGAGCATGCATTTAGTTTTACTTGCACTTAAGGGCAGTTGGAGGCCACGGAAGGAGAGTTGTATGGCATTGGAGGTTAGTTAACTTCTTATGGCTGGGGGCGCTATATTCACGTTCAGATGAAATGTTTCAGGCTTCAACTGTGAAGGGGGAGCAAATAAGAGCTGTTTGAACCAGAGGTCTGGCAGAATGCCATGAGCTAAGTCACGCGCGCAGCCTTGAGAGCGAGCTGCGTTCCCTTTCATTTCTAAAGACAAAGGAATTATCCGGTTGGAATATTATTGAAGATTCATGATAAAAACATCCTAAAGATTGATTCTATACATCGTTTGACATGTTTCTACGAACTGTAATGGAACTGTTTTGACTTTTTGTCTGGACCAAGTGCCTGCGTCTTGTGAATTTGGATTTGTGAACTAAACGCGCGAACAAAAAGGAGGTATTTGGACATAAATTATGGACTTTATCGAACAAAACAAACATTTTTTGTGGAACTGGGATTCCTGGGAGTGCATTCCGATGAAGATCATCAAAGGTAAGTAAATATTTATAATGCTATTTCTGACTTCTGTTGACTCCACAACATGGCGGGTATCTGTATGGCTTGTTTTGGTGGCTGAGTGCTGTACTCAGGTTATTCCATGGTGTGCTTTCGCTGTAAAGCTTTTTTGAAATGTGACACAGCGGTTACATTAAGGAGAAGTATATCTTTAAGTCCATGCATAACACTTGTATTTTCATCAACATTTTTGAATATTTCTGTAAATTGATGTGGCTCTCTGCAAAATCACCGGATGTTTTGGAAGCATAACATTACTGAACATGTACAATGTTCAGTAATGTAAATGTAAACGGAGATGTAAACGGAGATGTTTGGATATAAATATGAACTTAATCGAACAAAACATACATGTATTGTGTAACATGAAGTCCTATGAGTGCCATCTGATGAAGATCATCAAAGTGATTCATTTTATCTCCATTTCTGCTTTTTGTGGCTCCTCTCTTTGGCTGGAAAAAATGGCTGTGTTTTTTGTGACTAGGCACTGACCTAACATAATCGCATGGTATGCTTTCGTCGTAAAGCCTTTTTGAAATTGGACACTGTGGTGGGATTAACAACAAGTTAATCTTTAAAATGGTGTATAATACTTGTATGTTTGAGGAATTTTAATTATGAGATTTCTGTTTGAATTTGGCGCCATGCACTTTCACTGGCTGTTGTCAAATCAATCCCGTTAACGGGATTCCAGACGTAAGAAGTTAACACAGTGTCCAAAGAACAGCCAGAAGTATACAGAATGGTGTCGTCTGCGTAGAGGTGGATCCGAGAATATCCAGCAGCAAGAGCGACATCATTGATGTATACAGAGAAGAGTCGGCCCGAGAATTGAACCCTGTGGCACCCCCATAGAGACTGCCAGAGGTCCGACAACAGGCCCTCCGATTTGACACACTGAACTCTGTCAGAGAAGTAGTTGGTGAACCAGGCGAGGCAGTCATTTGAGAAACCAACCACCATTTTTATGCCAATAAAAATGTGGTGATTGACCGAGTCGAAAGCCTTGGCCAGGTCGATGAATATGGCTGCACAGTAATGTCTCTTATCGATGGCAGTTATGATATTGTTTAGGACCTTGAGCGTGGCTGAGGTGCTCCCATGACCAGCTCTGAAACCAGATTGCATAGCAGAGAAGGTACGGTGGGATTCGAAATGGTCAGTAAACGGTTTGTTAATTTGGCTTTCGAAGACCTTAGAAAGGCAGGGCAGGATAGATATAGGTCTGTAACAGTTTGGGTCTAGAGTGTCTCCCCCTTTGAAGAGGGGGATGACCGCGGCAGCTTTCCAATCTTTGGGAATCTCATACGATACGAAAGAGAGGTTGAACAGGCTAGTAATAGGGGTTGCAACAATTTCGGCAGATAATGTTAGAAAGAGATTGTCTAGCCCGGGCTGATTTGTAGGGGTCCAGATTTTGCAGCTCTTTCAGAACATCAGCAATCTGGATTTGGGTGAAGGAGAAATGGTGGGGGCTTGGGCGGGTTGTATGTGTATTAAATGTGTATTAAAGTAGTAAAAAGTTTAGAATTTATTAATATATTCATAGCATGCAATGACTACATCAAGCTTGTGACTCTACAAATTTGTTGAATGCATTTGCTGTTTGTTTTGGTTGTGTTTCAGATCATTTTGTGGCCAATATAAATGGATGGTAAATAATGTATTGTGTCATTTTGGAGTCAATTTTATTGTAAATAAGAATATAATATGTTTCTAAATACTTCTACATTAATCTGGATGCTATGGATAATTCTGACTGAATCGTGAATAATTATGAGTGAAAAAATGACAGACGCACAAATATCATACTCTCCCATAAATTCTAACCTCCCCTGTTATTGTAATGGTGAGAGGTTAGCATGTCTTGGAGGTATGATATAAAATTCTAACCTCCCCTGTTATTGTAATGGTGAGAGGTTAGCATGTCTTGGAGGTATGATATAAAATTCTAACCTCCCCTGTTATTGTAATGGTGAGAGGTTAGCATGTCTTGGAGGTATGACATTTGTCACATATAACTGAATTTGGACCATTACCTTTGGTCCCCTAAAATGGTGGTACAATGTAGAAAAAGTGCTGTAATTTCTAAGCGGCTTAGCCGATATGGATGAAAATACCCTCAAATTAAAGCTGACAGTCTGCACTTGTCACGATCGTCGTAAGCATACTCGGACCAAAGCGCAGCGGGATATCGGTTCGACATATTTATTTATTATGTGACCCGCACAAAAAACAATAAAGAATAAACGAAACGTGACGTTCTGTAGTGCTCACAGGCATCAACACAAAAACAAGATCCCACAAAACACAGTGGGGAAATGGCTGCCTAAATATGATCCCCAATCAGTGACAACGATAAACAGCTGCCTCTGATTGGGAACCATACCAGGCCAACATAGAAAAAGACAACCTAGATTACCCACCATAGTCGCACCCCGACCTAACCAACATAGAGAATAAAAGGCTCTCTATGGTCAGAGCGTGACAGCACTTTACCCTCAGTCGTTGTTTGATTTTAAACCCAAACCTTTAGAGTATAGAGCCAAAATAATAAAAAATCCTTCACTGTCCCAATAATTGCGGAGGTCACTGGACATGTCCCCGAGGGGTTCAAGAGGGACTAGATTTACTGCCTGGCTCCAGAGGAGGCTCATCCAGGAAGGAAGAGGAGGATGGTCCTCCTGAATTTGTGCCTACATCTTGAATAGCACCCTATTCCCTTTATAGTATACTTTTAACCATGGTGCACACAAAGTAATACACTATATAGGGAATATGGGGCCATTTAGGACGCATCCCTTGTAAATGAATAGACGGTGACTTGGAAGATGTCACCCTTGGCTTCATTAAAAGAATTTCTATCCATTATTCGCCCAAACTAATCTTTCCAAAGTCACCAGCCGCCATTGTTATAGTATGATGGAACCCCTTCTTCCCCTCCTCCCTCTAGGTGAGTGTTGCCACTGGTTGCGCTGCCCGTGAGAGGAACGTTGTGTACGCCAGCACCCTGGCCTCCTTCTTCACCCGCGCCTACGACCAGCTCCGCATGGCTGCCATCTCAGAGAGCAACATCAATCTGTGTGGCTCCCACTGCGGCCTGTCCATCGGTGAGTCTGTCTGTCAGCCATTCATCCACCCCAAACACCCTCACTACATGCTACTCACACAACCTCCCACCATCACCCCCATGAACTGTAACCTATCATCTCACAACCCCACCCTTTCCCCAGTGACCTCACTCACTCTGCACTCTTTCTATTGGCTCCTCAAGTCTACGCATCCTCAAATGTTCTGAAAGCCTAACGTGACTGTCCTCCTCCTTGATCCAAGTTCCTATTTTTCTTTCTCTCTCTCCACTTCTGTGTTTTCCTCCTCACCTTCTCCTTCACCCCCTGAGTTCCCTAGCCTCCCTCTCTCCTCACCCTCCCTGACCCCTGACCCTGTCTGTCCTGGACGCTGTCACCTTCACCGGAGGACCTGATATCCCTCTCCTCTGTTAGTCCCTCAGGTACACTGCATGCCACCCTCTCAATCTGCCTGCCTGTCCTAGTGTCTGTCTGCACACCTGCCTACCACTCTCTCTGTCTTTCTGTCTCTCTCGCTCTCTGTCTGTCCTACTGTCTGTCTGCACACCTGCCTGCCACTTTGTCTGTCCTACTGTCTGTCTGTACACCTGTATGCCACTCTCTCTCTCTCTCTGTCTGCCTGTCTGTCTGTATCTCTGTCTGCACACCGGCATGCCACTCCGTCTGTCTGTCTGTCCTACTCTGTCTGCACACCTGCCTACCACTCTGTCTGTCCTACTGTCTGTCTGCCCACCTGCATGACACTGTCTGTCTCTATGTCCTATTGTCTGTCTGCACACCTGCCTGCCACTCTGTCTGTCTGTCCTACTGTCAGTCTGCACACCTGCCTGCCACTCTCTCTGTCTGTCTGTCCTACTGTCAGTCTGCCCACCTGCATGACACTCTCTCTGTCTATCTTTATGTCCTATTGTCTGCCTGCACACCTGCATGCCACTCTCTGTCTGTCTTTCCTACTGTCTGTCCTACTGTCTGACCACCTGCCTGCCACTCTCTCTGTCTGTCCTACTGTCTGTCTGCACACCTGCATGCTACTCTGTCTGTCTGTCCTATTGTCTGTCTGCACACCTGTCTGCCACTCTCTCTCTGTTCTACAGTCTGTCTGCACACCTGCCTGCCACTCTCGCTGTCTGCACACCTGCATGCCACTCTGTCTGTCTGTCTGTCCGTCTGCACACCTGTCTGCCACTCTCTCCGTCAGTCTGTCCTATTGTCCTCATTCCTTTCTGGTCTTATACACCTGCATGTCTGTCGGTCCACCAGGCCTTTCACTTTATATTGGGTTGAAATAGTATTCAGGTTTTGTTGAGCCTGCCTGGAGTGTGGGATGGATGTGGTTTTCACCAGGCACGCTCAATGAAGCACGTCTAAAGTCCCTGACAAACAACATACTGTTTGCTTTCTGCTACATTTGACAACATTTTGGAATTAAATGATTCTAACTATGTGAGTATGTGTATGTTCCAGGAGAGGACGGGCCGTCTCAGATGGGTCTAGAAGACATAGCCATGTTTAGGGCCATCCCCACGGCAACCATCTTCTACCCCAGCGATGGCGTTTCTATTGAAAAGGCAGTGGAGCTTGCCGCCAGCACAAAGGTACTTATTATATCCTCCCACCAAAATGCTATTGGTCCTTATCCCCATACCTCCAAAAATATATTGGTTCATATCCCCATACCCGCAAAATGCAATTGGACCTCATCCCCATACCCCCAAAAATATATTGGTTCTTATCCCCATGTTCCCAAAATGCAATTGGTCCTTATCCCCATACCCCCCAAAAGTTATTGGTTCTTATCCCCATACCCCCAAAAGGCTATTGGTTCTTATCCCCATGCCCCCTAAAAGATATTGGTTCTTATCCCCATGTTCCCAAAAAGATATTGGTCCTTATCCCCATACACCCCCAAAAATATTGGTTCTTATCCCCATACCCCCAAAAAGATATTGGTCCTTATCCCCATACCCCCCAAAAGATATTGGTTCTTATCCCCATACCCCCCAAAAGATATTGGTTCTTATCTCCATACCCCCAAAAGATATTGGTCCTTATCTCCATACCCCCAAAAGATATTGGTCCTTATCTCCATACCCTCAAACTGTTATTGGTTCTTATCCCCAGACCCCCAAAAGATATTGGTCCTTATCCCCATACCCCCAAAAGATATTGGTCCTTATCTCCATACCCTCAAAGTGTTATTGGTCCTTATCTCCATACCCTCAAAATGTTATTGGTCCTTATCCCCATACCCTCAAAATGTTATTGGTCCCTATCTCCATACTCCCAAAATGTTATTGGTCCTTATCCCCATACCCCCAAAAGATATTGGTCCTTATCCCCATACCCTCAAAATGTTATTGGTCCCTATCTCCATACTCCCAAAATGCTATTGGTTTCTCATCCCCTCCCACAATATGTTATTTGTCCTCCAACATTAATGTTTTCCCTCTACCTCCCACACCCCCCCAAAACCATGGGGTGGGCTTTGTGTTCTCACCCTACTATGTTATACCTGTTTACAATGAATTCCAATATAGATTGTACTGTTATCTTTTTTTAGGGTGTTTGCTACATAAGAACCACCCGCCCCGAGAATCCCATCATCTACAGCAGCAATGAGGACTTCCATGTTGGACAGGCTAAGGTGAGCACCACTCAGCTATCCTGCTTCAGGACGTGCTATGATTAGTAAAATGATTAGTTTAATCAGTTGTACAGCATCCATAATATTAACTACTGTATCTCACTGAGAACGTTTTGTCTGACAACTGAAAGAGTTTCTACTATGGATGCAGTACAAGTGGTTGAGTGGCTAGAACACAAGCCTGCAGACAGACAGGGTTGTCTTCTAGTAGGATAAACAATTAATCTCTCAACCAATAGTCTAGAGCAGGAAGAGCTGTATGAGATGTGCTAGAGCCTTGCTGTTAACCCTTCCCTGTCCATCTCAGGTGGTGCACCAGAGTACGGAGGACAAGGTGACCGTGATCGGAGCTGGGATTACTCTGCATGAAGCCGTGGCTGCAGCTGAGATGCTCAAGAAAGGTACAGTACAACTACAGCCAGATCAATGATATAACTATGTGGGTGTGGAGAAATACTTGTAACCCAGGACAAAACTTTATCTGAGTTTGATTACTCCTGTCTGGGGCAATGCTCTCTTTTCTTCATACGCTAATATTGGCTCCATGCACCAATGCGCTGCTATTTAATTCAATCAGTTCATTACCATTACTCGCACAACATCTTATTCTCCTATAAGTGTTAGACTTTCTCAACTATATGTTCAAGTTTATCCAGATTAGAAAGCTTTACCGCTCTCTCAATGTTTTAAGGATCAGGTTTTAGAGTCATTCTCTGTGTAGCTGCCTGTGTCTTGTTATTGTTTCTCCACTGAAACACTCTACTCAAAGATCCACAATTCCAGTAACTCCAGTAACAAATTTTCAGGTTTTCCAAAAATCCTGGTTGAAGGATTCCAGATGTCCTGCTTATTCACTTCTAATTCCGTGAATCTTCCAACCAGGATTTCTGAAAAACCTGTGAATTCTGCAATCCTCTGCACTACTGTTGATTAACGCTATGTTACCTTGTTGTTTTCCCAGAAAGGATCTTCATCAGGGTGATTGATCCGTTCACCATCAAACCCCTGGACTCCAAGACCATCATTGAGCATGCTCGCCAGACCAGGGGGCGTATCCTCACTGTAGAGGACCACTACTACGAAGGTACGCTTTTTCTGACCAGTGTTCCGACCTCCTTGGACCAAACATCAAGAAGTTAGAGAGGGACCAAACACCAGGAAGTTAGAGAGGGACCAAACACCAGGAAGTAACCACTTCACCAGACTCCAGCACTCGAGGGTACTTTATGTAGTTTAGCCACATTGTAGTGTTTTAGCCATATATATTGCATGGCCTTTTACAACCTGGCAACCTGAAATATTTTGCCATTATTTATTTATGAATATGCAGCCAGTGTCCTCTCATTGGCCCATTGACACTGGGGTGTGTTGTGGTGGCATGTTCCAATTGGATGAGTGGCTGAGACGTGATGCAGTGGCATGTTCTCATTGGCTCGAGAGGCACCACATGTTAGGCGTTGTCATGGTGGGCGAGATATATTCTGTTCTGGTGTATTTTGTTTGCTGAGGAGGGAGACTGTGTGTGTGTGTGTGTGTGTGTGTGTGTGTGTGTGTGTGTGTGTGTGTGTGTGTGTGTGTGTGTGTGTGTGTGTGTGTGTGTGTGTGTGTGTGTGTGTGTGTGTGTGTGCGCCAGGGAAGCAGAGTGCTGTCAGATTTCCTTAGTGGAGTGTGTTCCCATGGGGCTTTCTGTGACCCAGATATCACATAGACAGCTATGTCCAACACAGACAGCCATGCCTAGTCCTGCCCAGCCTGTGTAGGTTAGGTCTGGAGGAGATGAGAGTGGGGGTGGGGAGGGGACAGACTGGACCAAAGATGTGTGGCATCCAAAATCAGTAGCATCCCCCTCTCTGTCCCCTAAGGGGAGAGAAACTAGGGATAGCATGGGAGAAAAAGTCAGAGAACGAAAGACAGATATAGGGTGAGAATATAGGGGGGGCTTGCATGGCAACAGAAATAGATCAATGGCTTCATCCAAATGACCAATGAGCAACGAGTGGCTACAGGTAGAACCTTTAGGCAGTGGGCACTGATCTAGGATCAGCTTATCTACCCACAAGCATAACCTTTAAGTGTAGAGGGATAAACACAAAGCTGACCTTAGGTCAGTGTTTGAGCTCAACTTAATCCTAGTGTCTCAGATTGGGGTCAATTCCATTTCAATTCACCAAATTTCGGGAAGGAAACCGAATTTCAAATTGACTGAATTGAATATGAATTGACCATAACCCTGTCACAGAGAAGGTTCTGCCTGTCCCTTCCCTCTCTCATGTCACGTATTTAATGTATTGTTGCTGTTCCTCAGGTGGTCTAGGGGAGGCAGTGTGCTCAGCGGTGGTGAACGAGCAGGGCTTCACCCTACAGCGGCTGGCCGTGGCCCACATTCCCCGCAGCGGCAAGCCCAACGAGCTGCTCAAGATTTACGGCATCGACCGCGAAGCCATTTGCCAGGCCATCAGGAAGATGCTCAGCGGCTCTTCCAACGCCAAGTAGCTCCACCCCTTTCTGCCTAAGCCCCACCCAATTCTACCACCCCTCAGATAAACGTTTCATGTCACATGACACCACCCCACCTGGTAACCTCGCCCCCTTACTGTGAAAGTCCACCCCTGTGTTTACTGAAGTAACGTGAGTTTGTGCTGTATGTACATTTTGATGTAACCGTCACACATTTCACCTTTTTTCCCTCATACATTTTACACACACACACACACACACACACACACACACACACACACACACACACACACACACACACACACACACACACACACACTTACTTCCTGGTAACCATGGGTCATCACAGGGTCAAGTTTAGAAATTAAAATGAGTCATTGATTGTCAAACCCGGTTGGCAGGTGTAGATGGACATTCTCCACACCAAACAATCCAATAAAGACTGTACATGTTTTACTCAATGCAGGTACCTTTATGTGATGCTCATGTGTTTTTAAACTCTTCCTCTTTGATATTTTCAAACCCAAACAACCAGCAGCAGTCTATTGTAATACTTTTATATTGTTCTGATGATGTAGTTCTGAAGACAGGGTGGGGCATGTGGTAGTGAAATCTAGGTGTCGTCTCCATGACATGTTTGTAGAACGTAGTCCAATAAAAAATAAATACAGACGATCAAATAGAAATGTATGTGGGCCATAAATATCAGTGAAGTGAAAAGACCATACAGTTTGAACCATATGTCTCTTTATACCACAACGACCCAACTTGTACTGGACAGCTCGTGTTAGCACAGCACACATTAACTTCCTTTCATCTCTACAGCTCAGGCGTAGACTAGCTAAACATATGGCGTCAGAGAACTGCCAAAATGTTGTGCGTTCAACCTTTGGCAGATATCTAACTCCATATTAACACCTTTTACCTGGTTGAGGAAACCAGAAGAAGTACGTTATTTTTGTAATTTAGCGTATGCTCTTATCCAGAGTGACTTACAGGAGCAGGATCAATGTGTCCTCTACAGCAAATAGTTTGACTTGGAGGTCGGGGAGAGGGATACAGGACTTACAGTAGGGTTGGGGTGAATTCCATTTGAATTCAGTCAATTCAGGAAGTGAATTGATCCTAACCCTGGATTAGAGAGAGTCTCTGTGCTTGTGGCCATGGTGATGTTGGGAGCATGCTGTTACATCTGAACTGTGAACCTAGTACAAACACCTCCTTCGTTACTTGAACTTCTGTATGTACCTTATACTTTTATTTATTAAATCCCTCTGCATTTGAATTTTAGAGTGCAAGTAGTTGTGTGTTTTTTTGACTGTGTATCTGTGCGTTCTGTATGTGTGCATGCATATCAGAGTGTAGATCTATTGAAAGGCAGGTTGGTGTATTTGCTTATTCAAAACATTCGTATTAGACTATTGTACATGGAAGACTAATCAAAGCGTAAATTTTCAATAGATAAGACTAATAAACTAATATAAAACAATATGAAGAGTTTCATGACAAAACACTATATATACATTTTCAGAAATGTTAGTGAAAAAACACACCAAAGCTAATTTACCATCTAATCATAGCATGGGGCTGTTGAATGACAGATATGTAGAGTATTTGTTTAAAATCTATCACTGGGTTTCATTTCAGAGAGACAAATAACCATGTTTTTTTCCTAAATGTTAAAAATCCATATAGTAGTATGAAATCTGTATGTAAAACATTTACATTTGACATCTTAGTCATTTAGCAGATGCTCGTATCCAGAGCGACTTACAGTACTGTAAGTGCATTCCTCTTAAGATAGCTTGGTGAGACAACCACATATCACAGTCAAATATACAGGATACAAACGTTCCATTCCAGCTAAACAATAGATATATAGCATTTAGCATAGACAATTTAATAAAATTCATACATCTAAAATCTGTTAATACAAATCTGAGAGAAGTAATATTTTACACACCCATGAAGGTACCCATAAGCAACCATTTCTGATGAGAAAAAACACAAATGTGAAGAATTGGTACATATAGCATTTTGGAAATAAACTTCATATTATAAACTTCAGGGGAGATATTTTCATGATAGAAAATATTTCAAATCTGTGTAAGAAATATTAGTACATTTTAAAATGTATTTTGTAGTGTGTCATTCAGTTTGAATAGGATTATAATCGCAGAAGGTTTATCTTTCTTTTCAATTCTGTACAATTTTCCATTTGATCAAAACCAGCAACTACAGAGAGTATCCAGATATGATTGTGAAAGATTGACAGATGACAGAGCAGAGTTGGTCCATCGGTCACCATGGTTATGCTGAGATCCTATCAGCAGACAGTATCAGTTTGAATATATCAGGTCCTGAGATCAGTTCATCCAATGGCAGCTTGGCAATGTGACCTTGTAGGTAGCACAGTAAATGCTACCTACAACTTAGTTGTCGTGTCTTTGGCTATGCTGGATTAAGTGATATGACATGCTATTCTATAAAATAATTTCTCTGTAATTAATATTACCTGATTTAAACTAATCATGTAAATGTAATTAACTAGAAAGTCGGGGCACCACGAAATAGTGTTTATAGAGCTGTTATCTTCCGAATAAACTCTTAAAGACCTGGTAGTCTTTTACATCAGTAGTAGTCAATTATTAATCGTCACCTTACTCAGTCTCATCTGAAAGTTGTAAATTCTTGGCTATCTTCACGAACCCTGGCTAACAAGTAATACAAAATTTGGTTTAATTATTTATTTACTAAATAATCACACAGAATTACATCTACACAGAGTGGATCATACATTGATTACAAATTATGTCATAAAGGAAAACGTTCCTAGCGGACAGAACAGATATGACGGCTGGTTACACAAAGAAAGGGGTTTGGGTTTTGAATGAAAGAGCGGGAAGACTGAGGAACAAAAATATTTTGTGTCTCTATCGGGTCGTAGGCAGCTATGCTATCGTAAATACAGTATCTTATGCATTCTAAATAACTGCCGATTTGGAAAATGAAAATGCAATAAATATTTACTCTGAGCTGCGCTTTGGTAGATTGGTCGTAGATTTATTTATTTATTTACCGTTATTTTACCCGGTAAGTTGACTGAGAACACGTTCTCATTTGCAGCAACGACCTGGGGAATAGTTACAGGGGAGAGGAGGGGGATGAATGAGCCAATTGTAAACTGGGGATTATTAGGTGACCATGATGGTTTGAGGGTCAGATTGGGAATTTAGCCAGGACACCGGGGTTAACACCCCTACTCTTACGATAAGTGCCATGGGATCTTTAATGACCTCAGAGAGTCAGGACACCCGTTTAACGTCCCATCCGAAAGACGGCACCCTACACAGGGCAGTGTCCCCAATCACTGCCCTGGGGCATTGGGATATTTTTTAGACCAGAGGAAAGAGTGCCTCCTACTGGCCCTCCAACACCACTTCCAGCAGCATCTGGTCTCCCATCCAGGGACTGACCAGGACCAACCCTGCTTAGCTTCAGAAGCAAGCCAGCAGTGGTATACAGGGTGGTATGCTGCTGGCTAGATAGGTAGATAGAAGGCCAGGTTGTCCAGCATGGATCTCTTCTCCTCTGAAGAATGTCTAGTGGTTAACTGGAGCATGGTAGAATGGATACTCTGTCCGTCCTCTCCTAGCCCACGTTTACAGTTGCTGCGGCTAACTCAATCGGCTAGGAGGTATCACTTCTTTAGTGAATAAGAGTTCAAAGTTCATAGCAAGTTGCCATACTTTAAGCTCATGCTATATTCTGGCTGGTATAGTCGAAATTCATCCTTTCGGCGTGTTGATCGTCATCTACACGTTGAAATTCAATGCTAATTTCGTTAGGTTCTTGTCGTTCAACCAGAGCTCACGCTCACGTAAGTTTATCTTGTACTTTTAACGCAGGGACCGCAAGTCCTCACCTCCTTGGAACAGAAAGTCGAATTTTCGTCAATGGGTTTGGTGAAAGAAGGGCGTGTTTCATAGTTTACAACCAATGTCTGTTCACTTGGGCGGGGCCTCTGAGTGAGCAGAGTTTACTCTATGACAACCAATTCTCTCCTTTAGAAGCTAACATTACATTTAATCTTTTCACAAATAGTTTCATATTTAAACATTTAAATTGCACAACAATTCCATGTGAATCTGATAACTAGAATGTGTAGACTTTCCAAGATACAGTTTATGTCGTCCTATCATCCGTAATAATGTCTCAGACACCAACTGATCTGACATCATATTCATTAATTACCAACGCATATTTTCAACTGGTTGAATTACCGAAATATGGTTCCGTTTCCCACTTTTTGATGTTACCAGACTCTCTATGTTAACAAAGGGAATTTCAATAGTCACATCGGTAGAGTAGAGAGAGGAAAAAGGGGGTGGATATTTATGGGGGTCATAAACCTCCCCCAAAAGGCCAACGTCATGACATAGTGTTCTACAGTGCCACATTGAAAGTCACTGAGCCTTTCAGCAAAGCCATTCTACCGCCAATGTTTGTCTATGGAGATTACATGGCCGTGTGCTCGATTTTATACACCTGTCAGCAACGGGTCTGGCTGAAATAGTCGAATCCACTAATTTGAAGGGGTGTCCACAAACTTTTGTATACAGCGCATTCGGAACGTATTCAGACTCCTTCCCCTTTTCCACATTTTGTTACGTTACAGACTTATTCTGAAATTGATAGTTTTTTCTTATCAATCTCCACACAATACTCCAAATGACACAATATTCCAAATGACAAATTAAAAACAGGTTTTTAGAAATGTTTGCAAATTTATAAAAGTAAAATAAAACTTTTTTACATAAGTATTCAGACCTTTTGCAATGAGACTTGAAATTGAGCTCAGGTGCATCCTGTTTCCATTGATCACCCTGGAGATGTTTCTATAACTTGGAGTCCACCTGTGGTAAATTCCATTGGACACGATTTGGAAAGGGACACACCTGTCTTTATAAGGTCTCACAGTTTACGGTGCATGTCAGAACAAATGCCAAGCCATGAGGTCGAAGGAATTGTCCGTAGAGCTCTGAGACAGGAGTATCGAGGCACAGATCTGAGGAAGGGTACCAAAAAATGTCTGCAGCATTGAAGGTCCCCAAGAACACAGTGGCCTTCATCATTCTTAAAGGGAAGAAGTTTGGAACCACCAACACTCATCCTAGAGCTAGCCGCACGGCCAAACAGCAATTGGAGGAGATGGGCCTTGGTCAGCGGGGTTGGCCAGGAACCCAATGGTCACTCTGACAGAGCTCCAGAGTTCCTGTCGAGATGGGAGAACCTTCCAGAAGGACAACCATCTCTGCAGCACTCCACTAATCAGGCCTTTATGGTAGTGGCCAGACAGAAGCCACTCCTCAGTAAAAGGCACGATAGCCCGCTTGGAATTTGCCAAAAGGCACCTAAAGGACTCTCAGACCATGAAAAATAAGACTCTCTGATCTGATGAAACCAAGACTGAACTCTTTGGCCTGAATGCCAAGAGTCCCGTCTGGAGGAAACCTGGCACCATCCCTACAATGAAGCATGGTGGTGGCAGCTCTATACAGGATCGAACGAAATATGAACGGCGCAAAGTACAGAGAGATCCTTGATGAAAACCTGCTCCAGAGCGCTCAGGGCCTCAGACTGGAGCAAAGGTTCACCTTCAACAGGACAACGACCCTAAGCACACAGCTAAGACAACGCAGGAGTGGCGTCGGGACAAGTCTCTCAATGTCCTTGAGCGGCTCAGCCAGAGCCCGGACTTGAACCCTGTCGAACATCTCTGGAGAAACCTGAAAATAGTTGTGCTGTGACGCTCCCCATCCAACCTGACAAAGCTTGAGAGGATCTGCAGAGAAGTATGGGAGAAACTCCCCAAATACAGGTGCCAAGCTTGTAGCATCATACCCAAGAAGACTCAAGGCTGTAATCACTGCCAAAGGTTCTTCAACAAAGTACTGAGTAAAGGGTCTGAATATTTATGTAAATGTAATATTTCCTTGTTTTATTTTTTTATAAATTTGCTACAATTTCTAAAAACCTGTTTTTGCTTTGTCATTATGGGGTATTGTGTGTAGATCTACGAGGGAGGAAAAAAATGTAATACATTTTAAAATAAGTCTAACGTAACACAATGTGGAACAAGTCAAGGGGTCTGAATACTTTCCGAATGCACTGTATACCTTAATTTGACATACTGTTTTATGGCATGCCAGAAAGTATAAGATGGATATCATGACTATGATTCTGAGCGATGGGTCTCTGAACAGGAAATTGTTTCATGGCAGCGTGTGTGCACAAATGAGGTGGCAGAGATGGACTGTATTTAATCTCTCTGCAATGTGGCTCTAGAATTCCTTTGACTGGAAACATCCCGTATGAGATCTCCTCCATTCACACGTGTGCGTGCACACGACATACACACTCACATACCCACCCCTGCTCATTTCTACCCCCTGCCGCCCCTAACACAGACACGCATCCCTGCACATAAATCCGCACTCGCTCCTCCCCCGCCAAACACTAACAAACACATACCCAGACAGTCACATACAGAATCATCCATCCACTTTCAGTGGAAGCAATGTGTGTGCTGAACTGTGAATTATGATAATGAGTAATGCACATTAATAAAGAATTATCCTAAGTGACAGAAAATGAGAGATGGGGAGGACAATAGTAGAGAGAGGCACACGGAGGGGGAGAGGAGCGATATAGGGAGGAAAGGGAGAGATGGGGGAGAGGGAGATATATATAGGGAGAGAGATAGGAGACAAAGGGAGAGATGTAAAGGAGAGATACATGAAGAGAGGAGATGGAGAGAAGAGGGAGAGATACAAAGAGAGGAGAGGGAGAGATAAAGGGAGAGATGTATGGAGAGAGGAGAGGGAGAGATATGGAGCAATATAGGGAGCGAGGAGAGGGAGAGATAGGGGAGACATAGGGAGAGAGGAGAGGGAGAGATAGGGGAGACATAGGGAGCGAGGAGAGGGAGAGATAGGGGAGACATAGGGAGAGAGGAGAGGGAGAGATAGGGGAGACATAGGGAGCGAGGAGAGGGTGAGATAGGGGAGACATAGGGAGAGAGGAGAGGGAAATAAAGATAGAGGGAGAGATATGAGAGCTATAGGGAGAATGTATAGGGAAAGAGAAGAGGGAGAGAGTGAGAGGGATAGAAATAGGGTCCACCACCCAAAGGACATCCAGCCGCCAAGCATTGGAGTCAACATCCAGCATCCCCGTGGAACACTTTCAACACCTTGTAGAATCCATGCCCCGACAAATTTTGGCTGTTCTGAGCGCAATATTAGGAAGGTGTTCTTAATGTTTTGTACACTCAGTGTACATCTTCTTGGACATATCATATAATTGAACACTTAAAGCCAAATTATGGTCATTCCGGAGTTTGCATTGGCCGTACAGCATTTACTGCGATGCGGCCTCTGCAGAAGTCAGGGAATTCATACTTCTTGCAGTTCGCAGAGAGCTGTTGTGAAGGAAGCTGTCAAGGAAGTGAGTTTGTTTCCACAGGACGTACCGCCCCCACCTACCTTCAACCAATCATATCAATGCAGAGCTATACAGAGCCCTCTGCATCGTTACAAAATACGGACGATGCGGTACAGAGCTTAATTTGGCATCCGCAATTGCGTCACACCCTCCGTACGGAAACTCTGGACCGCATAAATCGTCTTATAGGCAGGTAGCCTAGTGGTTAGAGTGTTGGGCCAGTAACCGAAAGGTTGTTAGATCGAATCCCTGAGCTGACAAGGTAAAAATCTGTCGTTCTGCCCCTGAACAAGGCAGTTAACCCACTGTTCCCTGGTAGGCCATCATTGTAAATAAGAATTTGTTTTTCGTGCTTCTACACCTGCATTCTAGCTGTTTGGGGTTTTAGGCTGTGTCTCTGTACAGCACTTCAAGATATTAGCTGATATACGAAGGGCTATATAAAATAAACTTGATTGATTGATTGATTGTTCTTAACTGACTTGCCTAGTTAAATAAAGGTTAAATAAAAATAGGCTATCAGTGTCCTTTGTTTTGTCCTGGATGTGTTGTTCCATCTATTTTGTATGAATAAACTACAGTAATTATTCTGAAAGACTTCAGCCCCTTTTAGACACATGGAAGTACATATTTATTACATCAAAAGTATCATTTGATATGTAAATAACAGCAAGAATAACATTTGAGGTGTACATTTTAAAAAATCTAAAAGGAATTGAACATCAAGGGAAAACCTTAATTTCTCAATATTTTCCCAACATGGATAGGTTTTATTGACAGAGGAGGTAGCCTATGATGGTAGGCAAAGATCCTTCAACTACTTATTGTACCCCTCGAAATCGGGGACGGGACTGTGGATCGGTCTCCGTCCGTTAATATGTTCGTCACATGCTTTGATTAAACTTGGGTGAATGATGTGTCTTGCCATAGAGGTCCGACATTTACAAAATTACACTGATTGGCCAGATGTTGGCGCCCCGTTTGATCAAAATTCATGAAATACGGTACATACACTACATGACCAAAAGTATATGGACACCTGCTCGTCAAACATCTCATTCCAGAATCATGGGCATTAATATGGAGTTGGTCTGTCCTTTGCTGCTATAACAGCCTCCACTCTTCTGGGAAGGCTTTCCACTAGACGTTGGAACATTACTGAGGGGACTTGCTTCCGTTCAGCCACAGGAGCATTAGTGAGGTCGGGTACTGTTGTTGAACGATTAGGCCTGGCTCTCAGTCGGCATTTCAATTCATCCCAAAATTGTTTGATGGAGTTGAGGTCAGGGCTCTGTGCAGGACATTCATATTCTTCCACAACAATCTCGACAAACCATTTCTGTATTGACCTTGCTTTGTGCACGGGGCATTGTCATGCTGAAAAAGGAAAGGGCCTTCCCCAAACTGTTGCCACAAAGTTGGACGCACAGAATCGTTTAGAATGTCATTGTATGCTGTACAGTTGAGGCCTTGCCTGAACCATGAAAAACAGCCCTAGACTATTATTCCTCCTTCACCAAACTTTATAGTTTGCATTAGGTATTGGGGCAGGTAGCGTTCTCCTGGCATCTGCCAAACCCAGATTCGTCCGTTGGACTGCCAGATGGTGAAGTGTGATTCATCATTCCAGAGAACGCGTTTCCACTGCTCCAGGGCCCAATGGCAGCGAGCTTTACACCACTCCAGCCGACGCTTGACATTGCACATGGTGATTAAACCTATACTCTTAGGAAGGGTTATTTAAGTAGGGTTTCAGACGTTTTCGGGCAGGGACTCCGCTGTACTAAACTTAGGGGGAAGCTTGTTCCACCATTGGGGTGCCAGGTCAGAGAAGAGCTCTGACTGGGCTGAGCGGGAGCTGCCCTCCTGTAGGGGTGGGAGGGCCAAGAGACCAGAGGTGGCAGAACAGAGGGCTTGGGTTGGGATGTAGAGTTTGACCATAGCCTGAAGTTAGGGAGGGGCAGGTCCTCTTCCTGCTCCGTAGGTAAGCACCAGGGTCTCAAAGATGTGAGCTTCGACTGGAAGCCAGTAGAGTGTGCGGAGGAGCGGTGTGACATGGGAGAACTTGGGAAGGTTGAACACCAGGCGTGCTGCGGCGATCTGGATATATTGCAGGGGTTTGATGGCAAAAGCGGGGAAATATATGATCTCTCCCCTGTGTGAGTCATAATATGATCTTTCAGGCATATCTTCTGACTAAAGCACTTTCCACAATCACTGCACTTATATGGTTTCTCTCCAGTGTGTATCCTCATATGTCCTGCCAAGTTTCTCATTCGGCTGAAGCATTTGCCACAATCTTTGCACTGATATGGTTTCTCCCCAGTGTGAATTCTCATATGTTCCGTCAGTGTTCCCTTCTGACTGAAACTTTTGCCACATACATTACAGAAATATGGTTTCTCCCCAGTGTGAATTCTCTGATGTGCTTTTAAAATGCTACTTTTCAGAAAGCATTTCCTGCAGACAGGACACCTGTGTGGTCTCTCCCCTGAGTGAGCCGCCCTCAATGGAACTTTCAGTTCACTGGCTTCCCTGGTCTTAATAGAGCTTTGTCCTTTCTTTGTCCATGTTGTCTTTGATTTAAATGGCTGTAACTCTGACATTAGTTCTCCACAGTCCACCCCATTGTCACTTTCACTGTTCCCAATCTGAGCTGCAGAGCAGTCTGGGTGTACTGCAGAGAGGGGTTGAGATTCACTTGTTGGTTCTGATGCACTGCAGCCCTCTCCATTAGGTTCTGTTTTGATGTCTTGTTCAGTTGTTTTGGTGGGAAGAGAGTCCCTCTCTCTGTTCTCCATAGTCTGGGTTTGGGGGAGATATACGGGCTGAGGGTCCTGATCATACTCACTTTTTACACAGGGTAGAGTGAATATGAACTCTTTGATATCAGACTCCAGCCCTTCAAGCTGCTCTTCCTCCTGACTGGTGCCAAACTCCTCCTGTTCCTCTTTAATCGGAGTGGGCTCTGGGTCCTCCTGGCCCGGACTGGGGCTCCAGTCCTGCTGCTCAGGAGGAATGTCTTCAGGGACAGGGAGAGTGAGCTGCTGGGAGTCTGAAGAGAAGAATAGGGTATCAATTAGATGTAGTTTCCAGTTCTACGTGGCCTTGAGCCCAACTATTAGATTAACAACAGTAAGCTACAATTGGAATGTTCAATTTCATCAGTTGTAAATAGTTCTAACATTACAGCTAAACAATTGTAAGAATCAGGTGTTTAGTGGCAGTGGTCTGGCTATCCCAGCTTCTCTAGACAAAGATTGTATCTCAGTCTAGCATTATAACACTAGCTCACAATGCACTGTGTGATTTATTTACCGACCTGTGCCTGTTTGGCAAAGCTTTTCCCACTTCGAGGGGTATATCTGTGGTCGGTGGACCGTTCTGATAAAGAATGTGTTGTTTGCGTCACCGTGTGATGCCCAGGAAATAATTAAATCCAATTGTTAGATGCTACCACCCACCCCCCCACCCCCCAATTAAAACCAAACATGGATGTGAATGTTTTCGTGCGCTCCATTCTACTTCCAGTCTGCGGCAGCAAAAAAAGGTATTTCACTATACTTGTGCATGTTACATTAAAACTTGAAACAGACTTCCAGGCATTGCGCTAACGTTAGTTAGCATTGACTGACAAAACTACCTCCAACTTCCTTCATACTGGACACAGAGACATAAAAATGATATCCAAAAGTTAATCTGATGCTGGGGAAGTAGATAAATGGCATCATTGCAAAAATCTGAGCAAGAGAACAAGTACATTAGTGTCTAGTTTGAGAAACAGACGCCTCACAAGTCCTCAACTGGCAGCTTCATTAAATAGTACCCGCAAAACACCAGCCTCAAAGTCAACAATGAAGAGTCCGGGATGCTGGGCTTCTCGGCAGAGTTGCAAAGAAAAAGCCATATCTCAGACTGGCCAATAAAAAGAAAAGATTAAGATGGACAAAAGAACACACACACACACTGGACAGAGGAACTCTGCCTAGAAAGCCAGCATTCCGGAGTCGCCTCTTCACTTTTGACATTGAGACTGTTGTTTTGCGGGTACTATTTAATGAAGCTGCCAGTTGAGAACTTGTGAGGCGTCCATTTCTCAACATAGACACTAATGTACTTGTCCTCTTGCTCAGTTGTGCACCAGGGCTTCCCACTCCTCTTTATATTCTGGTTAGAGCCAGTTTGTGCTGTTCTGTGAAGGGAGTAGTACACAGCGTTGTACGAGATGTTCAGTTTCTTGGCAATTTCTCGCATGGAAAAGCCTTCATTTCTCAGAACAAGAATAGACTGACGAGTTTCAGAAAAAAGATATTTGTTTCTGGGCATTTTGAGCCTGTAATCGAACCCACAAATGCTGATGCTCCAGATACTCAGCTAGTCTAAAGAAGGCCAGTTGTATTGCTTCTTTAAATCAAAATGACAGTTTTTAGCTGTGCTAACATAATTGCAAAAGGGTTTTCTAATGATCAATTCGCCTTTTAAAATGATAAACTTGGATTAGCTAACACAACGTGCCATTGGAACACAGGAGTGATAGTTGCTGATAATGGGCCTTTGTACGCCTATGTAGATATTCCATTAAAAATCAGCCGTTTCCAGCTACAAATGTAATTTACAACATTAACAATGTCTACACTGTATTTCTGATCAATTTGATGTTATTTTAAATGGACAAAAAATTGTATTTTCTTTCAAGAACAAGGACATTTCTAAGTGACCCCAAACTTTTGAACGGTAGTGTATATTTCAGTTATGTGAGATACCCTGTAAGAGACTTCGTGCCCAAACCCATGAAGTGTGATAAAACTATTTGGACATGTGTCAAGTGTATGTAGACAGGAGTATTGTATGCCAGTTGAGACAAAATGCTGCAATTCTGGTAGTGAGCAAACACCCGATTCATGAAGTGCCCTGTTAGAGTGAAGGTGACAGAGGTGACAAGAGTAAGGGCTGTCCAGCATGTCTCCTATCTGGAGGCGTTGAGAAGAGTAGAAGTGAGTAACGTTGAAGAAACCATGGTAGTTGGATTAGAGACAACCGTAAATGTTACTCGCCAACAGGATCCTGACATGATGCATGTTAAAAAGGTAGACTTCGTATCGTTTCTTGCACTGGTTATAAACTTGACAGCGCAAACAATGAGGAAATCTGAGAAAATAGGTATCGTTGAATTTGTATATAAACCCTTCCTGGGTTTCAAACACATTAGAGCACTTACATTACATATTAAACAAAAGATAAAACCCCTACATATCTACCATACAAAATGTATAATACCACCATTCAACAATATTACAATGCATGTGTGTGTCTGTACCTTTGTGTGTCTTCACAATCCCCGCTGTTCCATAAGGTGTATTTAACAGTTAAATTTTTTTTCTGATTCTACTGCTTGCTTCAGTTACCTGATGCGGAATAGAGTTCCATGTAGTCATGGCTCTATGTAGTACTGTGCACCTCCCATAGTCTGTTCTGGACTTGGGGACTGTGAAGAGACCTCTGGTGACATGTCTTGTGGGGTATGCATGGGTGACAGAGCTGTATGCTAGTAGTTTAAACAGACAGCTCGGTACAATCAGCATGTTAACACTTCTTACAAAAACAAGTAGTGATAAAGTCAATCTCTCTTCCACTTCAAGCCATGAGAGATTGACATGTATATCATTAATGTTAGCTCACCGTGTACTTTTAAGGGCGTGCCGTGCTGCTCAGTTCTGAGCCAATTGTAATTTTCCTAAATCCCTCTTTGCGGCACCTGACCAGACTGAACAGTAGTCTCGGTGCAACAAAACTAGGAACTGTAGGACATGCCTTGTTGATAGTGTTGTTAAGGCAGAGTAACGCTTCATTATGGACAGACTTCTCCCCATTTTAGCTACTGCTGTATCAATATGTTTTGAACATGACAGTGTTGCAGTTATTTCAGTAGCTGTAGTAGCTGACGTGTATAGTGTTGAGTCATCCGCATACATAGACACACTGGCTTTACTCAATGCCAATGGCATAACGTTAGCAAAGATTGAAAAAAGGGGCCTAAACAGTTACCCTGGGGAATTCCTGATTCTACCTGGATTATGTTGGAGGCTTCCATTAAAGAACACCCTCTGTTCTGTTAGACAGGTAACTCTTTATCCACAATATAGCAGGGGGTGTAGAGCCAATACACATACGTTTTTCCAGCAGCAGACTATGATCAATAAATGTCAAAAGTCGCACTGAAGTCTAAAAAAACAGCCCCCACAATTTTTTTATCATCAATTTATCTTAGCCAATCGTCAGTCATTTGTGTAAGTGCTGTGCTTGTTGAATGCCCTTCCCTATAAGTGTGCTGAAAGTCTGTTGTCAATTTATTTACTGAAATGTATTTTATTACTAAGGGTTGGTAACAGGCTGATTGGTCGGCTATTTGAGCCAGTAAAGGGGGCTATACTATTCCTGGCCTGAGGGCACACACTTTCTAGTAGGCTTAAACTGAAGATATGGCAAATAGGAGTGGCAATATCGTCCGCTATTATCCTCTGTAATTTTCCATCCAGATTGTCAGACACTGGTGGCTTGTCATTGTTGATAGACAACAATAATTAGTTCACCTCTTCCACACTCACTTTACAGAATTCAAAGGTACAATGCTTGTCTTTCATAATTTGGTTAGATATACTTGGATGTGTAGTGTCAGCATTTGTTGCTGGCATGACATGCCTAAGTTTGCTAATCTTGCCATTGAAAAAGTCATTAAAGTAGTTGGCAATATCAGTGGGTTTTGATAAATGAGCCATCTGATTCAATGAATGACAAAGCAGTTTGCCTTTTTCCCAAAAATGTAATTTAAAGGTCCTCCAACACAAATAAGTGATTCTTTATATCACTTATGTTTCATAGTATAGTTACTTTTTCTTAAATTTGCAGTACGCTTGCCAATTGATTGGGATGCCAGACTTATTTGCCATTCCTTTTGCGTCTCAATCATACAATTCCTCCTCAATCCAAGGGGATTTAACAGTTTTTACAGTCATTTTCTTAATGGGTGTATGCTTATTAGTAACCGGAATAAGAAATTGCATAAATGTGTCAAGTGCAGCGTTAGGTTGTGAGTGTGGCTGAATGTTTTTTGGGACTCAGATTTTACAGCAGAGGCATTACAAAGAACATTGTCAACTAACGTTCCATCCTCACAAGGCCCTGCGCCTGTATAGGGATGTTACTTGCTTGGATTATGACTGAAGGAGTGGCATGGGTTTTTTGATTAATTTTAGTACTGTATATGATATTGGGGTTTTCCCCCTTTCCCACAATGGATTTTTTCCCCCTCGTTCACAGTAGGCGTTTGTTTGCGGACCACCATAATAGCAGAGAAGAAGAAATGCAGGTGACTGTCACCGTGACATGCGGTACTTCGGGGTGGACCCACCTGTCTCAATCAATGAGAGAAGATTTGAAATAGACAAGGTGGCGGCGTACAGATGGATCATTTTCTAAATTCAAACGCAACACCTGCAACTGGACACTGACATTTTAGAAGATACGTTTGGCCGAATCGATAACGAAGATGGTATTACTAAGTTAAGGCTGGTCAAAAATTCTCTGTGCTACACCAAACATAGCCCTTGATCATGTCTCTCAGTTCCAATTACTTTTATGTGTAATTTAATGGATGAAGGCGTCTTCTGTAGGAAGAAGTTTTATTAAGAGCCGCTTGCGGCATGGCTTTGAAAGCATAAGGACATTATCTGTCATATCCGCAAGAAATAATAAAAAAAAACACTGTTAAATTGATACACACTTATAGGGTTAGGGTTCCCACACGGCCATATTACAGTGCTTGTTTGCGGAAAACGGACGTTAGACAGTGGACTATCTGTGCTAATTAACCATATGCATCTGTGAACATCAGTGTGTAAACGGAAGACAGACACCACAAACGTGTTGTTACTGAAAAACACTGTCGGCCAAACTTAAGGGGTAAAATAGTGTACAGTATATTTTGCATTTGTTAAATAATTTTGATGTGATATGAAAGTAGAGGGATTTATGTTTCTAGAACCGTACCGTGATTGAGAATCGATTCACGTTTAGTATTTGCCTTCCAGAGCCAAATCGCCTTTTAAACAGAAAATGTAAGGTCCTTGGACCAAGGAGCAACGTTTGGTCCAATATTTGGCTACAGCAAACTGTACCTACCTCTTAAAAAAGATTTGGTTAAATCACATTCTGTTGTATCAATCTGTAATTGCGAGGCTGACTAGGAAACACAGGTGTGCACACAAAGCAAGAACACATTAAATCTATGTTTGGTTTTCATTTCAATGGAGTTGTTAGCATCTACAATTGTATTTAGGCCTAATTATTTATTTGGCACTGATCTGTGATACAAACGAGGACTTCCTAATCAGAAGCTTCTACCGATTACAGATATGCCCTGACGTTGGAAAAGTTGCCAAACAGGCACGGGCAAATAACTCACAAGGTGGACCATGTTAAGGTCCAGCTAGAAACTGAGCGGTGGCCTGACTAGCTTCGTCCCGCAACTAGCCATTTAAAATGATCATTTACAATTTAGACTTTTCCTTTGAATGTTACAGAATGATATCTGTAACAATAAAAGTCAAAAGTTACTATAAATGATTATTTAAATGGCTACTGTAGCTAGTTGCGAGACAAAGCTATGGCCTGCTAGGTGGTTCAATTAGATTGTTATAGCGGGGTCATAGCTACTCATTACTAACCTGCAATATGTAACTTTATGTCGGGTTTGAAAGCCAAATCCAGCAGCCTTTGTAGACGTTCGATCTCCTCCTTCGAACGGGATATTTCTTCCTTGTACTCTGCTATGGTATTTTCCACAGCCCCTAATATCTCAACAGCCGCTGCTGTTAAGCGCTCGTTTAGAAAACCCCGCAAAAGCTGAATTTTCGACATTTTGATGGAAATCTAAGTGCACTTTGTTTTACTATGAAGAGATGTGTTTTGCTGCTAACAAGGTGTCTAATGGTAGCAAGCATTATCAGCGTCTGGTCAGCAAAATAAATAAAAAGTACTTCCGCGTCAGGGAATTTCAACAAATTTCAAAATAAAGGTCCCTATGTAACAGTAAAAAATAGTAACCTGTATTTATTCATGATGTATGGAACATAGTCAATATTAACAATTGTTCATATTTGTTAATATGTAAGTATTCAATGTCCATTCAATTTGGGTTTTAAAACATGTTCAAATAAATGCCCCCAAGTCAAATCACTGTATATGCATTCAGCTCATATTGGCTTATAGAGAAAAAACGATTATTTTTGTAAAAGTGGGGTGGGGAGTATTCAGTAGGGTTTGTAGAATCTAAATATAGTGTCATTTCATGGGGCTCTGAAAAAATACAGAATATTGCTGGCCTTTTACTGTGGTCAAACAGCTTAAAATTGGATGCCTTGATACTATATGGTTAAAATGTAGCACTGTACAGGAAAAACAATCAATTGTGTGTTCATAAAACCAGTGTCCAGTCTACTCCCTAGAGTCCCTAAAATACAAAACAGGTGAGTTTGAACAAAAAGCTATGTTATAGGAAGCTTTATGTGACATTTGAACAGTGAGAGGCATATCAGCACCATGGACAGCTATCGTTTTAGAATGTTATGTTGTCAGCCTATTTTCAAATACTGTATGTGGCAAATATGTGGCCCAAAGCATGTCAATCCATCATTGGTAATAGGTCAGCATAATGACCCACTAGATTGATATATATCAATTACTCCCCTGGTTACAAGAATTGGGCATCAAACAGTGGTCAGTGCCATGCATACTGATAGCTGTGATCAGCAGCTCACACAATGAGCTTTACTGCAACAACATTTCAGGTTCAACTAAATACAGACACATCATCGCTTGATATTCTATTCAAGCAATTAATCACAAAGGGGGGTGCACCCACAAATTGCAGTCAATGTGATGGCGTATTGATTAGACAGACTGTTTGGACCACCACACCAGGTATTCTTGTTATTTGTATTCCCCGTGTAGCAGAAAATGGCAGAGTTAAGAGAAACCCAGTTCTTCCATCCATTGCAATTGAAAATCCCAGTTGGCAACAAGAAGCAGATGTACAGATTGAGCTCTGTAATATGTCACTCAGGCGCAAAATCTCAGAGGCTGCAGATCTGAATTTGACACCTTGACACCAATATACGAGCAGATGACTAACACATTTCTGTTGGCACGAGAACAGAAGGCGTTATATATTTCTAGGAAGTAGTTAATGAGCCTCACACACAAACAAATTACAATGATGTACAAACACCACTTGATTCAGAATCAGAGATTTCTGTCATTCCACAGTATGAATACTTCTCCAAACACAAGTATATCAAGTATATCGGACCAAGTTATGAAAGACAAGAATTGTACTTTTGAATTCCGTAAAATCAGTGTGGAAGAGGTGAAATAGACAACAATATATATAGTTATCAACAATGACAAGCCACCAGGGTCTGACAATCTAGATGGACAATTACTGAGGATAATAGCAGATAATATTGCCACTCCTATTTGCCACATCTTCAATTTACAGTGGGGCAAAAAAGTATTTAGTCAGCCACCAATTGTGCAAGTTCTCCCACTTAAAAAGATGAGAGAGGCCTGTAATTTTCACCATAGGTACACTTCAACTATGACAGACAAAATGAGAAAGAAAAATCCTGAAAATCACATTGTAGGATTTTTAATGAATTTATTTGCAAATTATGGTGGGAAATAAGTATGGGTTAACTGCCCTGTAGTTCAGGTGCAGAATGACATATTTTTACCTTGTCAGCTCGGGCGATTCAATCTTGCAACCTTACAGTTAACTAGTCCAATGCTCTAACCACCTGATTACATTTCACTCCACGAGGAGCCTGCCTGTTACACGAATGCAGTAGAAGCCAAGGTAAGTTGCTAGCATTAAACTTATCTTATAAAAAAAACAATCAATCATAATCACTAGTTATAACTACACATGGTTGATGATATTACTAGTTTATCTAGCGTGTCCGGCGTTGCATATAATCGATGCGGTGCGTATCGTTGCCCCAATGTGTACCTAACCATAAACATCAATTCCTTTCTTAAAATCAATACACAGAAGTATATATTTTTAAACCTGCATATGTAGCTAATAGAAATCCAGGTTAGCAGGCAATATTAACCATGTGAAATTGTGTCACTTCTCTTGCGTTCATTGCTCGCAGAGTCAGTGTATATGCAACAGTTTGGGCCGCCTAATTTGCCAGAATGTTACGTAATTATGACATAACATTGAAGGTTGTGCAATGTAACAGGAATATTTAGACTTATGGATGCCACCCGTTAGATAAAATATGGAATGGTTCCGTATTTCACTGAAAGAATAAACATCTTGTTTTCGAGATGATAGTTTACGGATTCGACCATATTAATGACCTAAGGCTCGGATATCTGTGTGTTATGTTATAATTAAGTCTATGATTTGATAGAGCAGTCTGAGCGGTGGTAGGCAGCAGCAGGCTCGTAAGCATTCATTCAAACAGCACTTTCCCAGAAGCTCTTCGCTGTGCTTCAAGCCTATCAACTCCCGAGATTAGGCTGGTGTAACCGATGTGAAATGGCTAGCTAGTTAATAGCGCACTAATAGCGCACTAATAGCGTTAATAGCGCACTAATAGCGTTTCAAACGTCACTCGCTCTGAGACTTGGAGTAGTTGTTCCCCTTGCTCTGCATGGGTAACGCTGCTTCGAGGGTGGCTGTTGTCATTGTGTTCCTGGTTTGAGCCCAGGGAGGAGCGAGGAGAGGGACGGAAGCTATACTGTTACACTGGCAATACTAAAGTGCATATAAGAACATCCAATAGTCAAAGGTTAATGAAATACAAATGGTAGAGAACAATAGTCCTATTCCTATAGTAACTACAACCTAACACGTATTACCTGGGAATAGTGAGGACTCATGTTAAAAACGAACCACCAACTTTCATATGTTCTCATGTTCTGAGCAAGGAACTTAAACATTAGCTTTCATACATGGCACTTACTTTCTTCTCCAACACTTTGTTTTTGCATTATTTCAACCAAATTGAACATTTTCCATTATTTATTTGAGGCTAAATTGATTTTATTGATGTATTATATTAAGTTAAAATAAGTGTTCATTCAGTATTGTTGTAATTGTCATTACAAATAAATAAAAATAGGTAGCGGCTTTTTTAGTCCTCCAATAATCGGTGTAGAAAAATCATAATCGGTCGACCTCTACTATACACGTCAGCTACCACAGCGACTGAAATGACTGCAACACTTAACATAGAGCTGCAGTTAGTTTCAGAGTAGGTGGCAATGAATAAGTTGGCCTTAAATGTTTCTAAAACTAAAATAATTGTATTTGGAACAAAAAAACCTCACTAAACCTCAACTAAATCTTGTAATAAATGTGGAAATTGAGCAAGTTGAGATGACTAAACTGCTTGGAGTAAGACTAGATTGTAAAGTGTCATGGTCAAAACATGTTGATACCGTTGTAGCTAAGATGGGGAGAAGTCTGTCTATAAAGCAATGCTCTGCCTTAACACTATCAACAAGGCAGGTCCTACAGGCCCTCGTTTTGTCTCACCTTGAGTACTGTTCAGTCGTGTGGTCAGGTGCCACAAAAAAGGACTTAGGAAAATTGCAATTGGCTCAGAACAGGGCAGCACTGCTTGCCCTTGGATGTACACAGAGCTAATATTAATAATATGCATGTCAATCTCTCCTGGCTGAAAGTGGAAGAGAGATTGACTTCATCACTACTTTTATTTATGAAAGGTATTGACATGTTGAATGTACCAAGCTGTGTGTCTAAACTACTGGCACACACTACTCGGACACCCATGCATACCCCACAAGACATCTCTTCAGTCCTCAAGTCCAGAACAGACTATGGGAGACACACAGTACTACATAGAGCCATGACTACATGGAACTCTATTCCACATCTCGTAACTGACGCATGCAGTAAAATTAGATTTAAAAAACAGATTAAAAAAACACCTTATGGAACAGCAGGGACTGTGAAGCAACACATACATACAGACACATGCATACGCACGCAAACACGATAACATACGCACTATACATACACATGGATTTAGTACTGTAGATATGTGGTACTGGTGGAGTAGGGGCCTGAGGGTACACAGTGTGTTATGAAATCTGTGAATGTATTGTAATGTTTGAAAATTGTATAAACTGCCTTAATTTTGCTGGACCCCAGGAAGAGTAGCTGCTGCTTTGTCATAATAATAAATACAAATCACAGTGGATAAAGTGTTAGCCATTTTAATGTTTCTGAATACTACATCAGTATTTTCTGAATGCCATAAGAGATTACACTGACCAAGTGAAACAGTCTCCTCACTTTAAAAAGGCCACTTCAGTTTGAAGCATTGAATTGGGGATATTTTCACAATCCATGGTTCAATAGCAACTTCATTAGTGGTGCAAAGGACATAGTTGAACAACTTTACACATCTCCAAATGCCGCTGTTCTCTTTTTCTGCCTCAAGTTTACAACTGGAGATTTTCTCGCCTAATTTGGGCTCTCCCTTCCGCCTCCAGTTGGAACTGTATTGAACGGACATCCCTCCTGGCATCACCGGTTGACTGTGGGGAGAGTGGATCAAAACGGGGCAATGTGGCTGGAGCTCTAGCCTCGCCCTCGTTCTAAGACACCAACGGGCTTACAGGAGCAGCAACAGCCCCTACAGGGGTGGTAGGCTCAGGCAGCGGTAATACAAGCACCTGCTCTTCCAACACCACATTTACCACTAGCTTTTTAACCTCCGCCTTAACTAAACTCTGCGGAATCGATACTGAATAATGGTCAACCAAGGTCATTAAATCAACTCTGACATTAGTCAAAAACCTCCCACGAAAGGTTATCCAAAAAGGATTTAAAATCAAAAGTAGCCATCTTGAAATACTACTTATACACAAGAGCCAACAAATAGCAAACACTAATGCTACATCAGCTATGACGCTCAACTAGACCACTATCGACCTGCACGAGCAGCATGGGTGTCAGTACAGACAGGTCCCGGACGAGCCCCCACTTATGTTACGCATCCCTTTGGCTCTACAGTCTAGGGGGATGGCAAGAAGACCCGTAACATAACTCATGCAAATTATAACAGTGAAAAAGTAATAGTGAGAACAAATAACCACAGACACATTTACCGTCAAACACTCATGGTTTATTTGGTAAACACACAGTAAAACGGGGGGGGGGGGGGGGGGGGGGGGCAGGAAAAGGGGCCCAAGGAAAGAAACAAATATCCCAAAACACCACTAAGTTAGACTGCCTACTTCGATACAGCTAACTAACTAACCAAATAAATACAGTGGATGGTCCGCCCAGTTCTAACTAGTGTTCTTAAACAAAGTATTCCTACAGTAGTGTATGCCCACGGGCGACTTGTCTTGGTACCCCCTTTTCCCACCATCAAACAGTCAAACACCATAACAAAAACAATACTCACAGGGTAACGGACAAAGTGACATGTAGTTGCAAAAACAAGAGATCTACAGAGAGATTGCATTACAGAGAGATTGAGCTCCAGAGAGAACAACTGAATGGGATTTTTAACCAAGGAAAAGGAGATGTGATTAGGTAATGGAAACAGGAGGAGGTGTGTCTTCTGATTGATGACTGATTGGTGAATGATGATTGCCACCTGTGAGGGGAGAAGGAGAGAAAAGAAATACACACACAGGATACACACACACAGGATACCTGTACCCGTAGCAGTTATGTAGGCTTCTTCTAACCCATCGCTTTCTACTAATTATAATAAGATGATACAATTATATAAATACATTTTCATTTTAATTGTATATTTTTTTACTAGTAGGCTACTATGTTCTTGACATTCATTTACTTAAGCTCCAACTATTTCTCAATGTGCTGCACCTTATAATATTCTTTATCTTATAGAAAGTAGCAATTATCCTTGAGATTTTCCCCATGGAGTTATTTTTGTTTTTACATTATGCAATATGCAATCATGCAAAAAAATATTGATTTTGTATCATGCACAGCACTTAAGGGCTCCTGAGCGGCGCAGCGGACTAAGACACTGCATCTCAGTGCAAGAGGCGTCCCTACAGTCCCTGGTTCGATTCCAGGCTGTATCACATCCGGCCATGATTGGGAGTCCCATAGGGCGGAGTGCAATTGGCACAGCATTATTCAGGTTTGGCCTGGGTAGGCCATAATTGTTAATGAGAATTTGTTCTTAACCTTTTACAGGGGCAGCCCGACACCGGTACACTTATGACAACATCCAGCTCAAAGTGCAGGGCGCGAAATTCAAAATCATTTTTTTTTTAAATATTTAACTTTCACACATTAACAAGTCCAAGACACCAGATGAAAGGTGCACATCTTGTGAATCAAGCCAACATGTCCGATTTTTAAAATGTTTTACAGGGAAGACAAAATATGTAAATCTATTAGCTAACCACGTTAGCAAAAGACACCACTTTTCTAACTCCATCAGTTTCTTACTACATCAGGTGCTATCACAAATTCGACCAAATAAAGATATAAATAGCCACTAACCAAGAAACAAATTCATCAGATGACAGTCTGATAACATATTTATTGTATAGCATATGTTTTGTTCGAAAAATTTGCATATTTCATGTATAAACCATAGTTTACATTTCAGCTACAATCCGAAATTGCACCGAAAGCAGCCATAATATTTACAGACACCAACGTCAAATAGCTAATTACTCATCATAAAACATTTCTGAAAAATACATAGTCTGCAGCAATTGAAAGACAGGCATCTTGTGATTCCAAACAATATTTCCGATTTATTAAATGTTTTACAGCGAAAACAAAATGTATCGCTATATTAGCGTAGCTACAATAGACAGACACAATTGGGCACCCACGGCCAGTTCACATGCACGACAGATATATGAAATAACATCATAAAATGGGTCTTACTTTTGCTGATCTTTCATCAGAATGTTGAAGAAGGTGTCCTCTGTCCAGATGAGTCGTTGTTTCGATTCAGAATGGCAAATTTCCCTCTTCAATTAGCATTGGCACTAGCCGAGTGGCATACATTTCTCCAACGTAAACACATTCAGAGGACGGAACACGGCAAAACTCCAGAATAAAGTTTCAATAATCTGATTAAACTATATTGAAAAAACATACATTAAGATGATATGGTCACATGTATCAAAACAAATTCAAGCCGGAGATGTTAGCCGTTCGTTACGAAGGCAAAACAGAAGTCAATCCCACTTCCTTCAGAGTACCGGAAGTGGACGGTCACGTCAAAGAAATAGTTTTTTTCCCACTACAGAACAAGATGAGCACAAAAATGTATTCTCTGACATCCTCTTTACACCAATAGGAAGGCGTATAGAGTGTAAGTAGACTCCTAAGTGTCAAGACCATGTATAGGCATCAAGTTGAAAAGAGCATCGATTTCTGACATTTCACTTCCTGGTCAGGAAAAGTGCTGCAGAAGGACTTCTGTTTCACTCAGAGAAATAATTCCAACTGTTTTAGAAACTAGAAAGTATTTTCTATCCAAAAAGAAGAATAATATTCATATTGTACGAGCAAGATTTGAGTAGGAGGCCGTTTGAAATGGGCACGATTTCACTGGCTACTCAACACTTTGCCTTGCAGCCATAAGAAGTTTTAACTGACTTGCCTAGTTAAATAAAAAAAATATTGTTTACAGCGGACTTTTATTTTGAAGACAAAATCCGAAAGACGGAAGTATAAATGTGGATAGGATCCAGTTAATGTTGCTGCCGTGACGCGCATGCAAGAGTCCTGTCAGTGTAAACAATTCAAACGCTTCCTAGTCAAAGATATCAGTTTATAGTATGGGGGGTGATAAGGGACATATATCAGCCTAGGCACCCGTACCATCTGACATGATACCAACGCCTTACTAACGTCTGAGTGACGCCTACATCGCGTGTTAATGAGAGTCATAATGTACATCATTTATATTAATTAAATCTCAACCATAAATGTTAGAAACGTACTATTTTTCAGTGCAAGCAGACATTCCGAAGTAGCCACCTTGAACTATAATGTAGCCTACGGCTTGTGTATTTCCTGTTATCGCTAATGGCCTAGAAAAGATGATGCCCAATCAATAGATAATCTCTCTTTCCCTCAACACCTCATGGCATGGTATGTTATCTTATCTAGCTGTATACAGATCTAAATGTTGTTAGCAATCACAGACTGTGTTGTTACCAGTTCCACATCAGACAACCAATCAGAGTTGTGACCACGGCTTTCAGAGGAGTTCATAGGTGCTATTCGGAATCCTTGGGATGTCCCTTCAGTCGAATAGAGCAGTTCGTAGACTTTCCGAGAGGTTCGTGCTATTCGGGATGTCCATACCTCTATCAAGTATAAATGTAAATTGGTTACGTTTAGTGTTAGTTTAGGGTTCAGGGTAAGGACGTCCCAAGGAATCCGGATAGCAGTGACCGTTGATAGAGTGAGAGACTGGCACGGTATTTGAGAGCTCCGAGGCGACACAGACATTCATTTTTTTTATTTTTTATTTTTTTTTTTTTTACAAGCGGCAGAAGCGATTTGAGTGTCTGTCCCAGATAGTTTAATTAGAGACGATGGAAATAATTACCCAGATGTACTTGATCCAATTGAGGAGTAAGTAGGCTATATTTAAGTTGTCATCGTTAGGAAATATTTAGGGCTACAGTGTTAAGGCAAATGTGGTTTATTTGAAAATAATATTTTTTTTGTTGATAACGTATTGTCAAAAGCACGAAGGCAATATTATTTACTGTGTCGATAGCGCAGTAGGCTAGTGTACAATAACGTAATTTGATGTGATAGTATTATTTATTTCATGGATTAATTCAATTGTAAATGAAATAACTACTTTTCACTGAAGGGAAACGAGGTACAACATGCAACTTCAATCGAAGACCTAAAATCATGCCTGACAATATCACAATGGTATCCTAATATAGTGTGAATACAGTAGTAACCTATTCTACAACAATGTAACTGTATGTGCTAGTATTATTGATCTAATTTATCAATTAAATTGTGAATGTGGTTGGGTACGCTATTTCATTCAATGATTACGCAATTGTACAAGGTAGATACAGGAGTAGTCTATAGCCTACAATAGTAATGTAATTGAATGTGCTATAGCATAATTTATTTCATTGATGAATACAATTGTAAATGGGGATGGGTTGGCTACATCATTCAGGGAATACTGCATGCATTGCTATCTCTGGGAGTATGTTAATGAAGGCTTTTCAGCTGTTGAACTATGCCAATGTCGAACTCATTTCTAAATCTCTTTCTTTTAGTCAAGAAGATGTGATGAGCCAGAGCAACCAATCAGCTTCACTGCAGGTGCTCAACCCACCACGCTCACTGCTCTCCCTCCACAAGTAACCACATCCTCTTCTCCTGTTCAACTACTGTGCCACCACACTGAAAATGACTGTACATACATACCCCTGTGCCCATCTCAGTGTAACATGATCCATCGAAGGCCTCAGCTGGATGCCTGAAATGTAAGCAAGATGCTATAGTATGTGTGTATGTAGTAGTAATCCAAGATGGCGTAGCAGTGTAGACGTCTTTGTCCTGTCGTGTCCCGTGTCCCTTGTATATATCTTTTTACATCTTTTTCTTCGCATATCTTTTAAAAATACTTTCTTAAACCTCAACTTCTAAATACTCTCCTGCAACCCGCCTCACCCAATGTGGCGTGGATCTGCTTTTTTCTAAAGTATTTCTATTTACTTCTGATCTGGAATCCATCTACTGAAGATAGCCAGCTAACTGCCTACCAGCTATCAGTTAGCAAACCATTGCTAGCGGTCATCAGCTAACCTTTAGCTCGGAAAGCTCTCGCTAGTTCGAACAACGTGACTAAAACCAGAGCATAACGGACCTATTTCTCTCCATATCCCCGGATTCCTACCGCAAACTCTGAACATTTTCATCTGGATCTTCGCAACTAGCTAACCACAATCCCGGGTGACCACTCCTGGCTAGCGTTTCCATCCCGGAGCAAGCACCAATTAGCCTGAAGCTAGCCCGGCTAGGGCTCCTGTGCTACCACTGAAGCCCACTCCTGGGCTACAATATCCGGACCCCTTTACTGCCGGTACGGAGCACGGAACCCCGCCGATCCTCTACGACTGGAATACCGACATAATCTGCCCGAGGACTCCAACAGGCCCCTCAGGCGTGACGCCCGCTGAAGGCCCATTCTGCTAACCTACTAGGCCTGTTAGCTACCTAGAGCTACCTGGAACCCTACTAATTCCACGACTGGTCTATCGACGTCACCGCACGAAGAGGCAAAAACAGACTCCCCCCCCCCATCGCGACGTCCCCCAAAGGCTAACTTGCCTGCCCCGGTCTGCTAACTGCTAGCTTATCTTGCAGCTAGCGCAGCCAGGAAGCTAGCACCAGTTGGCAAACACAATTCTACAATTCACAACCTCTCTTTCGCCATCGCTATCCGGCTTGGATTCTCTGTCGACACGACCACGTCTGGTTTGCAGACGTGCCCTCAACCGGTGCCCTCAACCGGCCTCCGTCTGAGCAGACCCCCTCCGTCTGAAAACACCCCCCCGGGCTACTAACTTTAAACGCGTGCTAGCTTAGTGGAGGCCTCACTGCTCCATCTACGGCTGCCCCCTGGACACTATGATCACTTGGCTACATAGCTGATGCCTGCTTGACTGTCCATTAATTCATGGTACTCCGTTCTGTTTATTTGTGTTTTATCTGTCGGCTCTGTGCCTTAACTCAGGATCTGTGTGTAGTTAATCCGACCCTCTCTGCCCAGTCGTCGCCATTTTTACCTTCTGTTGCTGTGTTAGCTGACTAGCTGCTGTTATCTCACCTGTTGTTTTAGCTAGCTCTCCCAATCATGACCTGCAATCACTTTATGCCTTATTGTATGTCTCTCTCAAATATCAATATGCCTTGCATACTGTTGTTCAGGCTAGTTATCATTGTTTTGGTTTGCAATGGACCCCGTAGTTCCACTCTCCGTACCTCTGATACCTCCTTTGTCCCACCCCCCACACATGCGGTGACCTCAACCATTGAGACCAGCATGTCCAGAGATACAACCTCTCTTATCATCACCCAGTTCCTGGGCTTGCCTCCGCTGTACCCGTGCCCCACCATACCCTGGTCTGCACATTATGCCCAGAATCTATTCTACCACGCCCATAAATCTGCTCCTTTTATTCCTTGTCCCCAACGCTCTAGGCGACCAGTTTTGATAGCCTTTAGCCGCACCCTCATCCTACTACTCCTCTGTTCCTCGGGTGATATGGAGGTAAACCCAGGCCCTGCATGTCCCCAGTCACCCTCATTTGTTGACTTCTGTGATCGAAAAAGCCTTGGCCTCATGCATGTCAACATCAGAAGCCTCCTCCCTAAGTTTGCCTTACTCACCGCTTTAGCACACTCTGCCAACCCTGATGTCCTTGCCGTGTCTGAATCCTGGCTTAGGAAGGCCACCAAAAACTCTGAGATTTCCATACCCAACTATAACACTTTCCGTCAAGATAGAACTGCCAAAGGGGGAGGAGTTGCAATCTACTGCAGAGATAGCCTGCAAAGTTCTGTCATACTTTCCAAGTCTATGCCCAAACAGTTCGAACTTCTAATTTTAAAAATTAATCTCTCCAGAAATAAGTCTCTCACTGTTGCCGCCTGCTACCGACCCCCCTCAGCTCCCAGCTGTGCCCTGGACACCATCTGTGAATTGATCGCTCCCCATCTAGCTTCAGAGTTTGTTCTGTTAGGTGACCTAAACTGGGATCTGCTTAACACCCCGGCAGTCCTACAATCTAAGCTTGATGCCCTCAATCTCACACAAATCATCAAGGAACCCACCAGGTACAACCCTAAATCCGTAAACATGGGCACCCTAATAGACATTATCCTGACCAACTCGCCCTCCAAATACACCTCTGCTGTCTTCAATCAAGATCTCAGCGATCACTGCCTCATTGCCTGTATCTGCCACGGGTCCACGGTCAAACGACCACCCCTCATCACTGTCAAACGCTCCCTAAAACACTTCTGCGAGCAGGCCTTTCTAATCGACCTGGCCCGGATACCCTGGAAGGATATTGACCTCATCCCGTCAGTTGAGGATGCCTGGTCATTCTTTAAAAGTTACTTCCTCACCATATTAGACAAGCATGCTCCGTTCAAAAAATGCAGAACCAAGAACAGATATAGCCCTTGGTTCACTCCAGACCTGACTGCCCTCGACCAGCACAAAAACATCCTGTGGCGAACTGCAATAGCATCGAAGAGCCCCCGCGATATGCAACTGTTCAGGGAAGTCAGGAACCTATACACGCAGTCAGTCAGGAAAGCAAAGGCCAGCTTTTTCAAGCAGAAATTTGCATCCTGTAGCTCTAACTCCAAAAAGTTCTGGGATACTGTAAAGTCCATGGAAAACAAGAGCACCTCCTCCCAGCTGCCCACTGCACTGAGGCTAGATAACACGGTCACCACTGATAAGTCCGTGATAATCGAAAACTTCAACAAACATTTCTCAATGGCTGGCCATGCCTTCCACCTGGCGACTCCAACCTTGGCCAACAGCCCCGCCCCCCCCCCGCTGCTACTCGCCCAAGCCTCCCCAGCTTCTCCTTTACCCATATCCAGATAGCAGATGTTCTGAAAGAGCTGGAAAACCTGGACCCATACAAATCAGCTGGGCTTGACAATCTGGACCCCCTATTTCTGAAACTGTCCGCCGCCATTGTCGCACCCCCTATTACCAGCCTGTTCAACCTCTCCTTCGTATCATCTGAGATCCCCAAGGATTGGAAAGCTGCCGCTGTCATCCCCCTCTTCAAAGGGGGAGACACCCTGGACCCAAACTGTTACAGACCTATATCCATCCTGCCCTGCCTAGCTAAGGTCTTCGAAAGCCAAGTCAACAAACAGATCACTGACCATCTCGAATCCCACCGTACCTTCTCCGCTGTGCAATCCGGTTTCCGAGCCGGTCACGGGTGCACCTCAGCCACGCTCAAGGTACTAAACGATATCATAACCGCCATCGATAAAAGACATTACTGTGCAGCCGTCTTCATCGACCTGGCCAAGGCTTTCGACTCTGTCAATCACCATATTCTTATCGGCAGACTCAATAGCATCGGTTTTTCTAATGACTGCCTTGCCTGGTTCACCAACTACTTTGCAGACAGAGTTCAGTGTGTCAAATCGGAGGGCATGTTGTCCGGTCCTCTGGCAGTCTCTATGGGGGTACCACAGGGTTCAATTCTCGGGCCGACTCTTTTCTCTGTATACATCAATGATGTTGCTCTTGCTGCGGGCGATTCCCTGATCCACCTCTACGCAGACGACACCATTCTGTATACTTCCGGCCCTTCCCTGGACACTGTGCTATCTAACCTCCAAACGAGCTTCAATGCCATACAACACTCCTTCCGTGGCCTCCAACTGCTCTTAAACGCTAGTAAAACCAAATGCATGCTTTTCAACCGTTCGCTGCCTGCACCCGCACGCCCGACTAGCATCACCACCCTGGACGGTTCCGACCTAGAATATGTGGACATCTATAAGTACCTAGGTGTCTGGCTAGACTGCAAACTCTCCTTCCAGACTCATATCAAACATCTCCAATCCAAAATCAAATCTAGAGTCGGCTTTCTATTCCGGAACATAGCCTCCTTCACTCACGCCGCCAAACTTACCCTAGTAAAACTGACTATCCTACCGATCCTCGACTTCGGCGATGTCATCTACAAAATAGCTTCCAATACTTTACTCAGCAAACTGGATGCAGTTTATCACAGTGCCATCCGTTTTGTTACTAAAGCACCTTATACGACCCACCACTGCGACCTGTATGCCCTAGTCGGCTGGCCCTCGCTACATGTTCATCGTCAGACCCACTGGCTCCAGGTCATCTACAAGGCTATGCTAGGTAAAGTGCCGCCTTATCTCAGTTCACTGGTCACGATGGCTACACCCACCCGTAGCACGCGCTCCAGCAGGTGTATCTCACTGATCATCCCTAAAGCCAAAACCTCATTTGGACGCCTTTCCTTCCAGTTCTCTGCTGCCTGCGACTCGAACGAATTGCAAAAATCTCTGAAGTTGGAGACTTTTATCTCTCTCAACAACTTTAAAAATCTGCTATCCGAGCAGCTAACCGATCGCTGCAGCTGTACATAGTCCATCTGTAAACTACCCACCCAATTTACCTACCTCACCCCCATACTGCTTTTATTTATTTACTTTTCTGCTCTTTTGCACACCAGTATCTCTTCTTGCACATGATCATCTGATGATTTATCACTCCAGTGTTAATCTGCTAAATTGTAATTATTCGATTTATTGCCTACCTCATGCCTTTTGCACACATTGTATATAGATTCTCTTTTTTCTACCATGTTATTGACTTGTTTATTGTTTACTCCATGTGTAACTCTGTGTTGTTGTCTGTTCACACTGCTATGCTTTATCTTGGCCAGGTCGCAGTTGCAAATGAGAACTTGTTCTCAACTAGCCTACCTGGTTAAATAAAGGTGAAATAAAATAGAAAAATAATAAAATGTATGTGTGTGTGTGTGTGTGTATGGAGTTCCAAGTAAAGACTTGAGAAGATGGCAAAGGAAATAGTGATGAGAGTGAGAGCATACAGTATGAAAATAAAGACCCCTTGGGATCTAAAATGAGTGTGGGGTGACTCTTGTCTAATTTTTTTTCCGTTTGAGGATACTAGTCACCCCTGGTGGAGGTTCTTGGAACACTGCGATTTAAGTCTGAGCAGAGGTTGACGAAAACCTTCAAAGGTGGGGGTGCTGTTGCATGTTATCTTGAATACCAGGCAGATGTTTGAGTACAGAATCAAATGGTGTAAACTTAACAGGCTAAACTTGTTGAGTACACTCTTTAAGAAAGGGGTTCAAACAGAAAACTTTTTGGTTCCAGGTAGAACCCTCTGTGGAATGGAGCCCAAAAGGGTTCTACTTAGACACA
Organism: Salvelinus fontinalis; assembly: GCF_029448725.1. Classification (NCBI taxonomy): domain Eukaryota; kingdom Metazoa; phylum Chordata; class Actinopteri; order Salmoniformes; family Salmonidae; genus Salvelinus; species Salvelinus fontinalis. The sequence continues at coordinate 27,348,285 of NC_074682.1, read as the reverse complement.
GAACGGGTTCTACCTGGAACCAAAAAGGGTTCCCCTATGGGGACAGTGGAAGAATCCTGTTAGTTTATAGATAGCACCTTTGTATCTGAGTGTAGCCTTATAGTGCAGTCGTGGTTCCGTGGATATCTGAAAAATTAAATTAATTGGTGCTGGTAAGTTAAGATGATCAGAAATACTATGAAACATCCCCACTTTTAGCACACATTTGCAAGCAGGCAAAGTAACCTATGTGTGCTGAGGCATGTGTGATCACTCAACATTGACAGGACCAACAAAAAATACATGCTTGGGACTCCCGAATGGCACAGTGCTAGAGGCATCACTACAGACCCTGGTTCGTTTCCAGGCTGTGTCTAGGAGTCCCATACGGCAGCGCACAATTGGCCCAACGTCATTGTTATAACCTAGATCGCTTTATAAAATCTGGACCGTTGCTTTTCCTATGGCTAAGCAAACAAGTGGTAGCATATGCTTTATGCTCTCTCTCTAGGTCTCTATAACAAGGCCTATATCCTCACATACCCCCTCAATTCAAACCCTGCTTTTAACCATAAGACATTTCCACAGAAATGTACAGACGAAGGATTGCATGGTGACAGTGATTGCGTCTGTTAATCTGGTAAAGTGGGGGGGTACCCGTGCGTACCCGCTAACTAGCTAGCCATTTCACATCCGTTACACTCACCCCCCTTTCAACCTCCTCCTTTTCAGCCAGTGATCCGGGTCAACAGCATCAATGTAACAGTATAACTTTAGACCGTCCCCTCGCCCAAACACGGGCGCGATCCAGGGACCTTCTGCACACATCAACAACAGTCACCCACGAAGCGTCGTTACCCATCGCTCCACAAAAGCCGCGGCCTTTGCAGAGCAAGGGGAAACCCTACTTCAAGTCTCAGAGCAAGTGACGTAACCGATTGAAACGCTATTAGCGCGTACCCGCTAACTAGCTAGCCATCTCACATCCGTTACACTAGTCCAATGCTCTAACCACTAGGCTACTGCCTAAGATGCCAGAGATTCTGAGTTGAATGACTGTTCAAAACAAAACAAAAATCCCAGTCTGAGCTAATTTTTTCCCCCCCAGAGTTCCCAGTTGTCTTGGACACACTGAAGTCGAAAGTCAGAGATTGCCGACTTCCGAGTTGTTTTGAATGGGCCACTAGAGACCTAGGCTACCTCTAACAAAGGAAAGGGGATACCTTTCAGTTGTACAACTGAATGCACTCAATTGAAATGTGTCTTCTGCATTTAACCCAACCCCTCTGAATCAGAGAGTTGCAGGGTGATGCTTTAATCGAAATCCACATATTCGTTGCCCAGGGAACAGTGGGTTAACTGCCTTGCTCGGGCAAAACGACAAAGAACGTTTATCTTGTCAGCTTTGGGATTCAATCTAACAATCTTTAGGTTACTGGCCCAACGCTCTAACACTAGGCTACCAAGAAACCCTTGTGTTTCTATTGATGTGAGAAATAGGCATATCTACACAGTAATGGTGGCTGCAATATTAACTACCCTAATAATTGTTGCATTGAGGTGATAAGCCTATTTTAGCTAAATCGACAAATGGAATTGATGAACTGAACAGACACAAACTAACATGTAACACATGTAGACGTTAAGGCTTTCATGGTAAGATCATTCATAATAAACTTACATGCAAACTGACACGTTACGCGAAGTGAACACCACGTCTACATGACGTGTATGTGTCACGTGTTGTGAACGCGTCGGCAGTTTGACGCTTTAGAAACAAACTTGTCTCCATTGACAGTCCATGTTAATTCATGCCGTTATTTTTATGGCGCTAGGAAGACGTTAGGTGACTTGGTGAGAGGTATCAGTAGCTTCACAAGGCTTAATTCTGGCATGAATCACCCCCCATATCGGTCTATCTTTTTGAACCTGCACGAGGTAAAATTGTTATACCGCCGCCTGCTGTAATGAAACTGTAGCGCATCTGAACTAAACAATCTCCACCTGGCTGTGTTCCAATTCTATAATGCAAATCAAACACACAGCAAAAGTTGTGGAGTAACTTTCCACTATATTCACAAATATATTCACTGTGAAATATCCTACATCTCATCTCTACCTGATGTATGACTAATAATAAAGGTTGAGAAACTACTCCATTTCTTTGAGCCCCTGTACTAACAAATCTATAAAAATAACCTACAACAAAAACATAAAAATTATAAACTAATTAAAAAGAACATTTTATTAAGAAGCATGGTATACCAATCCACTCTAAGATGCTCACAACAACATAGCATGGCATTACATGGACTGGGGCTATGTCACGTTTATGAGAAAGAACACCATGCAGTGGTGTCAAACCCACTACACAGACATAAGAGGTAATGACAGACTAGAGCTGGCGAGGTGACACTCCAACATTTGAACCAGGTGCCTTCTGCATGAAACAAAATATGTGCTGATTTTAGTATAGCTACAAGATAGTCACTGAAATGAATTGTGTATAATTCTAAACAAAAGAAAGGTAACTACATACATGTATGCTTAAAAATGCATGGTTCTGTTAGGCACAACATTGCGGGCTTCTACAATGTAGTGCATGTTTATCCCTTGAATCATTCAGCCAATATCATTGACCTGATGGGTTTGTTCGTCCTCCTACTACAGGTATAAAGGTAGCATGTCTTCAAATCTGAAGCCCTTTCCCCTCTCTGAGGGTGACCCAGCAGTTGGATTTTTAACTGGAATCGGCAAGACAACATAAAGCTGATTTTCTGCTCAGGGTGAGGCTTTTTATTTGCAGTGAGAAAATAGTGGGCAAAGTTTTACAATATTTACAAAACAAAATAGACTGTTGGTTGCAACAGGATCATAAACTGTTCCACATAAGAGTTTGTTCAAAGAAAAATCCAGGCTACAATAATGTCAATTAACCCAGCAGCATGCCAACCTTTCCCTGGCTCTGTCCTGTCTCAAACAACGAAATGGCAAGGTTTAAATACCGCTACCCATAATGCAACGGCCAATGAGAATACATTCACAAAATGGTGATCAATTAACAAAGGCAACTATTACAATACATATGTAATATTCCCGGGAGGGACTTATAAAAGGTGCTACAACATACCCCGTACCATGAATTAACCATGCACTCGAACACTCCCACTGTTCACCTGTCAAACTCTGATCAGGAAATGGACAGACCATCACGGGGGAGTTCAACAATCACGGGGATAAACAAGGTAATCATTCACATTTCTTTAAATTAGCCTTCACATTTTAAGTGTTACACATAATCACATTTTAGTTGAACTTTCTGATCGTTAAATGCATTAACAGAAAGAATAATATTATCGGAGACGCACAACAGAAGGTTTTAGCGTCAAACCAATTTCCGACGTGCCAATGGGCGGATTCGATTATGCTGAGGCAGCAGTTTATGGCCCATGACATGAAAGGCCAAAAGCGGTGAGGAAAAAGCACCCTTCTCAAATGAAATAGTAACTGCACTGCTTGGTCATGTCGCCAACAAGGAAGCATGGTGAATCGGCCAGAACATAAATCTCTTTCCCATAAAATATGTTTCAATTTTCAAACTAATTTTCATTGGGAAGGCAGATAAAGTTTTTTAAAAATCAAAACCAATCACTTCTGCATGTGAAAACACAGAATCCTACTCATTATGCCACATGCTAAATTACGTCACTTTTGTTTTTAGCCGACTTCACCGTGGGCTTTGAATGTGGCACCTGGCTCATGCCAGGCAGCACGGTTCCAAAACAAATGCAATCAACTTTCACATGGTGCAAAACACGCCTACCAGGACGCCCAGTCCAGATGAATAGAATTCCCTCAATCTCAAACCCTAACACATTTCTTTTCCCAGGTGATCAACATATCGGGCTTCTTATCATAAACCGTTTGTCATGTCTGGTCATTTATATAATAAGCAAGGCTTTAGATTAAGTGATGATGACCTAGGATGATCATCACCAGGGTAGAGGTGAATTCCATTTAAAATCCAGTCAATTCAGAAAGTAAACCAAATTCCAATTCCACATCTTCATAATTGAAAAGTGTTGAGGAGAATTGGAATTTCAATTAACTTCCTGAATTGACTGGAATTGAAATGGAATTAAACCCAACACCCTGATCGTCACACCCTCAAAATGTAAACATCCTTTAACGTATTTAGATAACACCAATGTACTAGATTGCTGTGACTTTATAGGGGATAGTCCAAGTGGGGAGAGGATTAATGTTGGAACAAATTAAAAAATCTTATTGTGGAAACAAAAATAACTAAGTTCTACAAAACATATTACCGTATATACATTTGTGCCATGCTCAGAAGGGTTATGAAACATCAGCGTTTTACAATGGAAAGGTCCTCCTACAAGTGAGAGTACAATTTTGCCCCAAGCAGCACTGTCATGTTTATCCCTCTGGGTTCATTCTCATCCTCAGTTCTTACAAGTGAAGCATTTACCAAAGTCAGCAACGTGATTTCTCTCCTGTGTGATGTCTTCGCTGGTGCCATTTTAGATGACTTGCTGATCTGAAGCATTCTACACACATGGAGCACTTATATGGTCTCTCATCTGATGGTGCATCTCACCTGTGTGAATCCTAATATGGCCTTTCAGGCTTTTCATCTGGCTGAAGCATTTGCCACATTCTTTGCACGGATACGGTTTCTCTCCAGTGTACTGTCCTCATATGTATGGTCAGGGTTTTCTTCTGACTGAAGCACTTGCCACAATCACTGCACTGATACGGTTTCTCTCCAGTATGTATCCTCATATGGTCTGTCAGGTTTCTAATCCGGATGAAGCATTTGCCACAATCTTTGCACTGATATGGTTTCTCCCCAGTGTGACTTCTCATATGTTCTGTCAAGGTTCCCTTTTCTCTGAAACTTTTGCCACATACATTGCAGCAATAGGGTTTCATGCCAGTGTGAATTCTCTGATGGGTTTTTAAAATGCTACTTTTCAGAAAGCATTTCCTGCAGACAGGACACCTGTGTGGTCTCTCCCCTGAGTGAGCCGCCCTCAATGGAACTTTCAGTTCACTGGCTTCCCTGGTCTTAATAGAGCTTTGTACTTTCTTTGTCCATGTTGTCTTTGATTTGAGTGGCTGTAACCCTGACATTAGTCCTCCACCATCCACACCATTGTCACTTTCACCGTTCCCAATCTGAGCTGCAGAACAGTCTGAATTTACTGGAGAGAGGGGCTGTAATTCATTGTTTGGTTCGGATTCTCCGTAGCCCTCTCCATGTTCTGTTTTGATGTCTTGTTCAATTGTTTTGGTGGGTAGAGAGTCCTTCACTCTGTTCTCTGCAGTATGGATTTGGTAAAGATGTGAGGACTGGGATGGGTTCTGATCACAGTCCCTTTTCACACAGGTAGAAATTAATATGAACTCTTTGGTATCAGACTCCAGCCCCTGAAGCTGCTCTTCCTCCTGACTGGTGCCAAACTCCTCCTGTTCCTCTTTAATCGGAGTGGGCTCTGGGTCCTCCTGGCCCGGACTGGGGCTCCACTCCTGCTCACAGTGCTGCTCCTCAGGGGGAACTTCTCCAGGTACAGGAAATGTGAGCTGCTGGGGATCTGAGACGATAGGATCAATTATTAGTATTCAATAGCTCTGAGCCAAGTTCAAATGAATATTAATTTTCATATATACTGAACAAAAATATAAATGCAACATCCAACAATTTAAAAGATTTTACTGAGTTACAGTTCATATAAGGAAATTTCTCAATTGAAATAAATTCATTAGCCCCTAATTTACGTATTTCTCACGACTGGGAATGCAGTTATGCATCTGTTGGTCAGATACCTTTAAAAGAAGTAGGGGCGTGGATCAGAAAACCTGTCAGTATCTGGTGTGACCACCATTTTCCTCATGCAGCGCAACACAATTCCTTCGCATAGAGTTGATTAAGCTATTGATTGTGGAATGTTGGAACTATGGAATGTTGTCCCACTCCTTTTCAATGGCTGTGTTAAGTTGCTGGATATTGGCGTAAACTGTAAAATGCTGTCAATCCAGACTATTCCAAAATGCTCAATGGGTGACATGTCTGGCGAGTATTCAGGCCATGGAAGAACTGGGACATTTTCATCTTCCAGGAGTTGTGTACAGATCCTTGTGACATGGAGCCGTGTATTATCATGCTGAAACATGAGGTGATGCCGGCGGATGAATGGCACGACAATGGGCCTCAGGATTTCATCAAGGTATCTCTGTGCACTCAAATTACCATCAATAAAATGCTATGTTTGTTGTTCGTAGATTACGCCTGTCCATCCCATAACCCCACCATGGGGCACTCTGTTCACAACGTTGACATCAGCAAACCGCTCATCCACATGACACCATACACGTGGTCTGCGGTTGTGATGCCAGTTGGACGTACTGACAAATTCTCTAAAATGACATTGGAGGTGGAATATGGTAGAAAAATGACCATTCAATCTGGCAACAACTCTGGTGGACATTCCTGCAGTCAGCATGACAATTGCACGCTCCCTCAACTTGAGACATCTGTGGCATTGTGTTGTGTGACAAAATTGCACATTTTAGAGTGGCCTTTTGTCACCAACACAAGGTGCATATCAGCTTCTTGATATGTCACACCTGTCAGGTGGATGGATTATCTTGGTAAAGGAGAAACGCTCACTAACAGGGAAGTACATACATTTATTCCCAAAACTTGAGAGAAAAGCTTTTTGTGTGTATGGAACATTTCTGTGATATTTTATTTCAGCTCATGAAACATGGGACCAACACTTGCGTTTATATTTTTGTTAAGTAGAATCAGCAAACGTTGGTTAATCGGTTGATTGCCAGGCCTGACTGGTTCAATCACACTGATTGATCTAGCAGTGGCCATCATTCACTACTAACCTGCTCTATGTAACATTATGTCGGGTTGGAAAACCAAATCCAGCAGCTTCCGTAGACGATCGATCTCCTCCTTCGAACGGGAGATTTCTTCCTGGTACTCTGCTATGGTATTTTCCACTGCCCCAAATATCTCAACAGCCACCACTGTTAATCGCTCGTTTAGATAATCCTGTAACAGCTGCATTTTAGACATTTTGAGGGAAAGTAAAGTGGAAACGTTTAGCCTATTTTCTGTGGAAGCTGGCTAGCTAGCCATCCCCTTGAGGTAAACAGCAAAGACACTTTCCTGTTGTATCTGTAAACAAGGCTAACTCTTCTTCTTCGTGTGGTTTCCTGGCAGACGTACTAGACGCTTTGTTGCGTATTGCTGCCCTGCACAGGTCGGAGAGTGAATTGCATATTTTGTTCACAAGCAAGTCAATAGAAAGGAGAAAAAAGAAATTGCACCACCATCTAACCCTACCTCAGCAGAGAAGTTGTTGGGTGTCAGAGATTTTAGTGCAGAAGAAATACAGGGGGTTTTAAGAGAAGGGGTTCCAGCCTCCCAGGCTGAGCGTCTGGTGTAGGATCTGTTTGGGCCAAAGTAGTGTGAAGGGGTGGTGGGTTTGTTGGGGATAATGATGTATAATATGGTGATTTTTCAGTAGCATTTTGTGAAATAATAATGTAATGAAACAGAATCATTAAAAGCTTTAAAGGAACCTGTAACCACACCTGCATAGCATAAGAAAAGCCTAAATACAAAAGAAATAGACACACATTGTAATCCAGATGCATGCCTGGATAAGAAACGTCATAATCAATATAATTAATGTACTTATGACTATAGCTTGGTGGGTGCTGATATAATCTATATAATGAATGTACTTATGACTGCAGCCTGGTAGAGGCCCCTATTACTTTTTAAACCAAACTGTCACAGTTATAATACACTGCTCAAAAAAATAAAGGGAACACTTAAACAACACAATGTAACTCCAAGTCAATCACACTTCTGTGAAATCAAACTGTCCACTTAGGAAGCAACACTGATTGACAATAAATTTCACATGCTGTTGTGCAAATGGAATAGACAAAAGGTGGAAATTATAGGCAATTAGCAAGACACCCCCAATAAAGGAGTGATTCTGCAGGTGGGGACCACAGACCACTTCTCAGTCCCTATGCTTCCTGGCTGATGTTTTGGTCACTTTTGAATGCGGGCGGTGCTCTCACTCTAGTGGTAGCATGAGACGGAGTCTACAACCCACACAAGTGGCTCAGGTAGTGCAGTTCATCCAGGATGGCACATCAATGCGAACTGTGGCAAAAAGGTTTGCTGTGTCTGTCAGCGTAGTGTCCAGAGCATGCAGGCGCTACCAGGAGACAGGCCAGTACATCAGGAGACGTGGAGGAGGCCGTAGGAGGGCAACAACCCAGCAGCAGGACCGCTACCTCCGCCTTTGTGCAAGGAGGTGCACTGCCAGAGCCCTGCAAAATGACCTCCAGCAGGCCACAAATGTGCATGTGTCAGCATATGGTCTAACAAGGGGTCTGAGGATCTCATCTCGGTACCTAATGGCAGTCAGGCTACCTCTGGCGAGCACCCCACACCATGAAATGCCACCCCACACCATGACTGACCCATCGCCAAACCGGTCATGCTGGAGGATGTTGCAGGCAGCAGAACGTTCTCCACGGTGTCTCCAGACTCTGTCACGTCTGTCACATGTGCTCATGTGCTCAGTGTGAACCTGCTTTCATCTGTGAAGAGCACAGGGCGCCAGTGGCGAATTTGCCAATCTTGGTGTTCTCTGGCAAATGCCAAACGTCCTGCACGGTGTTGGGCTGTAAGCACAACCCCCACCCGTGGACGTCGGGCCCTCATACCACCCTCATGGAGTCTGTTTCTGACCGTTTGAGCAGACACATGCACATTTGTGACCTGCTGGAGGTCATTTTGCAGGGCTCTGGCAGTGCACCTCCTTGCACTAAGGCGGAGGTAGCGGTCCTGCTGCTGGGTTGTTGCCCTCCTACGGCCTCCTCCACGTCTCCTGATGTACTGGCCTGTCTCCTGGTAGCGCCTGCATGCTCTGGACACTACGCTGACAGACACAGCAAACCTTTTTGCCACAGTTCGCATTGATGTGCCATCCTGGATGAACTGCACTACCTGAGCCACTTGTGTGGGTTGTAGACTCCGTCTCATGCTACCACTAGAGTGAGAGCACCGCCAGCATTCAAAAGTGACCAAAACATCAGCCAGGAAGCATAGGAACTGAGAAGTTGTCTGTGGTCACCACCTGCAGAATCACTCCTGTTTTGGGGGGTGTCTTGCTTATTGCCTATAATTTCCACCTTTTGTCTATTCCATTTGCACAACAGCATGTGAAATTTATTGTTAATCAGTGTTGCTTCCTAAGTGGACAGTTTGATTTCACAGAAGTGTGATTGACTTGGAGTTACATTGTGTTGTTTAAGTGTTCCCTTTATTTTTTTGAGCAGTGTATAATCGGTTCAGTGATTTGTAGAGTGTTAAATGATTTGTAGAGGTGGGAAAAAGCCCGCCTTAATGAAGAATTTAGGGTGGGAAAACAATAGTGGCGCGAAGCCAAAAAGAGTTGATCATTAACATAAAGAGGAGTAACTAAACTCATCAAAAAAATAAACGTCCTCTCATTGTCAACTGTGTTAATTTTCAGGAAACTTAACATGTGTAAATATTTGTATGAACATAACAAGATTCAACAACTGAGACATAAACTGAACAAGTTCCACAGACATGTGACTAACATAAATGGAATAATGTGTCCCTGAACAAAGGGGGGTCAAATTCAAAAGTAACAGTTAGTATCTGGTGTGGCCACCAGCTGCATTAAGTACTGCAGTGCATCTCCTCCTCATGGACTGCACCAGATTTGTCAGTTCTTGCTGTGAGATGTTACCCCACTCTTCCACCAAGGCACCTGCAAGTTCCCAGACATTTCTGGGGGGAATGGACCTAGCCCTCACCATCCGATTCAACAGGTCTCAGACGTGCTCAATGGGATTGAGATCTGGGCTCTTCGCTGGCCATGGCAGAACACTGACATTCCTGTCTTGTAGGAAATCACGCACAGAACAAGCAGTATGGCTGGTGGCATTGTCATGCTGGAGGGTCATGTCAGGATGAGCCTGCAGGAAGGGTACCACATGAGGGAGGAGGATGTCTTCCCTGTAACGCACAGTGTTGAGATTGCCTGCAATGACAACAAGCTCAGTCCGATGATGCTGTGACACACCGCCCCAGACCATGACGGACCCTCAACCTCCAAATCGATCTCGCTCCAGAGTACAGGCTTTGGTGTAACGCTCATTCCTTCGACGATAAACGCGAATCTGACCATCATCCCTGGTGAGACAAAACTGCGACTCGTCAGAAAAGAGCACTTTTTGCCAGTCCTGTCTGGTCCAGCGACGGTGGGTTTGTGCCCATAGGCGACGTTGTTGTCAGTGATGTCTGGTGAGGACCTGCCTTAAAACAGGCCTACAAGCCCTCAGTCCAGCCTCTCTCACCCTATTGCGGACAGTCTGATCACTGATGGAGGGATTGTGCGTTCCTGGTGTAACTCAGGCAGTTGTTGTTGCCATCCTGTACCTGTCCCGCAGATGTGATGTTCGGATGTACTGATACTGTACAGGTGTTGTTACACGTGGTCTGCCACTGCGAGGACAATCAGCAGTCCGTCCTGTCTCCCTGTAGCGCTGTCTTATGCGTCTCACAGTACAGACATTGCAATTTATTGCCCTGGCCACATCTGCAGTCCTCATGCCTCCTTGCACATGCCTAAGGCACGTTCATGCAGATGAGCAGGGACCCTGGGCATCTTTCTTTTGGTGTTATTCAGAGTCAGTAGAAAGGCCTCTTAAGTGTCCTAAGTTTTCATAACTGTGACCTTAATTGCCTACATTCTGTAAGCTGTTAGTGTCTTAACGACCGTTCCACAGGTGCATGTTCATCAATTGTTTATGGTTCATTGAACAAGCATGGGAAACGGTGTTTAAACCCTTTACAATGAAGATCTGAAGTTATTTGGATCTTTGGAAGACATGTCCTGAAAAAGGAACGTTTGTTTTTTTGCTGAGTTTATATTTATATATATTATATTATTTAATCCATGGATTATATTTTAAATACTCTTAAAATTGCGGTAAATATGTACATTTCCATGTTAATAAAAAAAAAAATCTAAACAAGCTGTTGAGTTACTTACTAGTCTGCTCCTCAGCAGCTGCTCCACTTCCATGAGTGCATAGGTGTTTCCTTGGATTGTTTTGCCAGCTATTTGCTATGAGGGGGAACTGCAGCATAAATTATAACAGCACAAAGTAAATGGACCGTTCTGGGGCTCTCAAATGTGCATTCAGTCAGAACTTCTCAGTCTGTTCTAGACTCCCTCCCCACTGAGTCTCTCACGCCAGACGGCTTACTTCTGCACGTGAGACTAGATCTGCCCTATCAGGTACAGATGGCGCAAAAGCACTTTTTAAATAAATAATCAAACCAGTACAGGAGCCTGGGATCTGATAAACCAGACAACTACATCCAACAAGAGTCGAAGGACAGAGGGAGACACTAGCTAGAACCTTCTCATAGCGGATCTGGAAGGACAACACTTTTTTTTAGCTCCAATTTCAAGTCTTTCTAAACTATCTGACTAACTCTGAAATACACTGCTCAAAAAAATAAAGGAAACACTTAAACAACACAATGTAACTCCAAGTCAATCACACTTCTGTGAAATCAAACTGTCCACTTAGGAAGCAACACTGATTGACAATAAATGTCACAAGCTGTTGTACAAATGAAATAGACAAAAGGTGGAAATTATAGGCAATTAGCAAGACACCCCCAATAAAGGAGTGATTCTGCAGGTGGTGACCACAGACCACTTCTCAGTTCCTATGCTTCCTGGCTGATGCTTTGGTCACTTTTGAATGCTGGCGGAGCTTTCACTCTAGTGGTAGCATGAGACGGAGTCTACAACCCACACAAGTGGCTCAGGTAGTGCAGCTCATCCAGGATGGCACATCAATGCGAGCTGTGGCAAGAAGGTTTGCTGTGTCTGTCAGCGTAGTGTCCAGAGCATGGAGGCGCTACCAGGAGACAGGCCAGTACATCAGGAGACGTGGAGGAGGCCGTAGGAGGGCAACAACCCAGCAGCAGGACCGCTACCTCCGCCTTTGTGCAAGGAGGTGCACTGCCAGAGCCCTGCAAAATGACCTCCAGCAGGCCACAAATGTGCATGTGTCAGCATATGGTCTAACAAGGGGTCTGAGGATCTCATCTCGGTACCTAATGGCAGTCAGGCTACCTCTGGCGAGCACCCCACACCATGAAATGCCACCCCACACCATGACTGACCCATCGCCAAACCGGTCATGCTGGAGGATGTTGCAGGCAGCAGAACGTTCTCCACGGTGTCTCCAGACTCTGTCACGTCTGTCACATGTGCTCATGTGCTCAGTGTGAACCTGCTTTCATCTGTGAAGAGCACAGGGCGCCAGTGGCGAATTTGCCAATCTTGGTGTTCTCTGGCAAATGCCAAACGTCCTGCACGGTGTTGGGCTGTAAGCACAACCCCCACCCGTGGACGTCGGGCCCTCATACCACCCTCATGGAGTCTGTTTCTGACCGTTTGAGCAGACACATGCACATTTGTGACCTGCTGGAGGTCATTTTGCAGGGCTCTGGCAGTGCACCTCCTTGCACTAAGGCGGAGGTAGCGGTCCTGCTGCTGGGTTGTTGCCCTCCTACGGCCTCCTCCACGTCTCCTGATGTACTGGCCTGTCTCCTGGTAGCGCCTGCATGCTCTGGACACTACGCTGACAGACACAGCAAACCTTTTTGCCACAGTTCGCATTGATGTGCCATCCTGGATGAACTGCACTACCTGAGCCACTTGTGTGGGTTGTAGACTCCGTCTCATGCTACCACTAGAGTGAGAGCACCGCCAGCATTCAAAAGTGACCAAAACATCAGCCAGGAAGCATAGGAACTGAGAAGTTGTCTGTGGTCACCACCTGCAGAATCACTCCTGTTTTGGGGGGTGTCTTGCTTATTGCCTATAATTTCCACCTTTTGTCTATTCCATTTGCACAACAGCATGTGAAATTTATTGTTAATCAGTGTTGCTTCCTAAGTGGACAGTTTGATTTCACAGAAGTGTGATTGACTTGGAGTTACATTGTGTTGTTTAAGTGTTCCCTTTATTTTTTTGAGCAGTGTATAATCGGTTCAGTGATTTGTAGAGTGTTAAATGATTTGTAGAGGTGGGAAAAAGCCCGCCTTAATGAAGAATTTAGGGTGGGAAAACAATAGTGGCGCGAAGCCAAAAAGAGTTGATCATTAACATAAAGAGGAGTAACTAAACTCATCAAAAAAATAAACGTCCTCTCATTGTCAACTGTGTTAATTTTCAGGAAACTTAACATGTGTAAATATTTGTATGAACATAACAAGATTCAACAACTGAGACATAAACTGAACAAGTTCCACAGACATGTGACTAACATAAATGGAATAATGTGTCCCTGAACAAAGGGGGGTCAAATTCAAAAGTAACAGTTAGTATCTGGTGTGGCCACCAGCTGCATTAAGTACTGCAGTGCATCTCCTCCTCATGGACTGCACCAGATTTGTCAGTTCTTGCTGTGAGATGTTACCCCACTCTTCCACCAAGGCACCTGCAAGTTCCCAGACATTTCTGGGGGGAATGGACCTAGCCCTCACCATCCGATTCAACAGGTCTCAGACGTGCTCAATGGGATTGAGATCTGGGCTCTTCGCTGGCCATGGCAGAACACTGACATTCCTGTCTTGTAGGAAATCACGCACAGAACAAGCAGTATGGCTGGTGGCATTGTCATGCTGGAGGGTCATGTCAGGATGAGCCTGCAGGAAGGGTACCACATGAGGGAGGAGGATGTCTTCCCTGTAACGCACAGTGTTGAGATTGCCTGCAATGACAACAAGCTCAGTCCGATGATGCTGTGACACACCGCCCCAGACCATGACGGACCCTCAACCTCCAAATCGATCTCGCTCCAGAGTACAGGCTTTGGTGTAACGCTCATTCCTTCGACGATAAACGCGAATCTGACCATCATCCCTGGTGAGACAAAACTGCGACTCGTCAGAAAAGAGCACTTTTTGCCAGTCCTGTCTGGTCCAGCGACGGTGGGTTTGTGCCCATAGGCGACGTTGTTGTCAGTGATGTCTGGTGAGGACCTGCCTTAAAACAGGCCTACAAGCCCTCAGTCCAGCCTCTCTCACCCTATTGCGGACAGTCTGATCACTGATGGAGGGATTGTGCGTTCCTGGTGTAACTCAGGCAGTTGTTGTTGCCATCCTGTACCTGTCCCGCAGATGTGATGTTCGGATGTACTGATACTGTACAGGTGTTGTTACACGTGGTCTGCCACTGCGAGGACAATCAGCAGTCCGTCCTGTCTCCCTGTAGCGCTGTCTTATGCGTCTCACAGTACAGACATTGCAATTTATTGCCCTGGCCACATCTGCAGTCCTCATGCCTCCTTGCACATGCCTAAGGCACGTTCATGCAGATGAGCAGGGACCCTGGGCATCTTTCTTTTGGTGTTATTCAGAGTCAGTAGAAAGGCCTCTTAAGTGTCCTAAGTTTTCATAACTGTGACCTTAATTGCCTACATTCTGTAAGCTGTTAGTGTCTTAACGACCGTTCCACAGGTGCATGTTCATCAATTGTTTATGGTTCATTGAACAAGCATGGGAAACGGTGTTTAAACCCTTTACAATGAAGATCTGAAGTTATTTGGATCTTTGGAAGACATGTCCTGAAAAAGGAACGTTTGTTTTTTTGCTGAGTTTATATTTATATATATTATATTATTTAATCCATGGATTATATTTTAAATACTCTTAAAATTGCGGTAAATATGTACATTTCCATGTTAATAAAAAAAAAAATCTAAACAAGCTGTTGAGTTACTTACTAGTCTGCTCCTCAGCAGCTGCTCCACTTCCATGAGTGCATAGGTGTTTCCTTGGATTGTTTTGCCAGCTATTTGCTATGAGGGGGAACTGCAGCATAAATTATAACAGCACAAAGTAAATGGACCGTTCTGGGGCTCTCAAATGTGCATTCAGTCAGAACTTCTCAGTCTGTTCTAGACTCCCTCCCCACTGAGTCTCTCACGCCAGACGGCTTACTTCTGCACGTGAGACTAGATCTGCCCTATCAGGTACAGATGGCGCAAAAGCACTTTTTAAATAAATAATCAAACCAGTACAGGAGCCTGGGATCTGATAAACCAGACAACTACATCCAACAAGAGTCGAAGGACAGAGGGAGACACTAGCTAGAACCTTCTCATAGCGGATCTGGAAGGACAACACTTTTTTTTAGCTCCAATTTCAAGTCTTTCTAAACTATCTGACTAACTCTGAAATACACTGCTCAAAAAAATAAAGGAAACACTTAAACAACACAATGTAACTCCAAGTCAATCACACTTCTGTGAAATCAAACTGTCCACTTAGGAAGCAACACTGATTGACAATAAATGTCACAAGCTGTTGTACAAATGAAATAGACAAAAGGTGGAAATTATAGGCAATTAGCAAGACACCCCCAATAAAGGAGTGATTCTGCAGGTGGTGACCACAGACCACTTCTCAGTTCCTATGCTTCCTGGCTGATGCTTTGGTCACTTTTGAATGCTGGCGGAGCTTTCACTCTAGTGGTAGCATGAGACGGAGTCTACAACCCACACAAGTGGCTCAGGTAGTGCAGCTCATCCAGGATGGCACATCAATGCGAGCTGTGGCAAGAAGGTTTGCTGTGTCTGTCAGCGTAGTGTCCAGAGCATGGAGGCGCTACCAGGAGACAGGCCAGTACATCAGGAGACGTGGAGGAGGCCGTAGGAGGGCAACAACCCAGCAGCAGGACCGCTACCTCCGCCTTTGTGCAAGGAGGTGCACTGCCAGAGCCCTGCAAAATGACCTCCAGCAGGCCACAAATGTGCATGTGTCAGCATATGGTCTAACAAGGGGTCTGAGGATCTCATCTCGGTACCTAATGGCAGTCAGGCTACCTCTGGCGAGCACCCCACACCATGAAATGCCACCCCACACCATGACTGACCCATCGCCAAACCGGTCATGCTGGAGGATGTTGCAGGCAGCAGAACGTTCTCCACGGTGTCTCCAGACTCTGTCACGTCTGTCACATGTGCTCATGTGCTCAGTGTGAACCTGCTTTCATCTGTGAAGAGCACAGGGCGCCAGTGGCGAATTTGCCAATCTTGGTGTTCTCTGGCAAATGCCAAACGTCCTGCACGGTGTTGGGCTGTAAGCACAACCCCCACCCGTGGACGTCGGGCCCTCATACCACCCTCATGGAGTCTGTTTCTGACCGTTTGAGCAGACACATGCACATTTGTGACCTGCTGGAGGTCATTTTGCAGGGCTCTGGCAGTGCACCTCCTTGCACTAAGGCGGAGGTAGCGGTCCTGCTGCTGGGTTGTTGCCCTCCTACGGCCTCCTCCACGTCTCCTGATGTACTGGCCTGTCTCCTGGTAGCGCCTGCATGCTCTGGACACTACGCTGACAGACACAGCAAACCTTTTTGCCACAGTTCGCATTGATGTGCCATCCTGGATGAACTGCACTACCTGAGCCACTTGTGTGGGTTGTAGACTCCGTCTCATGCTACCACTAGAGTGAGAGCACCGCCAGCATTCAAAAGTGACCAAAACATCAGCCAGGAAGCATAGGAACTGAGAAGTTGTCTGTGGTCACCACCTGCAGAATCACTCCTGTTTTGGGGGGTGTCTTGCTTATTGCCTATAATTTCCACCTTTTGTCTATTCCATTTGCACAACAGCATGTGAAATTTATTGTTAATCAGTGTTGCTTCCTAAGTGGACAGTTTGATTTCACAGAAGTGTGATTGACTTGGAGTTACATTGTGTTGTTTAAGTGTTCCCTTTATTTTTTTGAGCAGTGTATAATCGGTTCAGTGATTTGTAGAGTGTTAAATGATTTGTAGAGGTGGGAAAAAGCCCGCCTTAATGAAGAATTTAGGGTGGGAAAACAATAGTGGCGCGAAGCCAAAAAGAGTTGATCATTAACATAAAGAGGAGTAACTAAACTCATCAAAAAAATAAACGTCCTCTCATTGTCAACTGTGTTAATTTTCAGGAAACTTAACATGTGTAAATATTTGTATGAACATAACAAGATTCAACAACTGAGACATAAACTGAACAAGTTCCACAGACATGTGACTAACATAAATGGAATAATGTGTCCCTGAACAAAGGGGGGTCAAAATCAAAAGTAACAGTTAGTATCTGGTGTGGCCACCAGCTGCATTAAGTACTGCAGTGCATCTCCTCCTCATGGACTGCACCAGATTTGTCAGTTCTTGCTGTGAGATGTTACCCCACTCTTCCACCAAGGCACCTGCAAGTTCCCAGACATTTCTGGGGGGAATGGACCTAGCCCTCACCATCCGATTCAACAGGTCTCAGACGTGCTCAATGGGATTGAGATCTGGGCTCTTCGCTGGCCATGGCAGAACACTGACATTCCTGTCTTGTAGGAAATCACGCACAGAACAAGCAGTATGGCTGGTGGCATTGTCATGCTGGAGGGTCATGTCAGGATGAGCCTGCAGGAAGGGTACCACATGAGGGAGGAGGATGTCTTCCCTGTAACGCACAGTGTTGAGATTGCCTGCAATGACAACAAGCTCAGTCCGATGATGCTGTGACACACCGCCCCAGACCATGACGGACCCTCAACCTCCAAATCGATCTCGCTCCAGAGTACAGGCTTTGGTGTAACGCTCATTCCTTCGACGATAAACGCGAATCTGACCATCATCCCCGGTGAGACAAAACTGCGACTCGTCAGAAAAGAGCACTTTTTGCCAGTCCTGTCTGGTCCAGCGACGGTGGGTTTGTGCCCATAGGCGACGTTGTTGTCAGTGATGTCTGGTGAGGACCTGCCTTAAAACAGGCCTACAAGCCCTCAGTCCAGCCTCTCTCACCCTATTGCGGACAGTCTGATCACTGATGGAGGGATTGTGCGTTCCTGGTGTAACTCAGGCAGTTGTTGTTGCCATCCTGTACCTGTCCCGCAGATGTGATGTTCGGATGTACTGATACTGTACAGGTGTTGTTACACGTGGTCTGCCACTGCGAGGACAATCAGCAGTCCGTCCTGTCTCCCTGTAGCGCTGTCTTATGCGTCTCACAGTACAGACATTGCAATTTATTGCCCTGGCCAGATCTGCAGTCCTCATGCCTCCTTGCACATGCCTAAGGCACGTTCATGCAGATGAGCAGGGACCCTGGGCATCTTTCTTTTGGTGTTATTCAGAGTCAGTAGAAAGGCCTCTTAAGTGTCCTAAGTTTTCATAACTGTGACCTTAATTGCCTACATTCTGTAAGCTGTTAGTGTCTTAACGACCGTTCCACAGGTGCATGTTCATCAATTGTTTATGGTTCATTGAACAAGCATGGGAAACGGTGTTTAAACCCTTTACAATGAAGATCTGAAGTTATTTGGATCTTTGGAAGACATGTCCTGAAAAAGGAACGTTTGTTTTTTTGCTGAGTTTATATTTATATATATTATATTATTTAATCCATGGATTATATTTTAAATACTCTTAAAATTGCGGTAAATATGTACATTTCCATGTTAATAAAAAAAAAAATCTAAACAAGCTGTTGAGTTACTTACTAGTCTGCTCCTCAGCAGCTGCTCCACTTCCATGAGTGCATAGGTGTTTCCTTGGATTGTTTTGCCAGCTATTTGCTATGAGGGGGAACTGCAGCATAAATTATAACAGCACAAAGTAAATGGACCGTTCTGGGGCTCTCAAATGTGCATTCAGTCAGAACTTCTAGGTCTGTTCTAGACTCCCTCCCCACTGAGTCTCTCACGCCAGACGGCTTACTTCTGCACGTGAGACTAGATCTGCCCTATCAGGTACAGATGGCGCAAAAGCACTTTTTAAATAAATAATCAAACCAGTACAGGAGCCTGGGATCTGATAAACCAGACAACTACATCCAACAAGAGTCGAAGGACAGAGGGAGACACTAGCTAGAACCTTCTCATAGCGGATCTGGAAGGACAACACTTTTTTTTAGCTCCAATTTCAAGTCTTTCTAAACTATCTGACTAACTCTGAAATACACTGCTCAAAAAAATAAAGGAAACACTTAAACAACACAATGTAACTCCAAGTCAATCACACTTCTGTGAAATCAAACTGTCCACTTAGGAAGCAACACTGATTGACAATAAATGTCACAAGCTGTTGTACAAATGAAATAGACAAAAGGTGGAAATTATAGGCAATTAGCAAGACACCCCCAATAAAGGAGTGATTCTGCAGGTGGTGACCACAGACCACTTCTCAGTTCCTATGCTTCCTGGCTGATGCTTTGGTCACTTTTGAATGCTGGCGGAGCTTTCACTCTAGTGGTAGCATGAGACGGAGTCTACAACCCACACAAGTGGCTCAGGTAGTGCAGCTCATCCAGGATGGCACATCAATGCGAGCTGTGGCAAGAAGGTTTGCTGTGTCTGTCAGCGTAGTGTCCAGAGCATGGAGGCGCTACCAGGAGACAGGCCAGTACATCAGGAGACGTGGAGGAGGCCGTAGGAGGGCAACAACCCAGCAGCAGGACCGCTACCTCCGCCTTTGAGCAGGAGGAGCACTGCCAGAGCCCTGCAAAATGACCTCCATCAGGCCACAAATGTGCATGTGTCAGCATATGGTCTCACAAGGGCTCTGCGGATCTCATCTCGGTACCTAATGGCAGTCAGGCTACCTCTGGCGAGCACATGGAGGGCTGTGCGGCCCCACAAAGAAATGCCACTCCACACCATGACTGAACCACCGCCAAACCGGTCATGCTGGAGGATGTTGCAGGCAGCAGAACGTTCTCCACGGCGTCTCCAGACTCTGTCACGTCTGTCACATGTGCTCATGTGCTCAGTGTGAACCTGCTTTCATCTGTGAAGAGCACAGGGCGCCAGTGGCGAATTTGCCAATATTGGTGATCTCTGGCAAATGCCAAACGTCCTGCACGGTGTTGGGCTGTAAGCACAACCCCCACCTGTGGACGTCGGGCCCTCATACCACCCTCATGGAGTCTGTTTCTGACCGTTTGAGCAGACACATGCACATTTGTGGCCTGCTGGAGATAATTTTGCAGGGCTCTGGCAGTGCTCCTCCTGCTCAAAGGCGGAGGTAGCAGTCCTGCTGCTGGGTTGTTGCCCTCCTACAGCCTCCTCCACGTCTCCTGATGTACTGGCCTGTCTCCTGGTAGCGCCTCCATGCTCTGGACACTACGCTGACAGACACAGCAAACCTTCTTGCCACAGCTCGCATTGATGTGCCATCCTGGATGAGCTGCACTACCTGAGCCACTTGTGTGGGTTGTAGACTCCGTCTCATGCTACCACTAGAGTGAGAGCACCGCCAGCATTCAAAAGTGACCAAAACATCAGCCAGGAAGCATAGGAACTGAGAAGTGGTCTGTGGTCACCACCTGCAGAATCACTCCTTTATTGGGGGTGTCTTGCTAATTGCCTATAATTTCCACCTTTTGTCCTATCCATTTGCACAACAGCATGTGACATTTATTGTCAATCAGTGTTGCTTCCTAAGTGGACAGTTTGATTTCACAGAGGTGTGATTGACTTGGAGTTACATTGTGTTGTTTAAGTGTTCCCTTTATTTTTTTGAGCAGTGTATGAAGAAATTTCAGAATGAAGGTTATCTGGCTAGTGCATCTTGCTTTGTGACATGATATTAGCTAGCTATCCCCAGATAGATCATGTTTTCCTTTATTGCATCTGCATGCTTATTTCGTTCTCCCTAATTTAAACAAACAATTGCTTTTAAGGTTAGCAGTATGATTAAGGTTAGGTTTAAAATCACATTTTCAGAAAAGAAACTGTAGAGGTTGTCCCATGTGGCTCAGTTGGTAGAGCATGGTGTTTTAAATGCCAGCATTGTGGATTCGAAACTCATGGGGGACTAGTGTGAAAATGTATGCACTGTAAATCACTCTGGATGAGAGCGTCTGCTAAATGACTGAAAGATTTTATTTTTTACTGTTGAAATAGGCAGGCTTTATGACTTAGCATTGGTAACTAGTGACGACCGTTCTCCCTGGTGCACTCGTTCTTGAGCTGGCTGCTTGTTCTGAATAGTATAATCTAATCTGTTCAAAACAGTGGCAGCAGTGGTCATTTCATTTTTGACATGGTGGAAGTGAAATAAGTGTATTTATGCTGTTGTTCAAATGCACAGATAATTTATATATCTTCTCAAATAAACTACCGGTATTTTGAAAACTATGCAGTGGTGTAAAGTACACCACATGACCAAAAAGTAGACACCTGCTCATCGAACATCTCATTCCAAAATCATAGGCATTAATATGGAGTTGGTATCCCTTTGCTGCTATAACAGCCTCCACTCTTCTGTGAAGGCTTTCCACTGAGGACAGACAAATTTTACGCGCTAGGCGATTCAGCACTTGCCAGTCACCTTCTGTGAGCTCATGTGGCCTACCACTTCGCGGCTGAGGTGTTGTTGCTCCAAGACATTTCCACTTCACAACAACAGCACTTACAGTTGACTGGGGCAGCTGCAGCAGGGCAGAAATTTGACGAACTGACTTGTTGGAAAGGTGGCATCTTATGACGGTGCCACATTGAAAGTCACTGAACTCTTCAGTAAGGCCATTCTACTGCCAATGTTTGTCTATGGATATTGCATGGAGGCGTACTCGATTTTATACACCTGTCAGTAACGAGTGTGGCTGAAATAGCCAAATCCACTAATTTGAAGGGGTGTCTACATACTTTTGTGTGTATATATAGTGTACTTACAGTGCCTTCAGAAAGTATTCACACCCCTTGACTTTTCCACATTTTGTTGTGTTACTGCCTGAATTTCAAATGGATTAAAATTCAGATTGTTTGTCACTTGCCTACACACATTGCCCCATAATGTCAAAAGGGAATTATTTTTTGAAATTTGTACAAATTGATTAAAAATTAAAAGCTGAAATGTCTTGAGTCAATAACTATTCAACCCCTTTGTTATGGCAAGCCTAAATAAGTTCAGGAGTGAAAATGTGCTTAAAAGTCACAACAAGTTGCATGGACTCGATGTGCAATAATAGTGTTTAACATGATTTTTGAATGACTACCTCATCTCTGTACCCCACGCATACAATTATCTGTAAAGTCCCTCACTTGAGCAGTGAATTTCAAACAAATATTCAACCAAAAAGACCAGGGAGGTTTTCCAATGCCTCACAAAGAAGGGCGCCTATTGGTAGATGGTGAAAAAAAGCAGACATTGAATATTGCTTTGAGCATGGTGAAGTTATTAATTACACTTTGGATGGCGTATCAATACACCCAGTCACTACAAAGATACAGGCGTCCTTCCTAACTCAGTTGCCAGAGAGGAAGGAAATCTCTCAGGGATTTCACCATTAAGCCAATGGTGACTTAAAACAGTTAGAGTTTAATGGCTGTGATAGTAGAAAACTGAGGACTGATCAACAACATTGTAGGTACTCCACAATACTAACATAATTGACAGAGTGAAAAGATGGAAGCCTGTACAGAATAAAAATATTTCAAAACATGCATCCTGTTTTCAACAACGCACTAAAAGTAATACTGCAAAAAATTTCCTGAATTCAAAAGGTGTTATGTTTGGGACAAATCCAATACAACACATTACTGAGTATCACTCTTAATATTTTCAAGGATATTGGTGGCTGCATCATGTTATGGGTATGCTTGCAATAGTTAAGGACTGGGGAGTGTTTCAGGATAAGAAAATAAACCGAATGGAGCACAGGTAAAATCCTAGAGCAAAACCCGGTACAGTCTGCATTCCAGAAGACATTGGGAAATTAATTCCCCTTTCAGCAGGAAAGTAACCTAAAGTTAAGGCCAAATCTACACTGGAGATGCTTACGAACAAGACTGAATGTTCCTGAGTGGCCAAATTAACATTTTTTACTTAAATGTACTTGAAAACCCATGGCAAGACCTGAAAATGGTTGTCTAGCAATGATCAACAATCAATTCGACAGAGCTTGAAGACTTTTGAAAATAATAAAAGGGCAAATGTTGCACAATCCGGGTGTGGAAAGCGTTTAGACTTACCCAGAATGACTCACAGCTGTAATCGCTGCCAAAAGTGATTCTACAAAGTATTGACTCGGGGTGTTAATACTGATGTAAATCAAATATTTATGTTTTTCATTTTAAATACATTTGCAAGAATTTCTAAAAACATGTTTAAACATTGTCATTACAGGGTACTGTGTGTAGATGGGTGAGAAAAATAAATCGATTTAATCAATTTTGAATTCAGGCTGTAACACAACACAATGTGGAATAAGTCAAGGGTTATGAATAATTCTTAAGGCACTGTAAGTACAAAAACTTTGAAGTACTACTTAGTTGTTTTGTTAGTTGTAACTGTACTTTACTTTTTATGTTTTACTACTTTTACATTTACTCCACTACATTCCTAAAGAAAATATGTACTTTTTACTCCCATTCATTTTCCCTGACACCCAAAAGTACTCGTTCCATTTTGAATGCTCAGGCAGGATAGCAATATGGTCCAATTCACATACCTATCAATATGACTGAGTCTGTAAGACCAACCTGTTAGAAGCAGACCACCATAGTCCCTATGCCCAAGAATACGAAGGTAACATGCCTAAATGACTACCGCCCTGTAGCACTAACGTCTGTAGCCAAGAAGTTCTTTGAAAGGCTGGTCATGGCTCACATCAACACCATTTTCCCAGAAACCCTAGGCCCACTCCAATTTGTATACCGCCCCAACAGATCCACATATGATGCAATCTCTATTGCACTGCCCTTTCACACCTGAACAAAAGTAACACCTACGTGAGAATGCTATTCATTGACTACAGCTCAGCGTTCAACACCATAGTGCCCTCAAAGCTCATCATCACTAAGCTAAGGACCCTGGGACTAAACACCTCCCTCTGCAACTGGATCCTGGACTTCCTGATTGGCCGCCCCCAGGTGGTAAGGGTAGGTAACAACACATCTGCCACGCTGATCCTCAACAGGGGGGCCCCTCAGGGGTACATGCTCAGTCCCCTCCTGTACTCCCTGTTCACTCATGACTGCATGGCCAGGCACGACTCTGTCATGACGTGGCCCTTTTCGGGTGTAGATCGTGGCTTCCCCCTCTGCCACTCTCTTCTACACCCAGGTTCTGTTATCTCAGGTCATAAATTCCTGGTGGAGACTCTCTCCTCCTTTTCATGCAGAGAGAGAGACCAAAGTGAACAAAGGATTTCACATGGTCGAACTCCTAAATCCCCAAAATGGGAAAACTGAAACTATATGTCCACTACTGAGAATGTGGGAATGGTGGACACTTAAGGGACAGTTATGTTGTGTGTTTCGTTTGGTGACCTCATGAAGGACAGGAAACACATATAACTACAGTGGGTCAAAGAAGTATTTAGTCAGCCACCAATTGTGCAAGTTCTCCCACTTAAAAAGATGAGAGGCCTGTAATTTTCATCATAGGTACACTTCAACTATGACAGACAAAATTAGAAAAAAAAATCCAGAAAATCACATTGTAGGATTTTTTATGAATTTATTTGCAAATTATGGTGGAAAATAAGTATTCGGTCAACAACAAAAGTTTCTCAATACTTTGTTATATACCCTTTGTTGGCAATGACAGAGGTCAACGTTTTCTGTAAGTCTTCACAAGGTTTTCACACACTGTTGCTGGTATTTTGGCCCATTCCTCCATGCAAATCTCCTCTAGAGCAGTGACGTTTTGGGGCTGTTGCTGGGCAACACGGACTTTCAACTCCCTCAAGATTTTCTATGGGGTTGAGATCTAGAGACTGGCTAGGGCACTCCAGGACCTTGAAATGCTTCTTATGAAGCCACTCCTGGTTGCCCAGGCGGTGTGTTTGGGATCATTGTCATGCTGAAAGACCCAGCCACGTTTCATCTTCAATGCCCTTGCTGATGGAAGGAGGTTTTCATTCAAAATCTCACGATACATGGCCCCATTCATTCTTTCCTTTACACGGATCAGTCGTCCTGGTCCCTTTGCAGAAAACCAGCCCCAAAGCATGATGTTTCCACCCCCATGCTTCACAGTAGGT
The DNA here is from genome assembly GCF_029448725.1 of Salvelinus fontinalis. Taxonomy (NCBI): domain Eukaryota; kingdom Metazoa; phylum Chordata; class Actinopteri; order Salmoniformes; family Salmonidae; genus Salvelinus; species Salvelinus fontinalis. The sequence continues at coordinate 27,323,145 of NC_074682.1, read as the reverse complement.
ATGGTGTTCTTTGGATGCAACTCAGCATTCTTTGTTCTCCAAACACGACGAGTTGAATTTTTACCAAAAAGTTCTATTTTGGTTTCATCTGACCATATGACATTCTCCCAATCTTCTTCTGGATCATCCAAATGCTCTCTAGCAAACTTCAGACGGGCCTGGACATGTACTGGCTTAAGCAGGGGGATACGTCTGGCACTGCAGGATTTGAGTCCCTGGCGGCGTAGTGTGTTACTGATGGTAGGCTTTGTTACTTTGGTCCCGGCTCTCTGTTGGTCATTCACTAGGTACCCTCGTGTGGTTCTGGGATTTTTTTGTGATCATTTTGACCCCACGGGGTGAGATCTTGCGTGGAGCCCCAGATCGAGGGAGATTATCAGTGGTCTTGTATGTCTTCCATTTCCTAATAATTGCTCCCACAGTTGATTTCTTCAAACCAAGCTGCTTACCTATTGCAGATTCAGTCTTCCCAGCCTGGTGCAGGTCTACAATTTTGTTTCTGGTGTCCTTTGACAGCTCTTTTGTCTTGGTCATAGTGGAGTTTGGAGTGTGACTGTTTGAGGTTGTGGACTGGTGTATTTTATACTGATAACAAGTTCAAACAGGTGCCATTAATACAGGTAACGAGTGGAGGACAGAGGAGCCTCTTAGAGAAGAAGTTACAGGTCTGTGAGAGCCAGAAATCTTGCTTGTTTGTAGGTGACCAAATACTTATTTTCCACCATAATTTGCAAATAAATTCATTAAAAATCCTACAATGTGATTTTCTGGATTTTTTCCCCTCATTTTGTCTGTCATAGTTAAAGTGTACCTATGATGAAAATTACAGGCCTCATCTTTTTAAGTGGGAGAACTTGCACAATTGGTGGCTGACTAAATACTTTTTTGCCCCACTGTATATCTCTGAATGTGTACATTTCTCAATTGTGGTGTTTGCATCTAATTCTTGTATAAAATGAATGAGTAAAGATGAAACTATTTGTGAAATTATGTAATGTGATGTTAAACCTTTAATGTGAGAGAATTAATTCCCTTTAAAGTTAACTAAGTCATTGGCCCACCCCCGTGAGCACAGACATGATCTGAAGTCATGGAATCGCCCTTTCCTATTGTTACGAATAAAACCCCCACCTTAGGAAATCCTCTTCAGCACGCATACCTCGGTGTAAGCTGGGGTGGCATAGGTTTGAGTACCAAGACTAAGCAAACCCACAGCATGAGCTGTGATTGTGAATAGTTATTGAATTCCTAACCATACCACATGGAGCATTGGCTACATGGCTGGAAATGGTTCAACTCTGAGACTATCGATCCCGACAGAATACGAGCAAATCTTAGATACTAATTACTAGTCTGCAGCTAGATATGGTGGAAACCTGGGACGAGAATAACAACAATCGCCGAAACATCCATCTATGACAACATTTCTGAATGGTACTCTGAAGTATCCATTCTAACCAACTACTTTGATCTTCAGGGAAACAGAAAGAGAGCGAGACGGATGAACTCTCCAGCAGACGAACCGGATTCCAACAGAGAAAATCACAACAACACATGGGCGTAAATATATATTGATTGCAATTATTCCCGAATGAGTGAGCGTTCATGTGCAAAGGATTTGCATTTCAATTAATATAATTATCAACTGTGTATAGTGATCCCATTTTCCTTTCCTGCTCTCTCTGTCTACACCCACTTCCCTTTGTCCAACAAGCCGTCATATCGGCTTAGCCCACGAGGGAATTTCCCCTATCCTTGTTAGTAACCAATATCTACTGTTTATTTGTTTGTGCATTTCTGTGATTATTTAATCATTTATTTACTAACTAACTAAGCCAATTGGTGTATGGATAATTTATAGTAAAAGCTGTGTTCGTGCAGATAACCAACAATTGACAACGTTTGGAATGAGACTGACGTGAGGTAAAGAATAATTCATTAATAGAAGAATTATTGATCAGATAGTTTTATTCTGAAAAATATAACTTTGTAATCTGAAGATTTTCTGTGGTGCCCCGACTTCCTAGTTAATAAAATTTACATGATTAGTTGAATCACGTAATAATAATTACAGAGAATTGATTTGATGAAATAAGTCTTCACCTTTTAATGATGGATAAGATACGACAACTCCAACACCATCATTAAGTTTGCTGACGACACAACAGTGGTAGGCCTGATCACCGACAACGATGAGACAGCCTTTAGGGAGGAGGTCAGAGACCTGGCCGTGTGGTGCCAGGATAACAACCTCTCCCTCCAAACACACCAAGACAGTCGTGAAGAGGGCACAACAAAGCCTATTCCCCCTCAGGATACTGAAAAGATTTGGCATGGGTCCTCAGATCCTCAAAACGTTCTACAGCTGCACCAATGAGAACATCCTGACTGGTTGCTGTCTGGTATGGCAACTGCTTGGCCTCCGACCACAAGGTACTACAGAGGGTAGAGCGTACGGCACAGTACATCACTGGGGCCAAGCTTCCTGCCGTCCAAGACCTCTATACCAGGCAGTGTCAGAGGAAGGCCCTACAAATTGTTACGACTCCAGCCACCCTAGTCATAGACTGTTGTCTCTGCTACCGCACAGTAAGCGGTACCAGGGTGCCAAGTCTAGATCCAAAAGGTTTCTTAACAGCTTCTACACCCAAGCCATAAGACTCCTGGACAGATAATCAAATGGCTACCCAGACTATTTGCATGTGACAATTTGATTTAACACATTGTCATCCCTACTGCCTCTGATCTGGCGGACTCACTAAACACAAATACTGCGTTTGCAAATTATTTATGAATATTGGAGTGTTCGCGTCTGTCCGTAAAAAATATATACACGTATATTTAAAAAAATTGCAGCCTCTGGTTTGCTTAATATAAGGAATTTGAAGGATAGCATTTACTTTTACTCAAGTATTACAACTGAGTGCTTTTTCCACCACTGTACTTAAGTACATTTAAAACCAGATGCTATTAGACTTTTACTCAAGTAGTATTTTACTGGGTGACTTTTACTTGAGTCCTTTTCTATTAAGATGTCTTTCCTTTTACTCAAGTATGACAACTGAGTACTTTTTCCACCACTGAAACTATGGCATCATACTTTTGTCATGAGCTTCATTGACCAGCAGCATACCACCCTGCATACCACTGCTGGCTTGCTTCTGAAGCTAAGCAGGGTTGGTCCTGGTCAGTCCCTGGATGGGAGACCAGATGCTGCTGGAAGTGGTGTTGGAGGGCTGGTAAGAGGCACTTTTCCCTCTAGTCTAAAAAATATCCCAATGCCCCAGGTCTGTTACCGACCTGTTTGGTATAGGTGGTCGGTCCAAACTTCTGATAAAGAATGCATTGTTTGCGTCGCCGAGCTGCTTATTGAAATTACCATCAATAAAATGCAATTATGCCTACCAATACCATAACCCCACCATGGGGCACAATGTTGACATCAGCAAACTGCTCTCCCATAAACACTATCTGCCCGGTACAGTTGAAACCGGGATTAATCTGTGAAGAGTACACTCCTCCAGCGTGCCAGTGGCTATCGAAGGTGAACATTTGCCCACTGAAGTTGGTTACAACGCCGAACTGCAGTCAGGTCAAGTCCCTGGTGAGGACGACGAGCACACAGATGAGCTTCCCTGAGATGGTTTCTGAAATGTTGTACAGAAATCCAGGTTTGCAAGCCCCTAGTTTCATCAGCTGTCCAGATGGCTGGTCTCAGACCATCCCACAGGTGAAGATGCCGGATTTGAAGGTCATGGTTGCATGTGGTCTGCGGTTGTGAGGCGGGTTGGACGTACTGCCAAATTCTCTAAAACGACATTGCCGCTTATGGTAGAGAAATTAACATTAAATTCCCTGGAAACAGCTCTGGTGGAGATTCCTGCAGTCAGCATGCCAATTGCATGCACCCTCAAAATTTGAGGCATTGTGTTGTGTGACAAAAGTGCACGTTTTAGAGTGGCCTTTTATTGTCCCCAGCACAATGTGCACCTGTGTAATGATCATGCTGTTTAATCAGTTTTTTGATATGCCACACCTGTAGGGTGGATGGATTATCTTGGCAAATGAGAAATGCTTCCTAACAGGGATGTAAACAAAATTTGAGAGAAATACATTTTGCGCGTATGGAACATTTCTGGGATATTTTATTTCAGCTCATGAAACATGGGATCAACACTTTACATGTTGCATTTATATATATTTTTCAGTATATACAATACCGTTCAAAAGTTTGGGGTCACTTAGAAATGTCCTTGTTTTTGAAAGAAAAGCTAATTTTTTGTCCATTAAAATAACATCAAATTGATCAAAAATACAGTGTAGACATTGTTAATGTTGTAAATTACATTTGTAGCTGGAACGGCTGATTTTTAATGGAATCTCTACATAGGTGTACAAAGGCCCATTATCAGCAACTATCACTCCTGTGTTCCAATTGTGTTAGCTAATCCAAGTTTATAAATTTAAAGGGACAATTGATCATTAGAAAACCCTTTTGCAATTATGTTAGCAAGGTCGGTGGTAAACACAGGCTTAGGAGATCTTATATAATTTATTATATGCCATAATATCAGTCAGTTAACCTGACCTTTATGAATTATTAAGCCTTATCTGCTTTGTGCTTTTTTAAACCCTTTTGCAATTATGTTAGTTTGAGAAACAGACGACTCACAAGTCCTCAACTGGCAGCTTCATTAAATAGTACCGGCAAAACATCAGTCTCAATGTCAAAGGTGAAGAGGCAACTCCGGGATACTGGCCTTCTCGGCAGAGTTGCAAAGAAAAAGCCATATCTCAGACTGGTCAATAAAAAGAATAGATTAAGATGGGAAAAATAACACACACACGGGACAGAGGAACTCTGACTAGAAGGCCAGCCTCCCGGAGTCGCCTCTTCACTGTTGCTTTGTACGCCTATGTAGATATTCCATTAAAAAAAATCTGCCGTTTCCAGCTACAAATGTAATTTACAACGTTAACAATGTCTACACTGTATTCCTGATCCATTTGATGTTATTTTAAAATGGACAACATTTTTTTGCTTTTTTCAAAAACAAGGACATTTCTAAGTGACCCCAAACTTGTGTGTGTATATATACACACACACACACAGAGTCTATCAAACATTAGGAACACCTTCCTAATATTGAGTTACACCCCCCCTTTGCCCTCAGAACAGTCTCAAGTTATCGGGGCATGGACTCTACAAGGTGTCAAGCGTTCCACAAGGATACTGCCCAATGTTGACTTCAATGCTTCCCACAGTTGTGTCGAGTTGGCTGGATGTCCTTTGGGTGTTGGATCATTGTTGATACACACCAGAAACTGTTTAGCGGGAAAAACCGTTGCAGTTCTTGACACAAACTGGTGCGCCTGGCACCTACTAATATACCCTGTTCAAAGGCACTTAAATCTTCTGTGTTGCCCATTCACCCTCTGAATGGCACTCATGCCTAATCCGAGTCTCAATTGTCTCAAGACTTAGAAATCCTTCTTTAACCCGTCTCCTCTACTTCATCTACACTGATTGAAGTGGATTTATCAAGTGACTTCAATTAAGGGATCATAGCTTTCACCTGGATTCACCAGATTAGTCAGTCATGGAAAGAGCAAGTGTTCTTAATGTTTTGTATACTCAGTGTATATTTATACTCCGGACTCCGACATTGCTCGTCCTAATATTTCTTAATTCCATCCGTTTACTTTTTAGATTTGTGTGAATTGTTAAATATTACTGCAATGTTGGAGCTATGAACACAAGCATTTCACTACACCTGCAATAACATCTTTTTTTTTTTTTTTTTTCTCTTTACACCTGTCAGCAACGGGTGTGGTTGAAATCTACTAATTTGAAAGGGTGTCCACATACTTTTGTATATATAGTGTATTTAAAGACAAAACATAGCCTAAATACCACACCCTAATAGGTTAACTGCAATTATGTAATCCTGAGATACTATGCCTTCTGCTGACATTTGAAAAACATTCCCCCCAAAAATATTTTTTGATTTTGATCAATAAAACTTTCAGATTCTGTAACATCCATAAGTTGTTACAATCTTTTGAAAATTATAGTTTTTTGTGATCGAAATGGAAATCCATGTTTTGACCTCACTCATACTTTTGCTAATATGTTCAATTCCCTGTAACATCCAGAAGAGAGGGTGTGTAACATCCAGAAGAGAGGGTGTGTAACATCCAGAACAGAGGGTGTGTAACATCCAGAACAGAGGGTGTGTAACATCCAGAACAGAGGGTGTGTAACATCCAGAACAGAGGGTGTGTAACATCCAGAACAGAGGGTGTGTAACATCCAGAACAGAGGGTGTGTAACATCCAGAACAGAGGGTGTGTAACATCCAGAACAGAGGGTGTGTAACATCCAGAACACTTCTTATTTGCATTATTTGTCCAACATGTCAATATTTACAAGTCTGCTTTTAGGGGGTAAACACTCCCCCCAAGGGGTAATATAGACACACATCAAAAGTTTCATTTACATTTTGTTTGTCCATTCTGTGAGACATATAAATTGTGATTTTGTGTGCAAATAATGCTGGAATTGCCAAATAACTACTAGGTTCTGAAAAACGTATTACCGTATATACATTTGTGCCATGCTCAGAAGGGTTATGAAACATCAGCGTTTTACAATGGAAAGGTCCTCCTACAAGTGAGAGTACAATTTTGCCCCAAGCAGCACTGTCATGTTTATCCCTCTGGGTTCATTCTCATCCTCAGTTCTTACAAGTGAAGCATTTACCACAAAGTCAGCAACGTGGTTTCTCTCCTGTGTGATGTCTTCGCTGGTGCCATTTTAGATGACTTGCTGATCTGAAGCATTCTACACACATGGGGCACTTATATGGTCTCTCATCTGTGTGAGTCCTCATATGAACAGTCAGGTTTCTCATTCGGCTGAAGCATTTGCCACATCCTTTGCACTGATATGGTTTCTCCCCAGTGTGAGTTCTCATATGTTCAGTCAGGTGTCCCATCCGGCTGAAGCATTTGCCACATACATTGCAGCAATATGGTTTCTCCCCAGTGTGAATTCTCTGATGAGTTTTTAAAATGCTAATTTTCAGAAAGCATTTCCTGCAGACAGGACACCTGTGTGGTCTCTCCCCTGAGTGAGCCGCCCTCAATGGAACTTTCAGTTCACTGGCTTCCCTGGTCTTAATAGAGCTTTGTACTTTCTTTGTCCATGTTGTCTTTGATTTGAGTGGCTGTAACCCTGACATTAGCCCTATACTTTCACTGTTCCCAATATGAGCTGCAGAACAGTCAGAATTTACTGGAGAGAGGGGCTGTAATTCATTGTTTGCTTCAGATTCTCCATAGCCCTCTCCATCCGGTTCCGTTTTGATCTCTTCACTTGTTTTGGTAGGTAGAGCGTCCCTCTCTCTGTTCTCCACAGTTTGGGTTTGGAGATGATGTGAGGGCTGGGGAGGAGAGGGAGGAGAGAATATGACCTCTTTGATATCAGACTCCAGCCCCTGAAGCTGCTCTTCCTCCTGACTGGTCCCAAACTCTTCCTGTTCCTCTTTAATCAGAGTGGGCTCTGGGTCCTCCTGGCCCAGACTGGGGCTCCACTCCTGCTCACAGTGCTGCTGCTCAGTGGGAACCTCCTCTTCAGGGACAGGGAGAATGAGCTGCTGGGGGTCTGAGAGGATTGGATAAAAAATTAGTCAATCAGTTGATTGGCAGGCCTGGCTGGTTCAATCACATTGATTGAGCTAGCTTGCAGCGGTCTTCATTCACTACGAACTATCCATTCATAGACACTAACTGCTTCAGCGGCTATTGACGACAGTATGTTCTGATCTGACCAGGGGAGTTTTGCTAAGAGCCCCGATGTTTGCTCTAAACATTAATACGCACCGCTTTCGGTACGATTTTGGAAACACGAGAAACATCTTTCATATCAGCAAACAATAAGGTTCAATTACACACCTTTTATCGGGTTAGGTTCCCACAAGGCCATATGATATGTCCATGTTACAGCACTTGTTTACGGAAAACAGACAGAAGACAGAATAGACTACCTGTGCTATTAGCTGTCTGCGAACCCCTGTGTTAATGGAAGACGGACGCCACAAACATGTTGTCACTGAAAATATCTGCTGCAACTTAAAACCGGGTAAAACAGTGTATGTGTGTATTTTTCAGGTAAATTATTTTGTGATATTAAAATAAGGAGATTTATGTTTATAGAACCGTGCCGCAATTGAGAATCGATTCATATTTACATGGAGTATTTGGCTGTTTTGGCTTCGAGTGCCAATTTGCCTTTACACAGAACTTGTAAATTCCTTACGGAGTAAAGTTGGGTTCCTTTAGTCCATTATTGGGCTAACTACTAACCTGCTCTCTGTAGCTTTATGTCGGGTTGGAAAACCAAATCCAGCAGCCTCCGTAGACGTTCGATCTCCTCATTTGAACGGGAGATTTCTTCCTGGTACTCTCCTATGGTATTTTCCACTGCCCCAAATATCTCAACAGCCACCGCTGTTAACCGCTCGTTTAGATAAACCTGCAACAGCTGCATTTTAGACATTTTCAAGGAAACGTTTAGGCTATTTTGTTGCTAACGCGGTGCTTGTGAACGCTAGCAAGCAACAACCATTTCCCCTAGGTTCAAGATTGAAGATACTTTCCCCTTTCATCTGTAGCCTTTTATCATTTATATTTGTTCACCTCCTGCATCACTACTATTACGCTAGCGACACTAACGACGACGTCAGTTTACTATGGTAATGAGGAAACCTTCAAAATAAAACATTGCAAGGTGGATAACGTAACAAAAATCACATTTTAATCAGTCGATTCATGTTTTCTGCACTTATAAGCAAATACAAGTAGGGATTTATGAATATATATATGTTTTTAAACATATTATTTTAAGACCACCATTGACAATACAATGTTCTGGCTTGTATGTTGAAAATATTGGGCTCTATAGTGATTTTTATTTTATTTGTGCTGATCTAAAAGTGGGGTTGGGCGTACTCAGTAGAGTCTCTAGAATATACAAGGAACAATAATACAAACACAACATGCAACAATTTCTAATATTTGACAGTTCACATAAGGAATTCAGTCAATTGAAATAAATTCATTAGGCCCTGGTCTATGGATTTCACATGACTGGGAATACAGATATGCATCTGTTGGTCACAGATATCTTAAAAAAAGGTAGGGGTGTGGATCAGAATACCAGTCAGTATCTGGTGTGACCACCATTTGCCTCATGCAGTGACACATCTCCTTCAAATAGAGTTGATCAGGCAAATGATTGTGGCCTGGGGAATGTTGTTCCACTCCTCTTAAATTGTTGTGCAACGTTGCTGGATATTGGTGGGAACTGAAACACGCTGGGTGACATATCTGGTGAGAATGCAGGCCATGGAAAAACTGGGACATTTTCAGCTTCCAGGAATTATGTACAGATCCTTGCGGCATGAGGCTGTGTATTATCATGCTGAAACATGATGTGATGGTGGCGGATGACTGGCACAACAATGTCACGTGTGGCTCAGTTAGTAGAGCATGGCACTTACAACGCCAGGGTTGTGGGTTCAACTCCCACGGGGGAACAGTGTCAATCGAAGGTGAGCATTTGCCCACTGAAGTCAGTTACAGTGCCAAACTGCAGTCAGGCCAAGACCCCGGTGAGGATGACGAGCACGCAGATGAGCTACCCTGAGACAGTTTGTGCAGAAATTCTTCGGTTGTGCAAATCCAGAGTTTCATCAGCTGTCCGTGTGGCTGGTCTCAGACAATCCCGCAGATGAAGAATCCGGATGCGGAGGTCCTGGGCCCCTTGACTTTTCCCCCATTTTGTTATGTTACAGCCTTATTCTAAAATAGATTTTTTTAAATTCCCTCATCAATCTATACACAATACCCCATAATGACAAACCAAAAACAGAACGACTCTTTGCCAGTTGTGCGCCGACTCATGGGTCTCCCGGTCACAGTCGGCTGTGACACAGCCTGGGATCCAACCCAGTGCTATAGTGATGCCTCAAACACTGCGATGCAGTGCCTTAGACCGCTGTGCCACCCGGGAGGCCCTTACTCAGTACTTGGATGGGGAGTGTTGCTGCACAACTATATTCAGGTCTCTCCAGAGATGTTCGATCGGGTTCAAGTCCGGACTCTGGCTGGGCCACTCAAGGACGTTCAGGGACCTGTCCCAAAGCCATTCCTGCGTCGTCTTGGCTGTGTGCTTAGGGTCATTGTCCTGTTGGTATGTGAACCTTCACCCCAGTCTGAGGTCCTGAGGGCTCTGGAGCAGGTTTTCATCAAGGTTCTCTCTGTACTTTGCTCCATTCATCTTTCCCTCAATCCTGACTAGTCTCCCAGTCCCTGCCACTGAAAAACATTCCCACAGCATGTTGCTGCCACCACCATGCTTCTCAGTAGGGATGGTGCCAGGTTCCCTCCAGATGTTACGCTTGTTGTTCAGGTCAAAGAGTTCAATCTTGGTTTCAGCAGTTCAGATAATCTTATTTCTCATGGCCTGAGAGTCCTTTAGGTGCCTTTTGGCAAACTCCAAGCGGGCTGTTATGTGCCTTTTACTGAGGAGTGGCTTCTGTCTGGCCACTCTACCATAAAGGCCTGATTGGTGGAGTGCTGCAGAGATGGTTGTCCTTCTGGAAGGTTCTCCCATCTTCTCAGACGAACTCTGGAGCTCTGTCAGAGTGACCATTGAATTCTTGGTCATCTCCCTGACCAAGGCCATTCTCCCCCGATTGCTTAGTTTGGCGCGGTGGCCAGCTCTAGGAAGAGTCTTGGTTGTTCCAAACTTCTTCCCTTTAAGAATGATGGAGGCCACTGTGTTCTTGGGGATCTAATAGACAGGTGTGTTTCTTTCTAAATCATGTCCAATCAAGTGAATTTACCACAGGAGGACTCCAGACGAGTTGTAGAAACATCAAGGATGATCAATGGAAACAGGATGCAGCTGAGCTCAATTTTGAGTCTCATAGCAAAGGGTCTGAATACTTATGTAAATAAGGCATTTCTGTTTTTTTAAATTATACATTTGCAAATATGTCTAAAAACCTGGTTTCACTTTGTCTTTATGGGGTATTGTATGCAGATCTATGAGGAAAACAATTTCCGAACTTTCCGAATGCACTGCATGGTGTCATTTCATCAGGCGCTGCGTAATACAGAGTGTTTCTGGCCTTTTACTGCACCCAGTCCATAGGCCACAACGCAAATCCCTGTATATGAAATACATATCTGCTTTATAGTGAAAAAACTATTATTTTTGCTGACGTAAAATTAGGGTTTAGAGTACTCCATTTAGAAAGTGCCTACAGAAATTCATAGCATACCCCTGACCTATTCCACATTTGTTACAGATTCAATTTATTTAATTGATTTGTTTTTTCACCTATCTACACACAATACCCAATAATGACAAAGTGAAAACATATTTGTAGAAAATTGAGCACATTTATTGGAAATGAAATACAGAATTATTTAATTTACTGTACATAAGTATTAACACCTTTTTGCTATGACACTCCAACTTGAGCTCAGGTGCGTCTAATTTCCTTTGATAATCCTTGAGATGTCACTACAATTTGATTGGAGTCCACCTGTGGCCAATTCAATTGTTTGGACATAATTTAGAATGAAGCACATCTGTCTATATAAGGTCCCACAGTTGACAGTGCATGTCAGAAGGCAGTTAAAAGACTATGAGATTATAAGGGAAAATATGTTGTGGTCTGAGGAGACAAAAATGTTACTCTTTGACCTGAATGCAAAGTGCTATGTCTGGAGAAAACCAGGCACAGCTCATTACTCGTCTAACACCATCCCTACCGTGACACATTGGTGGTGGCAGCCTCATGCTATGGCGATGCTTTTCAGTGGCAGGTGCTGGGAGACTGGTAAGGATAGAGGGAACAATGAATGGAGCCAAATACAGGCAAATCCTTGATGAGAACCTGCTTCAGAGTGCAAACAACCTTAGACTGGGGCGAAGATTTACATTCCAACAGGACAATGACCCCAAGCATACAGCCAAAGCAACAATAGAATGGCTTCAGAACAAGGATGTGAAGGAACTTGAGTGGCCCAGCCAAAGCCAAGACTTGAATCCAATTGAAAATCTGTGGAAAGACTTGAAGATTGCTTTTCACTGCCACTCCCCATCTAACTTAACAGAGCTTGAGAAAATCTGCAAGGAAGAATGGGAGAAAATCCCCAAATCCAAAATGTGCAAAACTGATACAGGCATACCCAAGATGACTCAACGTTGTAATCTCCACCAAAGCAGCTTCTACAAAGTATTGACTCAGGGGTTTAAATATGTATGCAAAAATGTATATTTCTGTATTTCATTTTCAAGGAATTAGCAAAAGTTTCCTAAAACGTTTTCACTTTGTCATTATGAGGTATTGTATGTATATTTTGAATTCAGACTGTAACACAACAAAATGTGGAGTAAGTCAAGGGGTATGAATACTTTCTGAAGGCACTGTATATATGGTGGCGCTGAATAATGCCAAGTGTTGCTGGCCTTTTACTATACCCATTCCATAGGCCATATGGCAAGTATTGTCTTATAGTGAAAGCGTTTTTGTGCCGATGTAAAAGTGAGGTTGGGAGCACTCAGTAGGGTATTTATCGTACACCTCTTTGAATTATCTAGTATCATAGTGTTTTCTGATAATTACACATTTGTGAAATCTATCTGGTATCATACGAAAATAATACATTTTCTTCACAAAGACAAGTCATCTGTGCTCTAACAAATACACATAGAATGACTATCTGGGTCTAAACATCAAATTGCAAAGACAACCAAAACTCTTCCCACTGGGCACAGGCGTCAGTTCAATGTCTAGTTTTTATTTACATTTGTTTGAGTTGTGAACTATCGTGAATTCAACATGAAATCAACAAAACCATTCACCATGTCATTGGATGTAGGTGAAAAAATGGGTGAAAAAAGATTAAATGCTCTTAGGTGATGATTTTCTGCAAATCAAATTTGTTTTCCACGTTGATTTAATGTCATTGCATTGATTTTGGGGGTTGAAATGATGTGGAAACAACGTTAATTCAAATAGTTTTTTCCCAGTGGGGTCCATCTCCACTAACTAAAGAGGATTATAACATATTAAGCAATGACAGAATAATGAATGGGTACAATGATCTGTTAAAGTTACATCTGAAGGAACAAATTAGGTTAATGTGCACTGTATTTTTTGCGAGTCAGAAATTACAGTCTGTTTTATGACAGCGAAGACGTTATGCCAAATTTCCCTAGAATGGCCATCAACTGCTGTGGTTTTAAGCATGTGATAGTGCCAGTGAACTTAAGGTCACATTGGACAGTAATTGAGAGATATGCAACATAAAGTTAGTAGTAGTAATTGCGTTACTTTACTTTTTAAGATGATGGATTCCTTAAACCAGCATGAAAGAGAATTCGAGGATACATTACTTCAGATTTAGAAATACCTGTGTCAGGGTTTACCAAAATTGGACCCAGAAGCAGACCAGGACAAGGTGAGTATGAAGATGGTGAGTATTTATTAATAAATGAGAACGTGGAGGTAGATAGTTCCAGGTGGCGGAGCGGGCAGCGGAGGTGTGTTGATGGGAGTGGATAGGCAGATCCAAGGGATAAACAAAAACTGGCGACGAGCAGACAGGGATGGGATATGGGTTCCGGGTGAATGGTGTTCATGGCTAACGATCCGGCAGGGAATGGATGTCAGGTCCGGGCTTAAGAAGAGGAGAGATGATGATCAGGACCAGGTGTGCAGATAGCTAAAGGGATACAGGTGCGGTTAATCAGAACTCTCCCAACTGGCTACATTGCCCGGCAACCAGACAGGGTGTGTTCCAGGACGCCGGAAAAAACACTCCAGGACAGAACACAGGCAAAAAACAGACTCAGGAAACGGGATTCGTGACAGTACCCCCCCCTCCGACGAACGCCACCGGGCGGACTACCCGGAGCGCCAGGGTGGAGGCGGTAAAAGTCACGAAGCAGGTCATCGTCAAGGATCTGACGCCGAGGAATCCAACTCCTCTCCTCTAGACCATATCCTTCCCAATCCACTAAATACTAGAACCCTCGACCCCGCCGTCTGGAGTCCATGATGCGGCGCACCGTGTAGGCAGGACCACCTCCGATCATCCGAGGAGGAGGAGGACGAGGAGGAGGGGGCAACAGAGGACTGAGGAGAACCGGCTTGAGGCAGGAGACATGAAAGATGGGGTGTACTCTAAGCGTTGCCGGCAATTTGAGTCGGACAACAACAGGGTTAATGATTCTCTCCACCACAAACGGACCAATGAACTTTGGTGACAGTTTCCTCGATTCAGTCCGTAGAGGAAGATCCCGTGTAGCCAACCAAACCTTATCTCCGATGGTATAAGCGGGAGCCGGAATACGGCGACGATTCGCCTGGATCTGATACCGGTCAGAAACTCTAAGGAGGACCTTCCTGGCCCGATGCCAGGTCCGGTGGCAACAACGAATGTGGGCCTGGACAGAAGGAACCGAGAGATCCCTCTCCTGAGAAGGAAACAAGGGAGGTTGGTATCCGTACAGGCATTGGAAGGGGGACATCCCAGTAGCAGATGAAGGAAGGGTATTATGGGCATACTCGACCCAGGGTAATTGAGATGACCAAGAGGTGGGATCAGAGGAGACAAGACAACGCAGCGTGGACTCCATCTTCTGGTTGGCTCTCTCCGCCTGACCATTAGATTGTGGGTGAAATCCAGAAGTGAGACTGACTGTAGCTCCAATGGTCAAACAGAAGGATCTCCAGACAGCAGGTGTAAACTGAGGACCACGGTCAGAAACAATGTCACTGGGCAATCCGTGGACCCTGAAAACCTCCCTAACAAGGATCTCGGACGTCTCCGTGGCAGATGGAAGCTTGGAGAGAGGGACAAAATGAGCAAACTTGCTGAATCTGTCCACAATGGTCAGAATGACCGTGTTCCCACCAGAAGAGGGCAATCCAGTGACAAAATCCAGGGCCAGATGCGACCAAGGTCGCCGATGAATAGGTAGGGGGTGAAGAAGCCCAGAGCTGGGCCGATTGGTACTCTTGTTCTGCGCACAAACAGGACATGCGGCAACAAACCTCCGGGTATCTTCTCCCATGGCAGGCCACCAAAATCGTCTGCGCAGTAGCGCCATAGTCCGAGCAACGCCAGGGTGACAAGCTTTCTTGCTGGCGTGGGACCACTGAAGGACAGCAGAACGGACCGACTCAGGCACGAACAACCGACCGGGTGGACCGTTACCGGGGCCGGGCTGCGTCCGAAGGGCCGTCATCACATCCTCCTCAATCCTCCATGTAACGGCTCCCACGACAAGGTTCTGGGGAAGAATCGTCTCAGTCTTGGCCCCACTCTCATCCGTCTTGGAGAACATTCGGGACAAGGCGTCCGCTTTGCCGTTCTTCGACCCAGGTCGGAACGTCAGGGAAAAATTGAAACGTCCAAAAAACAACGCCCACCTGGCCTGACTGGAGTTGAGACGTTTAGCCGATTGCACGTAAGCCAGATTCTTGTGGTCCGTCCAAACCACAAACGGTTGCTCCGCTCCCTCCAACCAGTGACGCCACTCCTCCAAGGCAAGCTTCACAGCGAGAAGCTCCCGGTTACCCACACCGTAGTTTCTCTCAGCTGGTGAAAGACGACAAGAGTAGAAGGCGCAGGGATGGAGTTTACCGTCAGTGGAGCTACGCTGGGACAGGATGGCGCCCACCCCCACATCAGACGCGTCCACCTCAACAACAAACTGACGGGAAGTGTCAGGTTTTTTTTTTATTTTTTTTATTTAACCTTTCTTTAACCAGGTAGGCAAATTGAGAACACGTTCTCATTTACAATTGCGACCTGGCCAAGATAAAGCAAAGCAGTTCGACACATACAACAACACATAGTTACACATGGAGTAAAAACAAACATATAGTCAATAATACAGTGAAAAAAATAAATAATAAGTCTATATACAATGTGAGCAAGTGAGGTGAGATAAGGGAGGTGAAGGCAAACAGATATATGTATAAATAAATAAAAATATAAAAAGGCCATGGAGGCGAAGTGAGTACAACACAGCAAGTAAAATAAAAACTAAAAAAAACACTGGAATGGTTGGTTTGCATTGGAAGAAAGTGCAAAGTAGAGACAGAAATAATGGGGTGCAAAGGAGCAAAATAAATTAATAAATAAATACAGTAGGTAAAGAGGTAGTTGTTTGGGCTAAAAGGTTGAGAGAGAATCGGGGCATTGGTGAATCGGCTCTTCAAGTCCAGAAATGCTCGGTCTGCCTCAGGAGTCCAACAGAAATTCCTGGTACAAGACGTCAAGGCAGTAAGAGGAGCGGCCACCCGGCTGTAATCCCGGATAAACATCCGATTGAAGTTCGCAAATCCCAGGAATCTCTGGAGTTGCAATCTCGTACCGGGCAGGCCCCAATCCCGAACCGCCCGAACCTTCTCTTGGTCCATCTTGATCTCTCCCCTGGAGATGATGTACCCGAGGAAGGACGTAGTGTGGGCGTGAAAATCACACTTCTCAGCCTTCACGAACAGACGGTTCTCCAATAACCGCTGCAGGACCTGCTTGACATGCTGGACGTGGTTAGAAAGCTCCCTCGAGAAGATGAGGATATCATCCAGGTAAACGAACACAAAAATACCAATCATATCTCTCAGCACGTCATTCACCATACTTTGGAACACAGCAGGAGCGTTGGTCAGTCCAAACGGCATCACCTGGTACTCGAAATGTCCCGTAGGTGTATTGAACCCAGTCAACCACTCGTCCCCCTCTTTGATCCGAACCAAATGATAAGCATTGCGTAGGTCAAGCTTCGTAAACACCGTAGCACCCTGTAATGAGTCGAACGCAGAGCTCATCAAGGGCAGGGGATACTTGTTTTTGACCGTAATATCATTCAAACCCCGATAATCAATACACGGTCGAAGTGAGCCATCCTTCTTGCTCACAAAAAAGAATCCTGCTCCCAGGGGTGATGACGAGGGGCGAATGAGACCTGCAGCTAGAGACTCCTTGATGTAGGTCTCCAAGGCCTCACGCTCAGGTCGAGAGATACTGTATAATCGTCCCTTGGGAAAGGCAGCTCCAGGGAACAGCTTAATCGCACAGTCATAAGGTCGGTGGGGAGGAAGTGACAGAGCCTTCTGCTTACTGAATACTTCACCCAAATCGTGATATATTTCTGGAACCAGGGACAAATCAGGGGGAGCAGACTCACTGCCCTGACTGGGGATAGCATGAGAACAGGCAGTCCTAAGGCAATTAGCATGACACTCAATGCTCCAACTAGTTACCCTACCCGTCACCCAATCAACCGAGGGATTGTGTTCTCTCAGCCAGGGGTAACCAAGAACCAGGGGAACATGGGGCGAGGACAAAATGAAGAAGGAGATAACCTCTGAATGATTCCCCGACAACAACATCTTAACCGGTTCAGTCCTCATAGTGATCCGTGCCAGACTACTGCCGTTCAGAGTGGTAGCTTCAATGGCTTTCGGCAATTGCTCCTTGGAAAGCCCCAGCTGTTCCACCAAATCAGCATCAATAAAGCTGCCATCAGCACCTGAATCGATAAAAGCGTTCATCGCTAAACTCTGATTCTTATTCATGAGGGTCGCAGGAAAACAGGGTCTGACAGGGTTCTTGAGAGGTTGAAACTTGCTCGCTAAAAGACCTCCCAAAACTAGCGAGCCGGGCAGCTTAACGGGCGCTGAGGACAAGCGGAGATGTAATGTCCCGAGCTACCACAGTAGAGGCAGCTGTTGGTCTCACGTCTACGTTGGCGCTCCACCTTAGTTAACCCGTGTCGCCCTATAAGCATGGGTTCAGGATCTGACGGCAAGACCCCTCCACTAATCCTGTGTGGGGAATAATGATCAACACGTTCTGGTTCACTTCCTGAACTGAATGGTAACCGAGTCTCAGATTGATTAGACGGACCCCACTGCTTCTCCCTCCTTCTCTCGGACTCTATTATCTACCCGAATAGCTAAGGTGACCAAACTGTCTAGGTCACTAAGCTCTGGATAGGAGATCAGCTCGTTCTTGAGTTGCTCCTACAACCCCTGGTAAAAAGCCGCTTGTAGTGATTCCTCATTCCAACCACTCTCCACAGCCAATGTCCTGAATTCAATCACAAAGTCTGCCACACTGCGAGCTCCTTGGCGAAGAGAGAACAAACGTTTAGCTGCGTCCTTACCTCGGACTGGATGGTCAAAAAGCTTTCTCATCTCTGCCGTGAAACCCTGGTATGACGTCATGCAGGTGTCCCGTCGTTCCCAAACGGCTGAAGCCCATTCCAGAGCTCTACCACGCAGCAGCTCAATAACAAAAGCTATCCTAGCCTTATCTGTGGCGTAAGAGTAGGGCTGCAGATCAAAAACTAACCCACACTGCAAAAGAAATGAACGGCATCCTCCCAAATCTCCCTCGTACTTATCCGGTGTCGGAACCTTGGGCTCACGGAAGGAACCCGCTCCCGAATCGGAAGGTGATATGGGTGAAACAGGTGGTGGATGATCCGCCGGCAAACTGAGCTGATCCTGGATACTCGTTAAGCTAGCCGATAAGTTCCGGATTGAACCCGCTATCTCATGTAGCGCCGTGTTGTGTTGTCCCACCATCTTCTCCTGCTGGGTAATTGCATGGCAAACGGAGTCCAGGTCCGCTGGGTTCATCGCTGGCCGGATCGTTCTGTCAGGGTTTACCAAAATTGGACCCAGAAGCAGACCAGGACAAGGTGAGTATGAAGATGGTGAGTATTTATTAATAAATGAGAACGTGGAGGTAGATAGTTCCAGGTGGCGGAGCGGGCAGCGGAGGTGTGTTGATGGGAGTGGATAGGCAGATCCAAGGGATAAACAAAAACTGGCGACGAGCAGACAGGGATGGGATATGGGTTCCGGGTGAATGGTGTTCATGGCTAACGATCCGGCAGGGAATGGATGTCAGGTCCGGGCTTAAGAAGAGGAGAGATGATGATCAGGACCAGGTGTGCAGATAGCTGATGGGATACAGGTGCGGTTAATCAGAACTCTCCCAACTGGCTACATTGCCCGGCAGCCAGACAGGGTGCGTTCCAGGACGCCGGAAAAAACACTCCAGGACAGAACACAGGCAAAAAACAGACTCAGGAAACGGGATTCGTGACAACCTGACATTACAGTATCTGTAACGAGCATTACCGAAGGTGGCTCCCCTTCCTGTTCGAGTGGCGCTCGGCGGTCGTTGTCGCCGGTCTACTAGCTGCCACCGATCCCTTTTTCCTTTTCGTTTGGTTTTGTCTAATTGTTTTCACCTGTTCATTGTTTGGTTGTTAGGGTGGTGCTATTTAAGTTTGTTTAGCCCGCTTCTGTTTGTGCGGGCTTGTCTTTCTGTTTTTGTATGAGGTGTTCGTTTTATTGGGGTTTTCCACTGTCTGGATTTATTTTTCCAGTGTGTACTGTATTCGAGTTGGATTTTACTCCAATGTTTTGACGTTACCAGTTGTTCTTATGGTTGGACATTAAAGAGTGGTTTTTCCCCATATCTTTGCTCTCTGCACCTGACTCCTCACGTTTTTCCTCATCGATCGTAACAGAAGCCCGCACCCTCCAAATGGAGTCAGCAGGAGCAGCGACCACACCTCTCCCCACGATGGAGGAGAGAGTCCTTCATCACACGTCCATCCTCCATCGCATCGGATCAGCTATGGATCAAATGATGGAGAGGATGGATCGTTGGGAGAGGAGTGGTCTCCCTACTACCCCAGCTACCCTCCCTCCAGCAACTATACCATCTCCTCCAGCGGGATCCGGTGCCAGCGCTTTGCGTATTACGCCTCAGAGTCAGTACGATGGAGCGGCGGCGGGGTGCCAGGGATTCCTGCTACAACTAGATCTGTACCTGGCCACCGTTCGACCAGCTCCCTCGGACGAAGAGAGCGTGAGTGTCCTTGTCTCCTGCCTGACGGGTAGAGCCCTAGAGTGGGCCAATGCGGTCTGGAACGGGCCCGACTCAGCGAGGGGCCACTACCCGGAGTTCACCCGCCGTTTTCGGGCCGTGTTCGATCACCCTCCAGATGGCCGAGCGGCGGGTGAGAGATTGTTCTATCTCCGGCAGGGGACGAGGAGCGCGCAGGACTTCGCGCTGGATTTCCGGACCTTGGCCGCTGGAGCAGGGTGGAATGACAGGGCCCTGATAGACCATTACAGGTGTAGCCTGAGAGAGGACGTCCGCAGGGAGCTGGCTTGTCGGGACACTACGCTCAGCTTGGATGAACTAATAGACATGTCTATCCGGTTAGACCATCTGCTAGCTGCTCGCGGACGTTCTGAAAGGGTCCTGTCAGTTCCACCTCCTGACCCTCCTGCTCCCATCCCGATGGAGCTAGGAGGGGCAGCATCTAGGGAGATCGGAGGAGGAGGCTCCTCCTGTACCAGTTGTGGCCGAAGAGGGCACACTTCCGGTCGGTGCTGGAGGAGTCCATCTGGGAATCGAGAGGGTAGGCAGAACACTCCTCGGTCACTTCAGGTGAGTCAGCACCACACTCTCCCAGAGCTTCCTGTTGGTCACATGTTTTTGTTAATATGTTTCCTTAAATTTTTTCCCTCTCTCCAGCATAAGGCGCTAGTCGATTCAGGCGCAGCTGGGAACTTTATAGATCGCGGACTCGTTCAGAAGTTGAGGATTCCGTTAGTTAAGGTAGAACCCCCCTTCCCTGTGCACTCCTTAGATAGTCGACCATTAGGGTCAGGGCTGGTCAGGGAGGCCACAATTCCTTTGGAGATGATTACGCAGGGGAATCATAAGGAGCGGATTAGTCTGTTCCTTATCGATTCACCTGCTTTTCCGGTGGTGGTGGGGATTCCCTGGCTGGCTATTCACAATCCGAAGATTTCGTGGAAACAGGGAGCTCTACAGGGGTGGTCTGATGAGTGTTCAGGCAGGTGTGTAGGAGTTTCCATCGGTGCGACAAAGGTGGAGAGTCCAGACCAGGTTTCCACCGTGCGCATTCCCGCTGAGTATGCCGATTTGGCTATAGATTTCAGTAAAAAGAAGGCGACCCAATTACCACCCCATCGACAGGGGGATTGCGTGATAAACCTCCAGGTAAACGCTGCACTACCCAGGAGTCATGTGTATCCTTTGTCCCAGGAGGAGACGTTGGCTATGGAGACATATGTCACGGAAGCTCTTGGACAGGGATTCATTCGGCCTTCCATGTCACCCGTCTCCTCGAGTTTCTTTTTTGTGAAGAAAAAGGATGGTGGGTTGCGTCCGTGTATTGATTATCGAGGTCTCAATTCCATCACGGTGGGTTTTAGTTACCCACTACCTCTCATCGCTACGGCGATGGAATCATTCCACGGAGCACGGTTCTTCACGAAACTGGACCTCAGGAGCGCGTATAATCTGGTGCGTATTCGGGGAGGAGATGAGTGGATAACCGCGTTTAGTACCACATCGGGCCATTATGAGTACCTCGTCATGCCGTACGGGTTAAAGAATGCTCCAGCTGTCTTTCAATCCTTTGTTGACGAGATTCTCAGAGACCTGCACGGACAGGGTGTGGTGGTGTATATTGATGATATTTTGATCTACTCCGCTACACGAGCCGCGCATGTGTCTCTGGTGCTTAAGGTTCTTGGGCGACTGCTGGAGAATGACCTGTACGTGAAGGCGGAGAAATGTGAGTTTTCCAAACAAGCCGTTTCCTTCCTGGGTTATCGCATTTCCAGCTCGGGGGTGGTAATGGAGGGTGACCGCGTAAAAGCCGTTCGTAATTGGCCGACTCCGACCACGGTAAAGGAGGTGCAGCGGTTCTTAGGGTTTGCCAATTACTACCGGAGGTTTATCCAGGGTTTTGATCAGGTAGCAGCTCCTATTACCTCACTGCTGAAGGGGGGGCCGGTGCGTTTGCAGTGGTCAGCAGAGGCAGACGGAGCCTTCCGTAGGTTGAAGGTGCTGTTTACCGAGGCGCCAGTGTTGGCGCATCCGGACCCTTCTTTGGCGTTCATAGTAGAGGTGGATGCATCCGAGGCTGGGGTTGGAGCTGTGCTCTCACAGCGCTCGGGTACGCCACCAAAGCTCCGCCCCTGTGCCTTTTTTTCGAAGAAGCTCGGGCCAGCGGAGCGGAATTATGATGTGGGGGATAGGGAGTTGTTGGCTATGGTTAAGGCCCTGAAGGTGTGGAGACACTGGCTTGAGGGGGCTAAGCACCCTTTCCTCATCTGGACTGACCACCGTAACCTGGAGTATATCCGATCAGCTAAGAGACTGAATCCGCGTCAGGCAAGGTGGGCCATGTTTTTCACCAGATTTCGTTTTACGATCTCTTATAGACCAGGTTCCCTAAACACTAAGGCCGACGCGCTGTCTCGCCTCTATGACTCGGAGGACCGGTCCATCGATCCTACTCCCATCATTCCGGCGGCCAAGCGGGTGGCACCAATAGTATGGGAGGTGGACGCGGACATCGAGCGGGCGTTAAGGGAGGAACCTGCGCCTCCACAGTGCCCGGAGGGTCGTAGGTACGTACCGCTCGCTGTTCGTGATCAATTGATTCGATGGGCTCATAGTTTACTCCCGTCAGGTCACCCGGGTATTTCGAGGACAGTGCGAGGTCTTAGGGGGAAGTACTGGTGGCCCACCTTGGAGAGGGATGTGCGATTCTATGTCTCTTCCTGTTCGGTATGCGCTCAGAGTAAGGCTCCTAGGCACCTGCCTCGAGGGAAGTTACAACCCCTCCCCGTTCCACAACGGCCGTGGTCCCATCTTTCAGTGGATTTTCTGACTGACCTTCCCCCATCTCAGGGAAACACTACGATCCTGGTCGTTGTGGATCGGTTCTCTAAGTCCTGCCGTCTTATCCCGTTGCCCGGTCTCCCTACGGCCCTGCAGACTGCGGAGGCACTATTTACCCATGTCTTCCGGCACTACGGGGTGCCCGAGGATATCGTTTCTGATCGGGGTCCCCAGTTCACTTCCAGAGTATGGAAGGCGTTTATGGAGCATCTGGGGGTCTCGGTCAGCCTGACCTCGGGGTATCACCCGGAGAGTAATGGGCAGGTGGAGAGAGTGAACCAGGAGGTGGGTAGGTTTCTACGGTCGTATTGCCAGGACCGGCCAGGGGAGTGGTCAAGATACATCCCCTGGGCAGAGATTGCCCAGAACTCATTAAGTCACTCCTCTACCAACATGTCACCATTTGAGTGTGTGTTGGGGTACCAGCCGGTTCTGGCACCATGGCATCAGAGTCAGACCGAGGCTCCTGCGGTGGAGGAGTGGGTGCAGCGCTCTAAGGAGACCTGGAGAGTCGTCCAGGAGTCTCTGCGTCAGGCGAGTGGACGGCAGAAGAAGAGCGCTGACCGTCACCGCAGTGAGGCCCCCGTGTTTGCACCGGGGGATAGGGTCTGGCTCTCGACCCGAAACCTTCCCCTCCGCCTGCCCTGCCGGAAGCTGGGTCCGCAGTGTGTAGGGCCATTTAAAGTCCTGAGGAGAATAAACGAGGTGTGTTATCGATTGTTACTTCCTTCGTATTATCGTATTAACCCCTCGTTTCATGTGTCTCTCCTCAGGCCGGTGGTAGCTGGTCCTATGCAGGAAGGTGAGGTTCCGGAGGTCCCTCCGCCCCCTCTCGACATAGAGGGGTCCCCGGCGTACACGATACGGTCCATTCTGGACTCCAGACGCCGGGTGAGGGGCCTGCAGTACCTCATGGACTGGGAGGGGTACGGTCCGGAGGAGAGGTGCTGGGTCCCGGTGGGGGATATATTGGATCCATCTATGCTGAGAGAGTTCCATCGCCTCCATCCGGATCGCCCTGCGCCTCGGCCCCCGGGTCGTCCTCGAGGCCGGTGTCGGCGCGCTGCGGGGGCTGCGCGTCAGGAGGGGGGTACTGTAACGAGCATTACCGAAGGTGGCTCCCCTTCCTGTTCGAGTGGCGCTCGGCGGTCGTCGTCTCCGGTCTACTAGCTGCCACCGATCCCTTTTTCGTTTGGTTTTGTTTAATTGTTTTCACCTGTTCATTGTTTGGTTGTTAGGGTGTTGCTATTTAAGTTCGTTTAGCCCGCTTCTGTTTGTGCGGGCTTGTCTTTCTGTTTTTGTATGAGGTGTTCGTTTTATTGGGGTTTTCCACTGTCTGGATTTATTTTTCCAGTGTGTACTGTATTCGAGTTGGATTTTACGCCAATGTTTTGACGTTACCAGTTGTTCTTCTGGTTGGACATTAAAGAGTGTTTTTTCCCCATATCTTTGCTCTCTGCACCTGACTCCTCACATTTTTCCTCATCGATCGTAACAGTATCTTGGGGTTGTGGTGTATGTTGCAAATCAATATTAGGAAGGTGTTCCTAATGTTTGGTATTCTCAGTGGCGATTCTACAGACCCTACTGAGTAATCCCAACTGAGTAAATTATTTCTACTTTTACTTTTGATACTTGAATATATTTAAAACCAAATACTTTTAGACTTTTACTCAAGTAGAATTTTACTGGGTGACTTTTACTTTTACTTGAGTCATTTTCTATGAAGGTATCTTTACTTTTACTCAAGTATGACAATTGGGTACTTTTTCCACCACTGCCAAAATGTAGCATGTTTTTTAAAGGGAACTCTTATTTTGATAAACAAAACTGCGATCGTGTTGACAGCATAATATCCTGCTGCCAGGAGAACGATAATTACTAGCAAACAACGCAAACGCTTCCTCTATTTGCGTGCCTGTAAGGGAGGGAGCTGTCGCTGTCTGCTGTACTGGAGGTCCAGAACTCCAGGATTCTATAAAATGGTTATGTGTTGAGACTCGATTGTAAATATACCATACAACATCTTACAGACCCAAAATAATATCTACGCAACGGTCACAGATTGAGGAAGCATTTTGTAGACAATGAGGTTGTGGCTAGATGGATTACAGCATTTTAACTAAGCTTAACTATTTTTCTAACCTTAACCTAATTCTCCTAACCTGCTACTCTAATTCTCCTAACCTGCAACGTTAATTCTCCTAACCTGCAACATTAATCCTCCTACCCTGCTACTCTAATTTTCCTAACCTACTACTCTAATTCTCCTAACCTGCTACGTTAATAATTCTCCATCTAGCCACAGCCGTAGAAGTCACCAGTTCCGTGAAACTATCAGTGTCACCATACCAGGACAGTGACACCAGTTTTGTTTAGGTAGGGCTACTTATGTTTTTGTACACAGTTTGTCTCAATGGACTAAACAATGTAAGTACAAAATACGTCCATTGTAGCATGAATTAATACAATTCCCCTTACAAAAAAAGGCAGTTTTGAACCTGCAGTAAAAGTGCAGTAACTGCAGTCGACTGTGGTATCTTGGCTGCAGTAATTGCAGAATATCTGCAGTGTGCTGCAGTTGAATTGTAGTTATACTGCACTCTAAATGCAGTTACACTGCAATCTGACTGCAATCTTTTTCATAAGGGTCTGTATAATTTGTTATGTTAGGCTTACCCTTATGAAAAAAGATTGCTTCCAGAGTGCAGTATAACTGCAGTATGCTGCAAATACTGTGTCCAAAATAACATTTTTTTTTACGGCAGTAATTTTGCATTGTAACTGCAGTTCAATTACTGCATCCAAAATACCCCAGTCGACTGCAGTTACTGCACTTTTACAGCAATTTCAAAACTGCAATCTCTTTTTGTAAAGGCAGATTGTCGAGTGAAGGGGCCAAGTGATAGTCGGTGTCAGCAAGAGTCTGTTGCTTTAGCCAGGCAAGCCAAGTGAAAGGGGCATTTAGAAGTAGGCTAAATCTTTTTTAACATCAACTCAAGAATATGGTACCACCTCATTTGACTGTGGTATAACAGCAATCTTACTTGAAAGTATAACAAGTCCTCCAACTTGACGTGAATTCCTGAATGGATGGTAATGTGATTGATGTCTGTTTGTTTGTCCAGTTTCTCTCCACTCTACTAGGTAGCCTGGTATGGCAGCATGGTGCAACCCACAGATTTCAATGGGAGCTCATTATGGCAGTGGCTTTATTGTTGGGCAATTCCACAGTTACTGAATAACGCTGAGACTCAGATTTTTCACTTTAAAATGTACGCCAAACAAAAAACATTGATTTCACAAACCAACTCTACAACTCTATGCTCTACTTTTAACAATGCACACTTACAAAAACACATTTACTGGAAGAACTGTGCAGATGAAAAGTTTGGTAACAGGATTTCGGTACAATCTACCTCCATTTTTTATGTGACCAAATTTTCCAAAAACGGTTACATTTTTGATCTGAATTAAGATTCAATTATGTCTGCAGAAAGAATGGGGTGTCAGCTATGACATGACACCTTGAATTGGAAAATATCTATTTTGGTTAATGAACTACCGTTAGTGTCACGGCCGTTGTAAGAAGTGGACCAAAGCGCAGCGTGGTGAACGTACATATTCCTTTTTATTAGAAATGACGCCGACAAAAACAATAAACAATACAAAACAACCGTGAAGCTTAAGGGCTATGTGCCACAAACAAAGTTAACTTCCCACACTGAAAGGAGGGAAAAGGGCTACCTAAGTATGGTTCCCAATCAGAGACAATGATAAACAGCTGTCCCTGATTGAGAACCATACCCGGCCAAAACATAGAAATACAAAATCATAGAAAATAAAAACATAGAATGCCCACCCAAAATCACACCCTGACCAAACCAAATAGAGACATAAAAAGGCTCTCAGAGGTCAGGGCGTGACAGTCCCCCCCCCCCCAAAGGTGCGGACTCCGGGCCGCAAAACCTGAACCTATAGGGGAGGGTCTGGGTGGGCATCTATCTGCGGTGGAGCAGACCCCACTCCACCACTGGCTCACCCCACTTTGGTGGCACCTCTGGTGAGGGGACCCTCGTTGCGGTCCCCGGACTGGGCACCCTCGCTGCGGGCCCCGGACTGGGCACCCTCGTTGCGGGCCCCGGACTGGGCACTCTCGTTGCGGGCCCCGGACTGGACACCCTCGTAGCGGGCCCCGGACTGGGGACCGTTGCTGGAGGCTCCGGACTGGAGACCGTCGCTGGAGGCTCCGGACTGGAGACCGTCGCTGGAGGCTCCGGATTGGAGACCTTCGCTGGAGGCTTCGTGCCATGACTCCTCACTGGTGGCTTCGTGCCATAGATCATCACTGGAGGCTTTGTGCCATAGATCATCACTGGAGGCTTCTTGCCATGGATCATCACTGGAGGCTTCGTGCCATGGATCATCACTGGAGGCTTCGTGCCATGGGTCATCACTGGAGTGAGGAGACGTATGGGCAGTCTGGTACGTGGAGCTGCCACAGGGCTCACCAGGCTGGGGAGACATACGGAAGGCCTGGTTCTGGCAGCAGGCACAGGACTCACCAGGCTGGAGAGACATACAGGAGGCTTTGTCCTTGGCAGAGGCACCGGATACACTGGGCCGTGGAGGCGCACTGGAGGTCTCGAGCTTAGAGCTGGCACAACCCGTTCTGGCTGGATGCTCACCCGAGCCCGGCAGATGTGGGGAGCTGGGATGTAGCTCACCGGAATGTGAACGCGCACTGGAGACACCATGCGCTCCACCTGACCAGTACGACGCTCACCACGGTAAGCACGAGGAGTTGGCTCAGGTCTCCAACCTGACTCAGCTAATCTCCTCGTGTCCCTCCTCCCAGATACAAAATCATAGAAAACAAAAACATAGAATGCCTACCCCAAATCACAACCTGACCAAACCAAATAGAGACATAAAAAGGCTCTCTAAGGTCAGGGCGTGACAGTAAGTGAAGTGGATTTACACCCAGTAAAAGAATTACAGTAATGGAATTTCATCATGGGTCCCTGATCGGTACTGCACAGAAATGCATAAATTATGGCTATGAATATCCTTCTCTTCATGGTGATACAGCCTGAATACGTACACAAAGATACAAAATTGCAATATCCAATTTTGAAAATGTGGGTATTATTCTACACAATGGCTATTATTTTAATAAGATCCGCCCCCAAACAAGACCAAATTTGGTTGGTCCATAAAAAATCTGAACCAATCATAGATGTCTATGTTTCGTAAGTTTGAACATTAAAGTACAGTGCAGTAGAGCTGAGTAGAGTACAGCACATTACAGCACTGCACAGAACAGTTGAGTAGAGTACAGTAAAGTAGAATGTAGTTCAGTAGAGAACAGTACATTATACTGTACTCAAGTCTAGTGTGCTCTGCTGTACTGAACTGATCTATTTTCTACTGTACTTTACTGTACTCAACTTTTCTTTACTTTACTGTACTGTACTCTACTGTACTCTGCTGTGCGTCACTGTACTGTACTGTACTGTTCTTTCCAAACTTGTGAAACATAGACATTTATGATTGGTTCAGATTTGGTCCGGTCCGGACCAAATCTGAACCAATCATGGACGTCTATGTTGGGGCCAAATCAAGGCCGGTACCCCACGCAAAAAAATCTATGTTCAAAAATCTATGTCTGTGTACATTGAAATTAAAGCTGCTGCGGACCATAACAAAAAAAATTGTCTGTGGACTTTGAAATCAAGGCCAGGGAGGACTGACCAAATTTAAACTACACTGCTCAAAAAAATAAAGGGAACACTTAAACAACACAATGTAACTCCAAGTCAATCACACTTCTGTGAAATCAAACTATCCACTTAGGAAGCAACACTGATTGACAATAAATTTCACATGCTGTTGTGCAAATGGAATAGACAAAAGGTGGAAATTATAGGCAATTAGCAAGACACCCCCAATAAAGGAGTGGTTCTGCAGGTGGTGACCACAGACCACTTCTCAGTTCCTATGCTTCCTGGCTGATGTTTTGGTCACTTTTGAATGCTGGCGGTGCTTTCACTCTAGTGGTAGCATGAGACGGAGTCTACAACCCACACAAGTGGCTCAGGTAGTGCAGCTCATCCAGGATGGCACATCAATGCGAGCTGTGGCAAGAAGGTTTGCTGTGTCTGTCAGCGTAGTGTCCAGAGCATGGAGGCGCAACCAGGAGACAGGCCAGTACATCAGCAGACGTAGAGGAGGCTGTAGGAGGGCAACAACCCAGCAGCAGGACCGCTACCTCCGCCTTTGTGCAAGGAGGAGCAGGAGGAGCACTGCCAGAGCCCTGCAAAATGACCTCCAGCAGGCCACAAATGTCCATGTGTCTGCTCAAACGGTCAGAAACAGACTCCATGAGGGTGGTATGAGGGCCCGACGTCCACAGGTGGGGGTTGTGCTTACAGCCCAACACCGTGCATGACGTTTGGCATTTGCCAGAGAACACCAAGATTGGCAAATTCGCCACTGGCGCCCTGTGCTCTTCACAGATGAAAGCAGGTTCACACTGAGTACATGTGACAGACGTGACAGAGTCTGCAGACGCCGTGGAGAACGTTCTGCTGCCTGCAACATCCTCCAGCATGACTGGTTTGGCGGTGGGTCAGTCATGGTGTGGGGTGGCATTTCTTTGGGGGGACGCACAGCCCTCCATGTGCTCGCCAGAGGTAGCCTGACTGCCATTAGGTACCGAGATGAGATCCTCAGACCCCTTGTGAGACCATATGCTGGTGCGGTTGGCCCTGGGTTCCTCCTAAAGCAAGACAATGCTAGACCTCATGTGGCTGGAGTGTGTCAGCAGTTCCTGCAAGAGGAAGGCATTGATGCTATGGACTGGCCCGCCCGTTCCCCAGACCTGAATCCAATTGAGCACATCTGGGACATCATGTCTCGCTCCATCCACCAACGCCACGTTGCACCACAGACTGTCCAAGAGTTGGCGGATGCTTTAGTCCAGGTCTGGGAGGAGATCCCTGAGGAGACCATCCGCCACCTCATCAGGAGCATGCCCAGGCGTTGTAGGGAGGTCATACAGGCACGTGGAGGCCACACACACTACTGAGCCTAATTTTGACTTGTTTTAAGGACATTACATCAAAGTTGGATCAGCCTGTTGTAACGGCTGTCTATCTCTTCTTCCTCATCTGACGAGGAGATGCGAGAAGGATCGGAGGACCGATACGCAGAGTGGTAAGTGTCCATGTTTTAATAATATAAACTGAACACGACAACAAATACAAAATAACAAAAGTGAAACTAACCGAAACAGTCCCGTGTGGCACAAACACTGACACGGAAGACAAATACCCACAAACCAACAGTGAAAACAGGCAACCTAAATATGGCTCCCAATCAGAGACAATGCAAAACACCTGCCTCTGATTGAGAACCTGTTAAAGCTGTCGCTTTCCTCATCCTCGGATGAGGTGAGGAGAGAAGGATCTTCAGACCAAAATGCGGAGTCAGGGAAATATGCCATCTTTATTTTTATAACGAAAACCGATGACACGAAAACAAACACTTTCAAAACTTACAAAATAACTAAACGACGTAGAACGAAACCTGAACCTAAACTCACATCACTAAACGTAAACTCACGGACAGGAACGTTACATCAAAACACACGAACAGCCAAACAGCTCCGAAAGTGAATAACATCGACAACGACGAAAGACATCACAGGAGACAATCACCCACAAACAAACAGTGAGAATGCCCTACCTAAATATGACTCTTGATTAGAGGAAAACGCAAACCACCTGCCTCTAATCAAGAGCCATACCAGGCAAACCAAAACCAACATAGAAACAAATAACATAGACTGCCCACCCAAAACTAACGCCCTGACCATAAACACATAAAAAACAACATAAAACAGGTCAGGACTGTTACAGTACCCCCCCCTCAAGGTGCGAACGCCGGGCGCACCAGCACAAAGTCCAGGGGAGGGTCCGGGTGGGCAGTTGACCACGGTGGTGGTTCCGGCTCAGGACGCTGTCCCCACACCACCATAGTCACTCCCCTCTTCTGTCTACCCCTTCCACTGACCACCCTAAAACTACTTTCCCCAAAATAAACAGCCAGCACCGGGACAAGGGGCAGCACCGGGACAAGGGGTAGCACCGGGACAAGGGGCAGCACCGGAACAAGGGGCAGCACCAGGATAAGGACCAGCACCGGAATAAGGGGCAGCACCGGGACAAGGGGCAGCACCGGGACAAGGGGCAGCACCGGGACAAGGGGCAGCACCGGGACAAGGGGCAGCACCGGGACAAGGGGCAGCACCGGGACAAGGGGCAGCACCGGGACAAGGGGCAGCACCGGGACAAGGGGCAGATCCCGGCTGAAGGACTCTGGCAGGTCCTGTTTGGACGGCTCTGGCAGGTCCTGGCTGGACGGCTCTGGCAGGTCCATGCAGGCTGACGGCTCTCGACACTCATGGCAGACTGACGGCTCTCTACGCTCATAGCAGGCTGACGGCTCTCGACGCTCATGGCAGGCTGACGGCTCTCGACGCTCATGGCAGGCTGACGGCTCTCGACGCTCATGGCAGGCTGACGGCTCTCGACGCTCATGGCAGGCTGACGGCTCTGGCTGCTCATGGCTCTCTGACGGCTCTGGCTGCTCATGGCTCTCTGACGGCTCTGGCTGCTCATGGCTCTCTGACGGCTCTGGCTGCTCATGGCTCTCTGACGGCTCTGGCTGCTCATGGCTCTCTGACGGCTCTGGCTGCTCATGGCTCGCTGGCGGCTCTAGCAGATCCTGTCTGGTTGGCGGCTCTGGCAGATCCTGTCTGGTTGGCGGCTCTGGCAGATCCTGTCTGGTTGGCGGCTCTGGCAGATCCTGTCTGGTTGGCGGCTCTGGCAGATCCTGTCTGGTTGACGGCTCTGGCAGATCCTGTCTGGCTGACGGCTCTAGCGGCTCCTGTCTGGCTGACGGCTCTAGCGGCTCCTGTCTGGCGGATGGCTCTGTAGGCTCATGGCAGACGGGCGGCTTTGCAGGCTCATGGCAGACGGGCGGCTTTGCAGGCTCATGGCAGACGGATGGCTCAGACGGCGCTGGGGAGACGGATGGCTCAGATGGCGCTGGAGAGACGGATGGCTCAGATGGCGCTGGGGAGACGGATGGCTCAGATGGCGCTGGGGAGACGGATGGCTCAGATGGCGCTGGGGAGACGGATGGCTCAGATGGCGCTGGGGAGACAGATAGCTCTGTAGGGAGGAGAAGGAGAGACAGCCTGGTGCGTGGTCTAGGCACCGGCTGCGCTGGAGAGGAGGAAACAGCAGGAGAGAGAACCCGGAGAGACAGCTTGGTACGGGGGGCTGCCACCGGAGGACTGGTACATGGAGGTGGCACCGGGTCTACCGGACCGTGAAGGAGGACACGTGCTCTTGAGCACCGAGCCTCCCCAACCCTACCAGGTTGAATGGACCCCGTAGCCCTGCCAGTGCGGCGAGGTGGAGTAGCCCGCACTGAGCTATGCAGGCGAACCGGGGACACCACCTGTAAGGCTGGTGCCATGTACACCGGCCCGAGGAGACGTACTGGAGACCAGATACGTTGGGCCGGCTTCATGGCACTCGGCTCGATGCCCAACCTAGCCCTCCCAGTGCGGCAAGGTGGAATAGCCCGCACTGGGCTAAGCACGCGTACTGGGGACACCGTGCGCTCTACCGCATAACACGGTCTCTTACCAGTACGACGCCTTCTACCTCCACGGTAAGCACGGGGAGTTTGCTCGGGTATCTTACCCGGCTTTGCCACACTCCTCGTGTGCCCCCCCCCAAGAAATTTTTTGGTCTTACTCACGGGCTCCCAACCGCGTCGTCGCGCTGCCTCCTCATACCAGCGCCGCTCAGCCTTCGCTGCTTCCAATTCCTCCTTTGGACGGCGATATTCCCCTGGTTGAGCCCAAGGTCCTCTACCGTCCAAGATCTCCTCCCAAGTCCAGAAGTTCTTGTTGCTCCGTCGAGCATTCCCATACCGCTTGGTCTCTGTTAGTTGGCTACTGTAACAGTCCTGACCTGTTTTATGTTGTTTTTTATGTGTTTATGGTCAGGGCGTTAGTTTTGGGTGGGCAGTCTATGTTATTTGTTTCTATGTTGGTTTTGGTTTGCCTGGTATGGCTCTTGATTAGAGGCAGGTGGTTTGCGTTTTCCTCTAATCAAGAGTCATATTTAGGTAGGGCATTCTCACTGTTTGTTTGTGGGTGATTGTCTCCTGTGATGTCTTTCGTCGTTGTCGATGTTATTCACTTTCGGAGCTGTTTGGCTGTTCGTGTGTTTTGATGTAACGTTCCTGTCCGTGAGTTTACGTTTAGTGATGTGAGTTTATGTTCAGGTTTCGTTCTACGTCGTTTTGTTATTTTGTAAGTTTTGAAAGTGTTTGTTTTCGTGTCATCGGTTTTCGTTATAAAAATAAAGATGGCATATTTCCCTGACTCCGCATTTTGGTCTGAAGATCCTTCTCTCCTCACCTCATCCGAGGATGAGGAAAGCGACAGCTTTAACAGAATCACCCACCAACAAACAGTGAGAATGCCCTACCTAAATATGACTCTTGATTATAGGAAAACGCAAACCACCTGCCTCTAATCAAGAGCCATACCAGGCAAACCAAAACCAACATAGAAACAAATAACATAGACTGCCCACCCAAAACTAACGCCCTGACCATAAACACATAAAAAACAACATAAAACAGGTCAGGACTGTTACAGAACCATATCAGGCTAAATGAACAAACCTAAACATAGAAACAAATAACATAGACTGCCCACCCCAACTCACACCCTGACCATACTAAATAAAGACAAAACAAAGGAAAATAACAGTCAGAACGTGACACCTGTAGTGTGGTTTTCCACTTTAATTTTGAGTGTGACTCCAAATCCAGACCTCCATGGGTTGATAAATTTGATTTCCATTGATAATTTTTGTGTGATTTTGTTGTCAGCACATTCAACTATGTAAAGAAAAAAATATTTAATAAGAATATTTCATTCATTCAGATCTAGGATGTGTTATTTTAGTGTTCCCTTAATTTTTTTGAGCAGTGTACTTTTCAACGTCAATTGACATCTGATGTCGGTCGGTGCTCAGTCGGTAAGGATGTTGGGGGGGTCCTATCTCTAAGGATTGGAGACTGCACCCCTCGGTGGTGGCCCACATATGGGACTGGTTCGGCAGGGCCGATGTAGCTCTTACATATCGCCAAAAAATGCGTATTGCCATCTTTTCTTCTCAATAAAGAATCTGGGTGATCTGTTGGGAAAGGATGCTTTGTGGCCTCGGACCCTGCACTATACGTTCCTCCAGGGGACCTAATTCAGGCCACTGGAGAGGGTTCCGTCAGGATGGTCTGTTGTTGATTTTGGTGGCTACCCGTCGGCCTAGACAACCGTGGTTCCCGGAGTTTTTCCGAATATTGGCTGGGGACCCATGTCGTCGGGATTTATTGTCGCAGGCGTTATGGGAGAATTTGTCACCCACAACCTCAGATATGGGATGTGTGGGTTTGGCCCCTGAAAGGTTGAATTTGACGGCTAGGGGTTTACCCTCGAATGTGCGCCCTTTATAAAATGGCGCCAGAGAAGAAAGCATACGTTTTACTTGTCCCCAACTGATTGTGTTTTTTTGTTTGTTTCTTTGCGGTTTTTGAAACTTATTTTTTTACTTGTTTTGTACATAATGTTGCTGCTACCATCTCGTATGACCGAAAATAACAGGAAAATAACAGGACTGTGGCAGAATCCTTTTTTCCCTTTAATTGGTCAGACAGGCCGACGTGAACGATATACTGCTTCCTTGGGAACAGGCCCAGATCCCCAGGATTTGCATGAAGAGGAGGCGGAGTAAAATGGGCCAAAGGGCAGGCTGCGTTCTGAGAATTCATAGGCGATCTAATAAATCCCCACTTCCTTCCATTCTGCTAGCAAACATGCAATCTTTGGATAATAAAATCGATGACCTAAGCGCAAGATTAAACTACCTACAGGATATTCCAAACTGTATTATCTTTTCCTTCACGGAGTCGTGGATGAACGACGACACCACTATCAACATACAGCTGGCTGGTTATATGCTGTCCCGGCAGGATAAAACAGCGGTGTCTTGTAAGACAAGGGGCGCGGACTATGTATTTTTGTAAATAACAGCTCTTACACGATATCTAAGGAAGTCTTGAGCTATTGCTCGTCTGAGGTAGAGTATCTCATGATAAGCTGTAGACCACACTATTTACCTAGAGAGTTTTACCTGTATTTTTCTTAGCTGTTTACATACCACCACAGTCAGAGGCTGGCACTAAGACAGCATTGAATGAGCTGTATTCCGCCATAAGCAAACAAGGAAACGCTCACCCAGAGGTGGCACTCCAAGAAGCCGGGGACTTTAATGCAGGGAAACTTAAATCCATTTTACCAAATTTCTATTAGCATGTTAAATGTGCAACCAGAGGAAATAAAACACTGGACCACCTTTACTCCACACACAGAGACTTATACACAACTCTCGCTCGCCCTCCATTTGGCAAATCTGACCATAATTCTATCCCCTGATTCCTGCGTACAAGCAAAAATTAAAGCAGGAAGCACCAGTGACTAGATCAACAAAAAGTGGTCAGATGAAGCAGATGCTAAGCTACAGGACTGTTTTGCTAGCACAGACTGGAATATATTCCGGGTCTCCTCCAATGGCATTGAGGAGTACACCACATCAGTCACTGGCTTTATCAATAAGTGCATCGATGACGTCCCCACAGTGACCGTACGTACATACCTCAACCAGAAGCCATGGATTACAGGCAACATCCGCACTGAGCTAAAGGCTAGAGCTGCCGCTTTCAAGGAGTGGGACTCTAACTTGGAAGCTTATAAGAAATCCCGCTATGCCCTCCGACGAACCATCAAAAAGGCAAAGCGTCAATACAGGACTAAGATCGAATCGTACTACACTGGCTCTGATGCTCGTCGGATGTGGCAGGGCTTGCAAACCATTACAGGCTACAAAGGGAAGCGCAGCCGAGAGCTTCCCAGTGACACGAGCCTACCAGACGAGCTAAACTACTTCTATGCTCGCTTCGAGGAAAATAACACTGAAACATGCATGAGAGCACCAGCTGTTCCAGAAGACTGTGTGATCATGCTCTCTGCAGCCGATGTAAGTAAGACCTTTAAACAGGTCAACATTCACAAGGCCAGACGGACAGCCTATAGGGAGACCTGGCCGTGTGATGGTAGGCCAACAACCTCTCTCTCAAAATGATCAAGAGAAAGGAGATGATTGTGGACTACAGGAATTTACGCACATATTTGGATAGGACCAAGGATATCCGTGTTAGTCACCAAATTTTTTTGTCTGTTTTGCTAATCTAGCTGGGGGTAGTGTGCTTTCTAAGCAGGGTCTTTCTCGTTGGATTGTGGAGGCATATGTCAGTATCTGACAGCAAAGGACAAGAGTTGCCTAGCGCTGTGTGTACTCAGTCCACTAGGGGTGTGGCAGCTTCTTGGGCATTGTTCAAGGGCATAACAATTGGTGATATCTGTGCTGCAGCGAGTTGGGGTTCTCCACATACCTTTGTGGGGTTTTATCGCTTGGATGTAACTGCTCCCAGTGTGGCTCATATTGTTCTTAATGCTGGGTCTGAAAGTGGGTGTTAGGCATCGCGTACAGGTTGCACATTTATCTGGGTTAACACAGTTCCCCTGTGGGTTCCTTGTGTGAGTTCTGTCATTCCAAACTCCTCAGGTCTTAGTGTGAGCCTTTTTGGATCCAATAGAGTTCTATGGACTTGGGTCGATGTTAGGTAGCATTTTTGTCCTGGTTAACAGTTTCCTGTGGGCTTGAGGTGAGCGTTGGGCTGCCGTGGCAGCCCGCAAGTACACAGTTTCCAGGTTACTGCAGATTTCCTGTGGGTTTGAGCCTCGGGTTGTGTTCTGTTGTTTTGGACTTTAGGTTCCTTGTACTAGTTCTGACATTTCAGTCTCTCAAGGTAAGTGTTGTTCTTGGAACCGTGGGGTCTAGAGACTTGGGTTACAGTGGTATCGTGTAAGTGGGGTCAGGTTAAAGGAGCAAGATGAAATTAGCCAAGTTGCAGCAGGTTCTGGTTCCCTATATGGGCTCAGGCCTTATGAGGCTCTGACAGTTGGCTTCTGTAACCCCTCTTTTATTGCCGGTGGAACCTATGTGTGCATGGGCTGCCGTGGGTCTCCTAGTTTGGTACCCTCTGAGCTGGCTTGGGGCATGATTGTATGTCACCATAGTATGTTATACCGAGTGACCGAATGAAAGGGAATGTACAGTTATGAATATGACTGCTGTTCCCTGAAGGAGGGAACGGGGTATAACATATTTTTGCCTCACATAGACAGGGGGTTTGGGCTTGCTGAAGAGTGGTACTGATTTGAGGAATGGATGCTAGCCCTGGTATTATAGCCAGGAAGGCGGGGCTTCCGAAGGCGGGCTCTGCATCCATTGGGATGATGGGCATCGTTTCAGTTTGCTTCAGGTGAAAATGATTGGTTATTGACTCCCCATAGTATGTTATACCTTGTTTCCTCCTTCAGGGAACAGTAGTTATATTCATAACTGTACGTTCCAGAGTAACCTCTTCAGGCAGCCTTCAAAAGGAGAGCCCATGGTCTATGTCCGTCTACATGGAACTCCTGAGGGGACACACCCTAGCGCTGGTATGTTTCATTGGCCCTGTCTGTCTAGTGCCATTCTACAGTCACCTGAACTCCCGTTACTGACCACAGACAGAACTCTACCATTCTTTTGAACACCACCACATACTGAACCCCTGTAACCGACCACAACAACAAACTCAATCATTATTTTTAATTAGTATATAAATCATCTCAAAATCATAATCTTGCCCTATGTTCTGATTTCAAATGAGTATAGTCATGTGGGAAATGACTCATGCTTACTTTTTTTGCACTGAGCTCTTTAATGCTATGATGTTCTGATGATGATATAACAATACAGAGAAGTAATTCTCTAGTAAGTACTGTAGCAGCAGAATAATTTAGTGTGAGTCGTCAGGCAAGCACAGATGGGCCATCACACAGATTAACCACATTGCACTTGTAATAACTCGATCATAACTGTACTGCAGTATCGTTTTAAATCCCTAGATGGCAGTCTTGTTAAAGAATCCGTGTTTCCAGGGGCCTGTAGGGGTTACCATTGACAGTAGGGTTTAACCATATGTTTCTTCCATAGACCGCGTTTAAGCGCTACGGCTCGTCAACTCCCGAAGGACCATGGTAGTTGAAGTCCATATGCTAAACAGTGGGCGTAGTCTTTCATCAAATCGTAATAGAAAAAAACTACATCTCCCATGGCGCACAATTGTAGACCTGAAACGCACCGTATTCCAAATCGACGATCTCCGTTTATTTAATTTCCTCTAGTGGCATGACGTAGGTGGGGGAGGAAGATAGAGATCGACTATGGAACGAGCTGAAGATGCAATCTTATAACGGTACCGGCTGATAGATAGCTGAACTTTTTGTTCACATCAAAAAAAGTGGAGGTCCCGACGAGACAGACAAAAACACAGCCATGCAGTTCAAATACAGAAGGCACTGATTTATTTGTATAGGATATTTTTCTGTGCTCCTTCAAGGGCTGGGTCCGTTATCGCTGTTGTTGGCGGAACCGGCTGGCCAAGATGTCTGTGGAGGAACAGGAATATCCCGAGGCGACTCTGGTGGCAGAGGCCGGGCCGCAGTGGTTTCGGGCCGAATTAGAGCGCCTATCCCGGGAGCTGAGCGAGACGACTCATGAGAAGATCCAGGCGGCGGAATACGGGCTGGCGGTGCTCGAAGAGAAGCAACAACTCAAACAGCGTTATGACGAGTTGGAGACCGAGTTCGAGACTGTTCGGCAGGAACTCGACCAACTGAAGGAGGTAGAGTGAGGTCACAACGTTCCATTGCTACAAATGTGTTCAATTTACTGTCAAAGCGCGGGTGTATTGTAACCGTTAACGGATACATTGTTTCTAACAAAGAGCAAATTAGGCACGTAGCCTACGTTTCTCATTCGATTCAGGCAGTGCTATGCTGCTTTGTTTCGAAAGTTTTTAATTAAATTCAGCTGTGATGTTGTTATAACCTAATCCTCAACACTTTATAGCCCACCCAGAATGCTCTCTGAACGATTGAATACGTTTGCTTGTTGACTCAAGTGGTAAACAAACACCACAAAGTTGTATTAGAAGTTACTTAGCCTACTTTGATAACAACATTAAAGTTGGCCTAGTGTGATAAAAGATAATGTTCAAAAAGACAGAACACTAACTTTAGGCAAGAGGGCAGATGTTTTCGGATGTATACAAACACATACATGTGAAATATGTGTCAAAATGTTATGTGTGAAAATATGGGTGCTATTTGAATATCTTTGTTAAAGTTATCATCTCTGCTTGACATTTATCAGCAGCAGCCTTCACAAGTCCCAACATGCTGTTGGTGTGACAGTGGAAATTGTTCTGGTGAAAGCAGTAAGTACTATATTTAAGCTAGTCAGGCTCATGCTGGCTCTGTCTCTGCTAGATAAGGGTTTCCCTCCCTCTGGCTTCTCAAATGGGAGAGAACAGCAACCAGGTTGTTTGGCAGTTTTTGATCAGCTCTGCCCTTATGCTTTAGCCTTTTTTTCAGAGAGACAATGGCCTCTATCTTGTGGACATACTCCTATATGTTACAGAAGAATCCTGTTGCAGTTGCTCCCTGCTTCATAGGAGCTAATACACATTGTTAAACAGGGCTGTACTCAATTGCCTCAATAACTAAATTGAGTCATTCTGTCTCTTGTGAGTCCAGAGGCCTTTCTAGGTCCAGCCCATATCCTTACAACGTTTAAGGGGATTTTAGTTACCCTGAAGCATGTGAATCCCTCTCAATCGCTTGCAGTATACTGAAGTAAACAGTTAGACTATGTCTTATATCTAAGAAAGAACATTCTCACAGAATTCTGACTATGGTGCTCTAGCAGAATGACAGCAAGCTCAGCCACACAACACAACTGGCTATCATGCTAACTTCACTAGCATTGTTTATGTTTACCTGATTATTTCTGTCTCTATCAAGAATAGCTAGTTTCTGTTGTCATTCATTTCAAGCATATTGATGGTAAATCCACTCCACTGAGCTCAGCCTCACTTTTGAACTTCATTGTGTGAGAGACAAAGAAGGGGAATGAAAGGACATGAGTTCCCAGGCCAAGCATCAAGCTTATGTGTCCCTTGTACGGTGCCTTCAGAAAGTATTCATACCACTTGAATTCAAAATTATTTTCACACCCATCTACACACAATACCCCATAATGACAAAGTGAAAATATGTTGTTG
Source organism: Salvelinus fontinalis (assembly GCF_029448725.1). Taxonomy (NCBI): domain Eukaryota; kingdom Metazoa; phylum Chordata; class Actinopteri; order Salmoniformes; family Salmonidae; genus Salvelinus; species Salvelinus fontinalis. The sequence continues at coordinate 27,282,909 of NC_074682.1, read as the reverse complement.
GAATGTATCTCATTCACATACTATCTCATTCACATACTGTGAATAATCACACCCCTGAGTATTGTAGAAGCACCTTTGGCAGTGATTACAGATTACAACTGATTACAGCAGTGATTACAGATTACAACTGATTACAGCAGTGATTACAGCGGTGAGTCTTCAAACTCAGTAACATGTTCAGGTCTGGCCATGGATTTTCAAGTAGATTTAAGTAAAAACTGTAACTCAGCAAATCAGGAACATTCACTGTCTTCTTGGTAAGCACCTCCAGTTTAGGTTTGGCCTTGTGTTTAGGTTATTGTCTTGTTGAAAGATTAATTAACCTCCCAATGTCTGGTGGAAAGCAGACTGAACCAGATTTTCCTTCTAGGATTTTGCCTGTGTTTAGCTCCGTTCCGGTAATTTTTTTCATAAACAAACTCCCCAGTTCTTAAAGATTACAAGCATACCCATAACATGCCATCAAGGACAACAACCACCCGATCCACTGCCCATAACATGCCTAGTGGTTAGAGCGTTGGGCCAGTAACCGAAAGGTTGCTAGATCGTTCTGCCCCTGAACAAGGCAGTTAACACACTGTTCCTATGCCATCATTGTAAATAAGAATTGTTTTTTTACTTACTTGCCTAGTTAAATAAAGGTTAAATAAAAATACAAAAATAAAACATGATTCAGCCACCACTATGCTTGAAAATATGGAGAGTTGTACTCAGTAATGTGTTGTATTGGATTTGCCCCAAACATAACACTTTTGTATTCAGGAAAAAAAGTTGCTTTGCCACTGTAAGGGGTGCGTAACCGGTGGCAGGGAAGTCAGACGCAGGAGAGCAGAACTTGGTAATAGCCCGAGCAGTTTAAAGGCAAAACCCACGGCTTAAAAATAACAAGACATTTGGGTACAAAACCCGTCGTGCACCAATCAACACGTGCATAAGCACTTACAATAAACAATCCCACACAAAGACATGTGGGGGAACAGAGGGTTAAATACACAACAAATGATTGAGGGAATTAAAACCAGATGTGAGGAAAAACAAGACAAAACACATGGAAAATGAAAAGTGGATCGATGATGGCTAGAAGAGCGGCGACGCCGAGCGCCGCCCGAACAAGGAGAGGACCCGACTTCGGCGGAAGTCGTGACAGCCACATTTTTTTGCAGTATTACTTTAGGGCATTGTTGAAAACAGGGTGCATCTTTTGTAAAAAAATAAATAAATCTGTACAGGCTTCCTTCTTTTCACTCTGTCAATTAGGTTAATATTGTGGAGTGACTACAATGTTGTTCATCCATCCTCAGTTTTCTCCTATCACAACCATTAAACTCTGTATCGGTTTTAAAGTCACCATTGGCCTCATGGTGAAATCCCTGAGTGCTTTCCTTAATCTCCAGCAACGGAGTTAGGAAGGATGCCTGTGTCTTTGTAGGTATTGATATACCATCCAAAGTGTAATTAATAACTTCACCATGCTCAAAGTAATATTCACTGTCTAATTTTTTTTTTACCCATCTACCAATCGGTGCCCTTCTTTGCGAGGCATTTGAAAACATCCCTGGTCTTTTTGGTTGAATCTGTTTTTGAAATTCACTGCTCGAAATGACTTTACAGATAATTGTATGTGTGAGGTACAGAGATAAGGTAGTCATTCACAAATCATGTTAAACACAATTATTGCACACAGAGTGAGTCTGTGGGGGTGAATACTTAGGAGTTGAATACTTAATTATTGACTCAAGACATTTCAGCTTTTCATTTTGTATTAACTTATAAACATTTCTAAAAACATAATACCACTTTGAAATTATGGGGTATTGTGTGTAGGTCAATGTTAAAAAAAATCTACGGCTGTAACACAATAAAATGTGGAAAAAGTAAATGGGTGTGAATACTTACTCTGAAGGCACTGTATTTTATTGTATTGTATTGTACATGTGTACACACACACACACACACACACACACACACACACACACACACACACACACACACACACACACACACACACACACACACACACACACACACACAACCTCTATCACTCCAGTATCCCTGCTCGTTGTAAATGTGGTGTTGGAACTGACCCTGTATATAGCTTCCTTCTTCTCGTGTTCTTATTTTTATTTGTTGTTTGTTTTTGTTCTAGCTTATGTTATTTTTAGTACTATATTGATTACTGTATTGTTGGGTTTAGAGCTGGCAAGAAAGGCATTTCACTGTACATGTGCATGTGATATTAAAACTTGAAACACAGAGCCACACACAGCCACACACAGCCATACACAGCCACACACAGCCACAGGACAACTATGTTATTTCTTATAGAGACACTTAATTGATTGGGTCAGTCATTGTTTGATTCAGTCATTGTTTGGATCCGTCATTGTTTGGTTCAGTTATTGTTTGGGTAATCCATTCAACTGTATGGCGCCGGCGGATAGGGCTGCCGTGCTTCTAGCTCTTAGGAAACTTTGCGGTATTTCGTTTTTTATGTGTTATTTTTTACATTATTAGCCCAGAAAAGTTTTGGTGTTATTACATACAGCCCGAGATAACTTTTGGATATCAGAGCGGCGGAAACTCACCAGCATTACCAGCATTACAATCAGGAAAACAACTTTCCCGAATTGGATCCTTTGTTTGTACCCCCCAGGGCAATTGAACTGATTCCAGAGGCTGAGCCAAAACACCACCGGTGGAAAAGAGGCACTCGGAGTGGTCTTCTAGTCCGACTCAGGAGGCGCGCACACCACCCACCACTTCCGAATATATTACTTGCTAAAGTTCAGTCTCTGGATAATAAAGTTGACAAGTTCAGGGCGAGGATTTCCTTCCAGAGAGACATCAGGGATTGCAACATACTCTGTTTCACGGAAACGTGGCTCTCTCGGGATATACTGTCTGAGTCCGTACAGCCAGTTGGGTTCTCAATTCATTGCGCAGATGGGAATAAATACCTCTCTGAGAAGAAGAAGGGCTGGGGTGTATGTTTCATGATTAACTACTCATGGTGGGATGGTGATAACATACAGGAACACTCAAAACTGAAAGCGCGAACCATCACATTTAACCATGGCAATTTGACTGGGAATATTGCCGAATATAAACAGTGTAGTTATTCCCTCCGCAAGGCAATCGAACAGGGAAAACGTCAGTATAGAGACAAAGTGGAGTCGCAATTCAACATCTCAGACACGAGACGTATGTGGCAGGGTTAACAGACAATCACGGACTACAAAGGGAAAACCAGACATGTCGCAGACACCAGCGTCTTGTTTCCGGACAAGCTAAACACCTTCTTCGACCGCTTTGAGGATAACACAGTGCCACCGACGCGGCCGCTACCAAGGCCTGTGGGCTCTCCTTCTCCGTGGCCAATGTGAATAAGACATTTAAGCATGTTAACCCTCACAAGGCTGCTGGCCCAGATGGCATCCCTTGCTGCGTCCTCAGAGCATGTGCAGACTAGCTGGCCAGAGTGTTTACAGATATATTCAATCTCTACCTATCACAGGCTACTGTCCCAACATGCTTCAAGATGTCCACCATTGTTCCCGTACCCAAGAAAGAAAAGGTAACTGAATGAAATGACTATCGCCCCTTAGCACTCACTTCTGTCATCATGAAGTGCTTTGAGAGACTATTCAAGGATCACCTCTACCTTACCTGCCACCCTAGACCCACTTCAATTAGCTTACCGCCCCAATAGATCCACAGACGATGCAATCGCACTGCACACTGCCCTATCCCATCTGGACAAGAAGAATACCTATGTAAGAATGCTGTTCATTGACTATAGCTCAAGAACATAGTACCCTCCAAGCTTATCATTAAGTTTGAGGCCATGGGACTGATCCCTGCCCTGTCCATCTGGGTCCTGAACTTCCTGACGGGCCGACCCCAGGTGGTGAAGGTAGGAAACAAAACCTCCACTTTGCTGATCTCCAAAACACTGGGGCCCCACGAGGATGCGTGCTCAGCCCCCTCCTGTACTCCATGTTCACCCATGACTGCGTGGCCATGCACGCTTCCAACTCAATCATCAAGTTTGCAGACAACACAACAGTAGTAGGCCTGATTACCAACAATGACGAGACAGCCTACAGGGAGGAGGTGAGGGGCCTGGGAGTGTGGTGGCAGGAAAATAACCTCTCACCCATTGTCAAAAAATTAAGGTGCTGATCGTGGACTACATGTAACAGCAGAGGGAGCATTCTTCTATCTAAAATCGACGGGACCACAGTGGACTAGGTGAAAAGCATCAAGTTCCTCGGCGTACTCATCACTGACGATCTGAAATTGTCCACTCACACAGACAGTGTGGTGAAGAAGGTGCAACAACGCCTCTTCAACCTCAGGAGGCTGAAGAAATTTGGCACCTAAAAGCCTCACAAACTTTTACAGATGCACAACTGAGAGCATCCTGTCAGGCTGACTGTCGATGCAATTGCCTGGTACGGCAAATGCACCGCCTGCAACCGCAAGGCTCTCCAGAGGGTGGTGCGGTCTGCCCAACGCATCACTGGGGGCAAGCTAACTGGCCTCCAGGACACAAAAAGATCATCAAGGACAACAACCACCGATCTACTGGCTGTTCACCCCGCTATCATCCAGAAGGCGAGGTCAGTACATGTGCATCAAAGCTGGGACCGAGAGACTGAAAGACAGCTTCTATCTCAAGGCCATCAGACTGTTAAATATCCACCACTAGCACATTAGAGGTTGCCTCCCTATATCCATAGACTTGAAATCACTGGCCACTTTAATAATGTTTACATATTTTGCATTACTCATCTCATATGTTGAACTGCATTCTAACCTATTCTACTGTATCGCTCTGACATTGCTTGTCCAAATATTTATATGTTCTTAATTCCATTCCTTTACTTTAGATTTGTGTGTATTGTTGTCAAATTTTTGGATATTACTTGTAAGATATTATTGCACCGTTGCAGCTAGAAACACAAGCATTTTGCTACACCCGCAATAACATCTGCTGAGCACGGGTATGTGACAAATAAAATGTGATTTAATTGAAAATATTTTGTAAACAGTCCTAAAAAAGGTCTAAATCTCCCACTGGGTTCTAAGATGGTTCATCCCTATCTCTCTCTGAGGAAGGTTTGTGGACTGGACCTAGGAGTATTGCGTGTTCCGAAACTCGGAAGTTTAGTTATTTGTGTAGAGCTCCCTATTGGTTGATTCTAGTAATTCAAGTGAAAAACTCAGAGCTCAACTAGTTTCCAAGTCGGACATTTCAGAGTTTCCTAGTTCCCACTAGCACGTGAACGCTGCATATGCTCGGAGCAGGGGGGGACTAAGACTTGGGGGATTAGTAGTAGAGGTCGACCGACCATATTCCTCCAAGATGGCGTAGCAGTCGGACGTGTGTTTGTCTTGTCTTGTCCCGCGTAAATAGTCCTCGTATTTTTTGTATACATTTCGTATATATTTTAATTTCACTTTCCATCTTGGAACTGAATATACATTCCCGCAACCCGCCTCACCCAATGTGGTACGGATCTGCTATTTTTTATACTTTAGAACCGTAACCCCAATCAGAAGCTAGCCAGATAACTAGCTACTAGCTAGTAGTCAGTTAGCCACTGCTGCGGTCTTCACCCTTAACTCGGACACCAGCCAGCTTCAGCTCGGGCCAATACCTGCCAGTCTGCAGGCGCGATATCAACCCAGAGAATATAGGACTGCTTTTTCTCTACCACATCACCGGATTCCTGACGCAAGCTCTGGACAATTACACCGGATAATCGTCGCTAGCTAGCTGCAACCAAGTGGCTACTACTGGCTAATACCTCTGTCCCGAAACAAGCACCAGTTAGCCTTGAGCTAGCCTCGAGCTAGGCCCATCTGCCGGCTTGCCGAAGAGGCCTACCAGCGAATTCTTGGGCTACAATACCTCTTTTGCCAATTGGACTGGACCCTTTATTGCCGACACGGAGCCCCGCCGATCCATCACGACTGGTCTGCCGACGTAATTGTCCGAGGTGGGTTCAACAGGCTTTTCCATTGCGACGTTTCTGAATACCCATCTGCTAATTATTAGCTGTCTTATCGGCTGCTATCTAAATAAATATACCGGACAATTTTTTTTTTTTTTTTTTTCCTGGGTCACTATATCTATTTTGCCAATTGGATCGATCCCCTCTACCACACGGAACCCCACTAATCTACCGACGGAAACGAACGAGGTGACAAAAAAAAAAAAAGACCTCCATCCTATGTTATCTTGCTACGGATAGCCAGCTACCCGGCCAGCTGTCTGGATCGCCGTGACCCCAACCAACCTCTACTCACTGGACCCTTATGATCACTCGATTTAAGCATGCCTCTCCTTAATGTAAATATGCCTTGTCCATTGCTGTTCTGGTTAGTGTTTATTGGCTTATTTCACTGTAGAGCCTCTAGCCCTGCTCACTATATATCCAACCTCTCAGTTCCACCACCCACATATGCGATGACATCACCTGGTTTCAATGATGTTTCTAGAGACTATATCTCTCTCATCATCACCCATTACCTAGGTTTACCTCCACTGTATTCACATCCTACCATACCTTTGTCTGTACATTATTCCTTGAAGCTATTTTATCGCCCCCAGAAACTTCCTTTTACTCTCTGTTCTAGACGTTCTAAACGACCAATTCTCATAGCTTTTAGCCGTACCCTTATCCTACTCCTCCTCTGTTCCTCTGGTGATGTAGAGGTGAATCCAGGCCCTGCAGTACCGAGCTCCACTCCTATTCCCCAGGCGCTCTCTTTTGATGACTTCTGTAACCGTAATAGCCTTGGTTTCATGCATGTTAACATTAGAAGCCTCCTCCCTAAGTTTGTTTTGTTCACTGCTTTAGCACACTCTGCCAACCCAGATGTTTTAGCCGTGTCTGAATCCTGGCTTAGGAAGACCACCAAAAATTCTGACATTTTCATCCCTAACTACAAGATTTTCAGACAAGATAGAACGGCCAAAGGGGGCGGTGTTGCAATCTACTGCAAGGATTGCCTGCAGAGTTCTGTTTTACCATCCAGGTCTGTTCCGAAACAATTTGAACTCCTACTTTTAAAAATCCACCTCTCTAAAAACAAGTCTCTCACTGTTGCCGCCTGCTATAGACCACCCTCTGCCCCCAGCTGTGCTCTGGACACCATATGTGAACTGATTGCCCCCCATCTATCTTCAGAGCTTGTGCTGCTAGGCGAACTAAATTGGAACATGCTTAACACCCCAGCCATCCTACAATCTAAGCTTGATGCCCTCAATCTCACACAAATTATCAATGAACCTACCAGGTATCACCGCAATTCCGTAAACACGGGTACCCTCATAGACATCATCCTAACCAACTTGCCCTCCAAATACACCTCTGCTGTTTTCAACCAAGATCTCAGCGATCACTGCCTCATTGCCTGTATCCGTAATGGGTCAGCGATCAAACGACCTCCACTCATCACTGTCAAACGCTCCCTGAAACACTTCAGCGAGCAGGCCTTTCTAATCGACCTGGCCGAGGTATCCTGGAAGGATATTGATCTCATCCCGTCAGTAGAGGATGCCTGGATATTTTTTTAAAATGCCTTCCTCACCATCTTGAATAAGCATGCCCCATTCAAGAAATTTAGAACCAGGAACAGATATAGCCCTTGGTTCTCTCCTGACCTGACTGCCCTTAACCAACAGAAAAACATCCTATGGCGTTCTGCATTAGCATCGAACAGCCCCCGTGATATGCAACTTTTCAGGGAAGCTAGAAACCAGTATACACAGGCAGTTAGAAAAGCCAAGGCTAGTTTTTTCAAGCAGAAATTTGCTTCCTGCAACACAAACTCAAAAAAGTTCTGGGACACTGTAAAGTCCATGGAGAATAAGAACACCTCCTCCCAGCTTCCAACTGCACTGAAGATAGGAAATACTGTCATCACCGACAAATCCATTATAATTGAGAATTTCAATAAGCATTTTTCTACGGCTGGCCATGCTTTCCACCTGGCTACCCCTACCCCGGTCAACAGCACTGCCCTCCCCTCTGCTACTCGCCCAAGCCTTCCCCATTTCTCTTTCTCCCAAATACAGTCAGCTGATGTTCTGAAAGAGCTGCAAAATCTGGACCCTTACAAATCAGCCGGGCTAGATAATCTGGACCCTTTCTTTCTAAAACTATCTGCTGAAATTGTTGCCACCCCTATTACCAGCCTTTTCAACCTCTCTTTCGTGTCGTCTGAGATTCCCAAAGATTGGAAAGTAGCTGCGGTTATCCCCCTGTTCAAAGGGGGAGACACTCTAGACCCAAACTGCTACAGACCTATATCTATCCTACCCTGCCTTTCTAAGGTCTTCGAAAGCCAAGTCAACAAACAGATTACCGACCATCTCGAATCCCACCATACCTTCTCCGCTATGCAATCTGGTTTCAGAGCTGGTCATGGGTGCACCTCAGCCACGCTCAAGGTCATAAACGATATCTTAACCGCTATCGATAGGAAACAGTACTGTGCAGCCATATTCATTGACCTGGCCAAGGCTTTTGACTCTGTCAATCACCACATCCTCATCGGCAGACTCGACAGCCTTGGTTTCTCTAATGATTGCCTCGCCTGGTTCACCAACTACTTCTCTGATCGAGTTCAGTGTGTCAAATCGGAGGGTCTGTTGTCCGGACCTCTGGCAGTCTCTATGGGGGTGCCACAGGGTTCAATTCTTGGACCGACTCTCTTCTCTGTATACATCAATGATGTCGCTCTTGCTGCTGGTGAGTCTCTGATCCACCTCTACGCAGACGACACTATTCTGTATACTTCTGGCCCTTCTCTTGACACTGTGTTAACAACCCTCCAGGCGAGCTTCAATGCCATACAACTCTCCTTCCGTGGCCTCCAATTGCTCTTAAATACAAGTAAAACTAAATGCATGCTCTTCAACCGATCGCTGCCTGCACCTGCCCGCCTGTCCAGCATCACTACTCTGGACGGCTCTGACTTAGAATATGTGGACAACTACAAATACCTAGGTGTCTGGTTAGACAGTAAACTCTCCTTCCAGACTCACATCAAGCATCTCCAATCCAAAGTTAAATCTAGAATCGGCTTCCTATTCCGCAACAAAGCATCCTTCACTCATGCTGCCAAACATACCCTTGTAAAACTGACCATCCTACCAATCCTCGACTTCGGTGATGTCATTTACAAAATAGCCTCCAAAACCCTACTCAATAAATTGGATGCAGTCTATCACAGTGCCATCCGTTTTGTCACCAAAGCCCCATATACTACCCACCACTGCGACCTGTACGCTCTCGTTGGCTGGCCCTCGCTTCACACTCGTCGCCAAACCCACTGGCTCCAGGTCATCTACAAGACCCTGCTAGGTAAAGTCCCCCCTTATCTCAGCTCGCTGGTCACCATAGCAACGCCCACCCGTAGCACGCGCTCCAGCAGGTATATCTCTCTGGTCACCCCCAAAACCAATTCTTCCTTTGGCCGCCTCTCCTTCCAGTTCTCTGCTGCCAATGACTGGAACGAACTACAAAAATCTCTGAAACTGGAAACACTTATCTCCCTCACTAGCTTTAAGCACCAGCTGTCAGAGCAGCTCATAGATTACTGCACCTGTACATAGCCCATCTATAATTTAGCCCAAACAACTACCTCTTTACCTACTGTATTTATTTATTTTGCTCCTTTGCACCCCATTATTTCTATCTCTACTTTGCACCTTCTTCCACTGCAAACCAACCATTCCAGTGTTATTTTTTACTTGCTATATTGTATTTACTTCGCCACCATGGCCTTTTTATATTTTTATTTATTTATATATATATTTTGTTTGCCTTCACCTCCCTTATCTCACCTCACTTGCTCATATTGTATATAGACTTATTTTTCACTGTATTATTGACTGTATGTTTGTTTTACTCCATGTGTAACTATGTGTTGTTGTATGTGTCGAACTGCTTTGCTTTATCTTGGCCAGGTCGCAATTGTAAATGAGAACGTGTTCTCAATTTGCCTACCTGGTTAAATAAAGGTGAAATAAATAAAACAATTAATCGGAATGGCAGATTAATTAGGGCCGATTTCAAGTTTTCATAACAATCGGAAATCGGTATTTTTGGACACCGATTTGGCCGATTTTTATTATTTTTAGACTTTTTTTTTACACCTTTATTTAATTACGCAAGCAGTTAAGAACACATTCTTATTTTCAATGACGGCCTAGGAATGGTGGGTTAACTGCCTTGTTCAGGGGCAGAACAACAGATTTTTACCTTGTCAGCTCGGGGATTCAATCTTGCAACCTTACAGTTTACTAGTCCAACGCTCTAACCACCTGCTTTACTACATTGCACTCCACGAGGAGCCTGCCTGTTATGCGAATGCAGTAAGAAGCCAAGGTAAGTTGCTAGCTAGCATTAAACTTATCTTATAAAAAACAATCAATCAATCATAATCACTAGTTAACTACACATGGTTGATGATATTACTAGTTTATCTATTGTGTCCTGCGTTGCAAATAATAGATGCAGTGCGCATTCGCGAAAAAGGACTGTCGTTGCTCCAACGTGTACCTAACCATAAACATCAATGCCTTTCTTAAAATCAATACACAAGTATATATTTTTAAACCTGCATATTTAGTTAATATTGCCTGCTAACATTAATTTATTTTAACTAGGGAAATTGTGTCACTTCTCTTGCAACAGAGTCAGGGTGTATGCAGCAGTTTGCGCCGCCTGGCTCATTGCGAACTGTGTGAAGACTATTTCTTCCTAACAAAGACAGCCAACTTTGCCAAACGGGGGATGATTTAACAAAAGCGCATTTGCGAAAAAAGCACAATCGTTGCACGACTGTACCTAACCATAAACATCAATGCCTTTCTTAAAATCAATACACAGAAGTATATATTTTTAAACCTGCATATTTAGCTAAAAGAAATCCAGGTTAGCAGGCAATATTAACCAGGTGAAATTGTGTCACTTCTCTTGCGTTCATTGCACGCAGAGTCAGGGTATATGCAACAGTTTGGGCCGCCTGGCTCGTTGCGAACTAATTTGCCCGAATTTTACGTAATTATGACATAACATTGAAGGTTGTGCAATGTAACAGGAATATTTAGACATGGATGCCACCCGTTAGATAAAATACGGAACGGTTCCGTATTTCACTGAAAGAATAAACGTTTTGTTTTCAAGATGATAGTTTACGGATTTGACCATATTAATGACCTACGGCTCATATTTCTGTGTATTATTATGTTATAATTAAGTCTATGATTTGATAGAGCAGTCTGACTGAGCGGTGGTAGGCAGCAGCAGGCTCGTAAGCATTCATTCAAACAGCACTTTCGTGCGTTTTGCCAGCAGCTCTTCACAATACTTCAAGCATTGCGCTGTTTATGACTTCAAGCCTATCAACTCCCGAGATTAGGCTGGTGTAACTGATGTGAAATGGCTAGCTAGTTAGCGGGGTGCGCACTAATATCTTTTCAAATGTCACTCGCTCTGAGACTTGGAGTAGTTGTTCCCCTTGCTCTGCATGGGTAACGCTGCTTCGAGGGTGGCTGTTGTCGATGTGTTCCTGGTTCGAGCCCAGGTAGGAGCGAGGAGAGGGACGTAAGCTTTACTATTACACTGGCAATACTAAAGTGCCTATAAGAACATCCAAAGGTCAAAGGTATATGAAATACAAATCGTATATGTAACAATTGTTCTCCTCCTCGTCTGAGGAGGAGCATGGATCGGACCAATATGCAGCGTGTTGTGAAGACATAACGAATTTATTTAATAAGGACGAAAAAACACTTAATAAACTACAAAACAATAAACGACGTTACAAGACCTGAACATGTGAACTTACATATAACGAAGAACGCACAAACAGGATCAGACTAAACAAACGAAAAAGTCCCGTGTGGTACAAACACTGACACGGAAAACAATCACCCACAAATAAACAGTGTGAACAGCCTACCTTAATATGGTTTTCAATCAGAGGAAACGTCAAACACCTGCCCCTGATTGAGAACCATATAAGGCTAAATAACAATGAACCTAAACATAGAAACAAATAACATAGACTGCCCACCCAGCTCACGTCCTGACCAACTAAACAAAGCTAAACAAAGGAAAATAAGGTCAGGAACGTGACAGTATAGAGAGAAATAGTCCTATAATTCCTATAATAACTACAATCTAAAACCTCTTACCTGGGAATATTGAAGACTCATGTTAAAAGGAACCACCAGCTTTCATATGTTCTCATGTTCTGAGCAAGGAACTTAAACGTTAGCTTTCTTACATGGCACATATTGCACTTTTACTTTCTTCTCCAGCACTTTGTTTTTGCATTATTTCAACCAAATTGAACATCTTTCATTATTTATTTGAGGCTAAATTGATTTTATTGATGTATTATATTAAGTTAAAATAAGTGTTCATTCAGTATTTTTGTAATTGCCATTATTACAAATACATTTTAAAAAATCGGCCGATTATTCGGTATCGGCTTTTTTGGTCCTCCAATAATCGGTAGTGGTATCAGCTTGAAAAATCATAATCGGTCGACCTCTAATTAGTAGTATCATTGAGAAAGGATATATTTTTGTTCTCAGTAGCTAGGACTAGCATCAGAGAGAATTGGGCCACCATTAAACTCATATCTCTACTGATTGAACAACATCAGAATGAAAATATATGTATTTATTCAGATAGCCCTACGTTCGCTACATACTCCGAGTTGTTGTTTGTAAAAACAGACATAGGAGTTTGACAGAGAGAGAGATGCATCAGATGGGATAGGTATAACCAAGGCAAGCTAGTAGGCTCACCACATTCCTGTTACACACATTCTCACACTAACACCCTCTTATTCATGGAATTCCCAGGTCAGCAAAACCTTAGCTTAGTTAACACAGTAATTACATGTTTATTTGCTGACCTTTACGTGAACCGCTTACAGTACATCTGTGTGGGATTGTCTGTTCCTGTGAAGCCGACGTCACGCACACACATGCACACACACACACTGAGCGCTTGTTACGTACGTGGACATGGGGTCAGACAGAGGCTTAGACACAGGTGGAGGTAGTTAACACTAAGCTCCTCATGTCTCCGACGGGCCTCCCGCCTCGCTTCAACTCTACTGCGCCAAACACACTTCAGGAACTATTAGACAGTGCAAAACAGGCCTAGCGGTGGTCCAACCAGGATTTCTGGAAAACCTGGGAGTTTTGGGAAAGTTACTTTTGCAACCCTACCAGAAACTATGGGACAGTGCAACAACAGTCCTCTAATCAATGACAATCCTTTTATGTTTATATGTATTTCCTTTTGGCCTTATTCTTTAATCAATTATCACATATCTGATCTGGAGTCCATCACATGACATGTCAGAGAGTGTCCAAAAAAGCAACACAGGAGTGACATACTGTAGATCTGATCTCAAGAACAGGTGATTGTATGACTGTCTGTATTTTGTCCACTGAAGGCATGTGGCCTATAATTATGTGAAAGTCTGTATTGTAATTATGACTTATAGTTCACTACAGTTAAACAACAGTGTTGTCACAGTTCCTCAGGGAGAGGGGGCTGTATACAGTAACACTGTTTGTTCAGTAAGGCCTCTTCTGTTCATCAGTAAATTATGTTATGTTTAATGCACAAATGGAATAATTTCATTCATAATTTGAACTTGTATGTCATTATTTGAAACGGAAATGAATGCAAATGGCATTTTTCTGTTGTTGTGACACTCCCTTCTAATGCAGCCTGTGATCATCATAGAGGGGATCAGAAGGCACGTCCATGCTCCAGAGAGTAGCTCATTGCCAAAACGGTTCAAATGCTAGAGCCAAATTCATAGGAAGAAAATGAATTCAACATGCCACATTGGCTTCAGAAACCTTCTGCTGGCTTCAGAAGTTTCTGTTTACCACAGTGAGTGTTTGATTCTATCTGTTCTCCTATACGTTTCCTGTCAGGATAAGGACCAGGTTTTGAATCTAAATTGAAAGAACTCAATTTGAAAACTGAATCTGTATGTATTTTAGAAGTTGAATATAGGAAACTTTGGTAACACTTTACTTGACTGTCATAATATGTCATAACGGCTGACATAACTTGTCAAAACCTGTAATAATATGGTCAAAACCCTGTCATGACACATATATTTAGACCTGTTGTGACATGTAATGCATTATTTCATGGCTGGTTATGACACCAACATAAGAGTGTCAAAACCCACAAAACCTACCACACAAGACAGAACATTCCATTACACCATAGCCTACTTGTCAACAGTAAGTTTGTTATATTTTCTGAAATTGACCATATTAAATTATCATTGTAATTGCACACACAGTTATATCAGACATGCAGCTACCCCAATGCACTTTTGCTGTTGTCTAGGATGAATGCAGGAGCAGATTTTAGGAGCAGGACAAGACACCCTATTTTTGACTGATGATTGACATAAGGGCATGTACAGTACTTGATAGGCCTATCTGGCTTATATGTTTATGATGATCATAATACTTCTTGACAGTGTCATAAAGTGTATTTTCTTAGTCCAAGTAAAGTGACACAGGATGGTCATAATGCTTCATGACAGTGTCATAAAGTGTATTTTCCTTTATTTAAAATAAGATGGGGAAAAACATGACTGTGAAGAATGAATTACAACAACAATAAAGGACTTAAGAAACCAATTTTCAAACAAAAGGAAACTTATGTTCAGTTGAAGTCGGAAGTTTACATACATTTAGGTTGGAGTCATTAAAACTATTTTTTCAACCACTCCACAAATTTCTTGTTAAAAAACTATAGTTTTGGCAAGTCGGTTAGTACATCTACTTTGTGCATGACACAAGTCATTTTTCCAACAATTGTTTACGGACAGATTATTTCACTTATAATTCACTATATCATAATTCCAGTGGGTCAGAAGTTTACATACACTAAGTTGACTGTGCCTTTAAACAGCTTGGAAAATTCCAGAAAATGGTGTCATGGCTTCAGAAGCTTCTGATAGGCTAATTGACATAATTTGAGTCAATTGGAGGTGTACCTGTGGATGTATTTCAAGGCCTACCTTCAAACTCAGTGCCTCTTTGCTTGAGGCACTGAGTTTGAAGGTATCTTTTGGCAAACTTCAAGCAGGCTGTTATGTGCCTTTTACTGACAAGTGGCTTCTGTCTTGCCACTCTACCATAAAGGCCTGATTGGTGGAGTGCTACAGAGATGGTTGTCCTTCTGTAAGTTTCTTCCATCTCTACAGAGGAACTCTATAGTGCTGTTAGTGGCCATCAGGTTCTTGATCACCTCCCTGACCAAGGCCCCTCTCCCACTGATTGCTCTGGTTGACCGGGCGGCCAGCTCTAGAAAGAGTCTTGGTGGTTCCAAACTTCTTCCATTTAAGAATGATCAATGCCACTGTGCCGATGAAAAACATCCCCACAGCCTGATGCCATGGGGATGATGTTCTCGGGTGATGAGAGGTGTTGGGTTTGCGCCAGACATAGCGTTTTCCATGATGGCCAAAAAGCTCAATTTTAGTCTCATCTGACTAGAGTACCTTCTTCCATATGTTTGGGGAGTCTCCCACATGCCTTTTGGCGAACACCAAACATGTTTGCTTATTTTCTTCTGGCCACTATTCCGTAAAGCCCAGCTCCGTGGAGTGTACGGCTTAAAGTGGTCCTGTGGACAGATACTCCAATCTCCACTGTGGAGCTTTGCAGCTCCTTCAGGGCTATGTCTCTTTGTTGCCTCTCTGATTAATGCCCTCCTTGCCTGGTCTGTGAGTTTTGGTGGGCGGTCCTCTCTTGGCAGGTTTGTTGTGGTGCCATATTCTTTCCATTTTTTAATAATGGATTTAATGGTGCTCCGTGGGATGTTCAAAGTTTCGTATATTTTTTTATAACCCAACCCTGATCGGTACTTCTCCAACAACTTTGTCCCTGACCTGTTTGGAGAGCTCCCTGGTCTTCATAGTGCCACCTGCTTGGTGGTGCCCCTTGCTTAGTGGTGTTGCAGACTCTGGGGCCTTTCAGAACAGATGTATATATACTAAGATCATGTGACAGATCATGTGACACTTAGATTGCATACAGGTGGACTTTATTTAACTAATTATGTGACTTCTGGAGGTAATTGGTTGCACCAGATCTTACCACCCTGCATACCACTGCTGGCTTGCTTCTGAAGCTAAGCAGGGTTGGTCCTGGTCAGTCCCTGGATGGGAGACCAGATGCTGCTGGAAGTGGTATTGGAGGGCCAGTAGGAGGCACTCTTTCCTCTGGTCTAATAAAATATCCCAATGCCCCAGGGCAGTGATTGGGGACACTGCCCTGTGTGTAGGGTGCCGTCTTTCGGATGGGATGTTAAACGGGTGTCCTGACTCTGAGGTCATTAAAGATCCCATGGCACTTATCGTAAGAGTAGGGGTGTTAACCCCGGTGTCCTGGCTAAATTCCCAATCTGGCCCTCAAACCATCATGGTCACCTAATAATCCCCAGTTTACAATTGGCTCATTCATCCCCCTCCTCTCCCCTGTAACTATTCCCCAGGTCGTTGCTGCAAATGAGAACGTGTTCTCAGTCAACTTACCTGGTAAAATAAAATAAATAAAAAATTTAGGGGCTTCGTAGCAAAGGGGGTGAATACATATGCACGCACCACTTTTCTTTTTTTCTTATCTTTAAAAAAAAAAAAAAAAAACTTATTTTTTTCATTTCACTTCACCAATTTGGACTGTTTTGTGTTTGTCCATTACATGAAATCCAAATAAAAATCAATTTAAATTACAGGTTGTAATGCAACAAAATAGGAAAAATGCCAAGGGGGTGAATACTTTTGCAAGGCACTGTAGACAGGTCTGTGCCTTTCCAAATCATATCCAATCAATTGAATTTACCACAGGTGGACTTAATCAAGTTGTAGAAACATCTCAAGGATGATTAACGGAAACAGGATGCACCTCAGCTCAATTTCAAGTCTTGTATCAAAGGGTCTGAATACTTATGTAAATAAGGTATTTACGTTGGGTTTTTTTGCAAAGAAAATCTAAAAACCTGTTTTCACTTTATGTGAACATTATGGGGTATTGTGTAGATTGATGAGATGTATTTATTTTTTTATCTATTTTAGAATAAGGCTGTAACAACAAAATGTGGAAAAAGTCAAGGGTTCTGAATACTTTCCGAAGGCACTGTAAGCAGCACGTGAGTTTCAAGTTTGAGGAAGATAATTTTCACCATAAAATTACATGCATAATCACATTTGTGGTCACTTTTCCCGCTAATGAAACATTCGTGCTTATAGCCTACTGCCATGTGAGCATTGCTGGCTTATAATGTGAAGAAAATGCCTAATTGTTTATCAACATTTTAAGCTACGTTCTGATCTGTTGCGTCAGCCATATTGTGTAAAAAAATATATTTTATTTATTTCTTGCACAGAATAGAACAGGTAACCTTTTGTACTATGGGGGATAGTAAATTGACATAGGCAAGTGCTTTTGCTTCGTTAGGCCTACACACCTTGTTGGCTGACGAAAAGTAATTATGGACAGCTCTTCCAATATTTTCATAATGCATCTTGCAATTCGCTGAGGCCACGCGCAGTTGCGTCCTCTGTGACTGTCTTCACTTGTAGCCTGTGAGAAAGACCCGATCACGTGATGAAGAGCCATGTGAGTGAGAGGCATATCGGATTGCGCAGCACTCAGGGAGAAGGGCACAACGCAGCACTCTGGGCCACAGAAGGCATGGATTTTTTTAGGGTGCATTACGGCCACAAAGGGGATGCCGCTGTGAAGTTCGAGGCATTATCAAGTGATTGTCAAATTGGGAAGGAGAGACGATTGAAGTGTGTACAGCCTGCGCAAAAAAAAACAAATCAGAGATCATGCCTTTCAAGCAACTTTTTTGAAATCATCATTATGGTCTCATCATGCTGCCTTAGAGTGTATTAAAAATCAAAACATATAGCCGAATGTTTGTAAAACAACTAAAGTTACATTAATAACTCTAAATTAAGCATATAGGAATACCTATTTCTTTGTTAACTGCTCAACACAGAATAGCCGCATGTGCGCACTCCCTCAAATCGTTTGTATTCTTTATACTTTATACTATTAAATAATGCCACAGAATTCTTAGCAAATCTTGTCTGCTAAATGAACTAGTGTAGCCATTTTGCGTAGCCATATCAGGACCTAACATAAGGAGAAATCAGAGTATTGTCGTGTCTTTGGCTATGCCGGATTAAGTGATATGACATGCTATTCTATAAAATCCTCTGTAAAACTCTTAAAGACCTAGTAATATTTTACATCAATAGCAGTCAATATTAATCGTCACCTTATTTCAGTCTCATCTGAAAGTAAATTCTTTCATCTGAAAGTAAATTCTTGGTTATCTTCACAAACCCTGGCTAACAAGTTGAATCAGCAATACACAATTGTGTTTAATTATTTATTTACTAAATACCTAACTAATCACACAGAATTACATATACACAGAATTAATCATACCTTGATTACAAATTATGTCATAAAGGAAAACGTCCCTAGTGGACGGAACAGATATGACCGCTGGTTACCCAAAGAAAAGGGGGTTGGGTTTGAGTGAAAGAGCGGGAAGACTGAAGAACAAAGGGAGAAGCGATGTCTCTATCGGGCCGTAGGCAGCTACTCTATCGTAAATACAGAATCTTATGCATTCTAAATTACCACCCATTTGGAAAAGGAAAATGCAATAAATATTTACTCTGAGCTGCGCTTCAATAGGTTGGTGGTAGATGGAAGGCCGTGTTGCCCAACAGAGTCCTTTGTCCTTAAAAGAGTGTCTCTGGTGGTGAACGGGAAACGTTGTAGTGTCGTCGTTGTGTGGTAGACGGGATACTCTGTCCGTCCTTTCCTAGCCCACGTTTACAGCGGCCGCTGCTAACTCAACGGCTAGGAGGTATCACTTCTGTGGGGAATAAGAATTCAAAGTTCATACCATTCGCAACCAAAGCTCACGCTGAGGTTGGCTTCGTTCTGTAGTTATTATCTGACTTCTTCTGACATCGGACCGTCATCCTAATGTACCCGGAACAGGAGGTTACATTTTCGTCAAGGGCTTATATAGTGGAAGGAGAAGGGTGTGTTTCATAGTTTATAACCCATGTCTCTTCACAGGGGCGGGCCACTGATTGAGCAGAGCCCTAACCTTATGAAAACCCAACTATCTCATTTGGAAGCTAAAATTACATTTAATCTTTTCACAAATAATTTTATATTTAAACATTTGAATTGGACAACAATTCCATGTGAATCTGATAACTATAATGTGTAGACTTTCCCAGATACAGTTTAGGTCGTCCTGTCATCAGTCATAATGTCTCAGATGACAACCGAACTGACATCATACTCATTAAGTACCAACGCATATTTTCAACTGGTTTTATTACCGAAATATGGTTCCTTTCCCTCCACTTGTTTGATGTTCCCAGACTCTCTATGTTTAACAAAGGCTATTCAAGAGTCCCTCTGTAGAGTCAAGAGAGGAAAGGGAGAAAGGTATTTATGGTGGAGGGGGGGGTCATAAACCTTACCCACAGTCCAACGTCATGACAGTTTGCTATTATTTTCTTCTGAAATAGACTATATTTTCTTCATATCATGCTTCTTTAGACCTGTTTAAAATAAATAATGGATTTATTGTGAAGGTGTAGGCTATATTACATGGATTTATTAGACTTTTTAAAATGTAGATGTTCCAACGGTCTGCACCAGTGGCTTGTAGGAAGCCAGGAGATGCAAAATGTGTTATGTTAATTAATGGTCAATTACCGTGAGACTGACAGTTATTTGCTTGACAATCATCATCTGACTAAATTTTGTGACCGCCACAGCTCTAGTCATGACAGTGTTATGGCCATGTTATGGCAAGTTATCTCAGCTGTTATGACATATTATGACATGGTTATGACCGTGTCATAACATATTAAAACAGTCAAAAACAGGAAGCAAATTTGAATCTCTAAATAGATTAATTGTAATGCATCTAGCTATACGTTCAAGGATGAAAAATAAGACGTACAACTAGCTTAGGAGTTCACCTTTCAACCTATCATTTGCTAACAGAATTAGTTTCAAATTTGAAGATATTTTCTGAAATAATTGTGCTAGAACTACTATTTCAGCTAACTAGCATTGTCCCCTCCAGATTGTGATGGCAGAGCTTTTGGTGTTAATGACATGCTATCTATCAAGAAGTTTGAAGATAGCTGTTGTTGATTGCAAGCACTGCATCCACATTATGGTACGATCAGTGGTGGAAAAAGGACCCAATTGTCATACCTGAGTAAAAGTAAAGATAACTTAATAGAGCTTTTCCCAAGTAAAAGTGAAAGTACCCCAGTAAAATAAAATGTGAGTAAAAGTCTAAAAGTATTTGGTTTTAAATATACTTAACTATCAAAAGTAAATGTAATTACTAAGCTATACGTATGTATCAAAAGTAAAAGTATAAATAATGTAATATTCCTTATATTAACCAAACCTGACAGCACAATTATTATTATTTTTTTTTTTTACAGATAGCCAGGGGCACAACCCAACACAGACATAATTTACAAACAAGGCATATGTATTTAGTAAGTCTGCCAGACCAAGGCATTAGGGATGACCAGGTATGTTCTCTTGATAAGTGTGTGAATTGGACCATTGTCCTTTCCTGCTAAGCATTGAAAATGTAACGAGTACTTTTGGGTGTCAGGGAAAATGTATGGAGTTAAAAGTATATTAAAAGTTGTCAAAAATATAAATAGTAAAGTACAGATACCCCCAAAAATAGTTTTAATAAAGTACTTTACACCACTGGGTACAATTGATGAATAAGGAGGGATTGCTTTGGTAATGTTCTCCAGTCCAACCCCCTAGACTCTCCTAGCTGCCTCCTTCAGCCCTGTGAACATTATCGTCAGCTGGCCAGACAGAGAGGGAAGGTAGTGCTGTGCTGTACTGTACTGTGTGGCTGCTGGCTAGAGAGCCACTGATATGTGCTATATCAGACCCAGGGTCACTATGGGTGCAGTGGCTAATAAGATGACCCAGATGGGCAGCTGCTAGAAAAGCAAAGCAGCAACTGGACTCTAGTCTCTTGAATCACCACCCAGTCATTCAGCCCTGCTGCTGCTGCGTACTGTACTGTAGGTTAGACAAGTTGGCCACTACAGATTCTGCTCAGCTTATGAAGCAGCTGTCAGTTAGCAGTCTTTTGAACAGCCCTGCACTAAGTGAATCATTCTGTAATTATGACTCCGTACAGATCTCTCAGGTTCTGAGTGGGCTCCTCCTTGTTGGGAATTGAATATGCACACAGAACAGTGATGTAGCAGTGATGTATACAAAATGTAATAATACATGTCACCGTGTCAGAGAGAGAGAGATCTGGCTGAGCCAGTCGAAACAGAGCACCCACCAAAATATTTCCCTGCAAGGGGGGAGAGAGAGAAATATTTTGGTGGGTGCTCTCTTGTGACTGACAGCCATATCCAGCACTGTGTCACATTCCTGACCTGTTTTCTGTTGTTTTGTATGTGTTTAGTTGGTCAGGACGTGAGCTGGGTGGGAATTCTATGTTGTGTGTCTAGTTTGTCTGTTTCTATGTCAGCCTAGTGTGGGTTCTCAATCAGAGACAGATGGTAATCGTTGTCTCTGATTGAGACTCATATATAGGAGGCTTGTTTTGTGTTGGGATTTTGTGGGTGTTTGTTTCCTGTCTCTGTGTTTGTTCTGCACCAGATAGGACTGTCTCGGTTTTCACGGTTTGTTATTTTGTTTGTTGTTTGTAGTGTTCACTTGTTATTATATTAAACATGATGAGCACTGGCTACGCTGCATTTTGGTCCTCTCTTTCACCCCAGGAAGAAAGCCGTTACACACTGCCTATCTGCCCCCCCAGGCCTCTATTAGTAATTGAACATTTGCCTTGTCAGAATGTAGCAATGCCTCAGTGCTCCAACTAGCAAACTTTTGTCATTGCGTCAGCCACACTGACTGACATGCCGGTTTATTACAGGGTGCAGAGAATTAAAGGTTAGGTAGGCAAAAGCGAGGCAGGAGAAGAACCCTGGGCTTTTGGACTGTTCTGCTCCAGAATCCTCTTACATCATCAGTTGGCACAGAGTGTCCCTGGCTATGTCCCAAATGGCACCCATTTCCCTATATAGAGCCCTATGGGCTCTGATCAAAAGTAGTGCGTTTTATAGGGAATAGGGTGCCATTTGGGACAAAGACCCAGTGATGTGGACTGAATGTTTTATAAGCCCGGGGGTCAACTGTCTGTGGGAATCTCACATTGATCTGTTCAAGCCATTTAAACTGTTGTTTTGTTTACCCTTACTGGTTAATGACATCTGGTTTATCATGCTAAATGTCTGTCTTAATCCTACATGTATCATATGTATTATTTATTATCATGACTTATATGACTATACTGTCTATTATGGTATTATGACTCTCAACCTGTCATGATGCTCACAACTGGTCATGCTCACAAGTCCTTCTCCCCCAATGTTGTACTCATATCACTGTTCAGTCCTGGTACTAATCCATGTCTGGGTATGCTTCTCCTCTCTTCTACCCAGGCGTCCAGCCAGGCCTACTCCCCACATGGGAAGGTGTTCAGTCCTGGTACTAATGTATGTGTCTCCCTTCCTCTCCCCAGGCATTCGGCCAGGCCTACTCCACCCATAGGAAGGTGGCTGCAGATGGGGAGAGCAGGGAGGAGTCACTAATGCTGGAGTCAGCCAGTAAGGAGGCCCACTACCAGCAGATGGTCCTGGAGCTGCAGAACGAGCTGCGGTTGGCCAGGACTGCCCTCACCAGCAACCAATCAGAGAATGAGCGCCTGGCCTCCGTTGCCCTGGAGATGAGAGAGGTGGGCTGGAGGGTGGAGGACCTGCCCAAAACACAAACATGGTCAATGTGGAGAGGTCAAATCTCAATGTGCAAAGACTTGCGTATATCACCAATCTGACGAAGAGGACCTAAACTGCTCAGTCAGTAATGATGAAGTAAAACAGGGACAATGGGGTAGTGGGACAGAGAGAGAGCGAGTCAGATCTAATGGGATAGTGGGACAGAGAGAGAGCGAGTCAGAGCTAATGGGATAGTGGGACAGAGAGAGAGCGAGTCAGAGCTAATGGGATAGTGGGACAGAGAGAGAGTGAGTCAGAGCTAATGGGATAGTGGGACAGAGAGAGAGCGAGTCAGAGCTAATGGGATAGTGGGACAGAGCGAGTCAGAGCTAATGGGATAGTGGGACAGAGCGAGTCAGAGCTAATGGGATAGTGGGACAGAGCGAGTCAGAGCTAATGGGATAGTGGGACAGAGAGAGAGCGAGTCAGGGCTAATGGGATAGTGGGACAGAGCGAGTCAGAGCTAATGGGATAGTGGGACAGAGAGAGAGCGAGTCAGAGCTAATGGGATAGTGGGACAGAGCGAGTCAGAGCTAATAGGATAGTGGGACAGAGAGAGAGCGAGTCAGGGCTAATGGGATAGTGGGACAGAGCGAGTCAGAGCTAATGGGATAGTGGGACAGAGCGAGAGCGAGTCAGAGCTAATGGGATAGTGGGACAGAGAGAGAGCGAGTCAGGGCTAATGGGATAGTGGGACAGAGCGAGTCAGAGCTAATAGGATAGTGGGACAGAGCGAGTCATAGCTAATGGGATAGTGGGACAGAGCGAGAGCGAGTCAGAGCTAATGGGATAGTGGGACAGAGCGAGTCAGAGCTAATGGGATAGTGGGACAGAGCGAGTCAGAGCTAATGGGATAGTGGGACAGAGCGAGAGCGAGTCAGAGCTAATGGGATAGTGGGACAGAGCGAGTCAGAGCTAATGGGATAGTGGGACAGAGAGAGAGCGAGTCAGAGCTAATGGGATAGTGGGACAGAGCGAGAGCGAGTCAGAGCTAACAGAGCTAAGTGGGACTGGGAGAGGTTTAAACTGGTATAGAGTCTGTAAGGGTGGTTGATTGGTCAGCTGGCACCAGTCACACTGATGATGTAATAGTCGTCAGTGAGAGACACACTATTAGGCTCTCTCACTCTATGGACTGGTTTGGTAACTGGATTTTGTTCCCCCCTGGTTAAAGTTGCCAAGCTGCCAAGATCTCATCCCAACACAGTTCCACTGACATACAGCCACATAAGATGCTGCTTTGACATTACAGTACAACCATTGGGTGCATTCTGGATCAAATCCACACGTCCTTGTATTGCACTCTCTGACATGACGTTTTCCTCTTTCACTTCTTCTCTCGCCCTTTTCTTCCCCTCGTCTGTTGAAAGTGCCATATCCATTCAAGACAAACTTGCTTATGAACAAACTTTCTTGATGATATGCACACTTCCTTAAAGTAGAAGCCTACTTTCAGATTTTTTTCCCTCTGGTTTGCTGTGTAGAGTTCTGAGCTGGTGGAGCTGCAGCGCAGCCAACTGCGTGATGACATCAGAGAGTATAAGGTGCGAGAGGCACGCCTGCTGCAGGACTATAGTGAGCTGGAGGACGAGAACATCTCCCTGCAGAAACAGGTGTCCCTGCTCCGACAGAGCCAGGTGAGAGGAATTGCAAGGGACCAGGACTGGGGCAGGACAGGGGGAGGGAGGAGGGTCCACTGAGGCAGGAGAAAAAATGGGCACTGTTGGGTATGGAGATGAGGGCAGGATGAGGGCTATTATGGATAATGGGTAGAGGTAAAGGTTGTAGAGTGGCCAATACACTTTGGGTGGTAAAGTGACAGGACCAACGAATTAGGCCGTTGATACAAGAACCAACTTGAGGGGATGAGACAAAACAATGCTTTTGTAATGAGGAGTGGAAGGGATTCTCCGTATTTACTTAGTGATTCCTCTGATGTGCTGTGGACTCTCTTAGGTGGAGTTTGAGGGTCTGAAGCATGAGATCTGTCGTCTGGAGGAGGACTCCCAGTGCCTCCACAGCCAGTTGGAGGAGGCCATGCGCCTGCGGGAGATCGCCGAGCGCCAGCTGACCGAGGCTCTGGAGACCATTAAGACTGAGCGCGAGCAGAAGGCCGCCCTGCGTAAAGAACTGTCCCACTACATGACCATTGGGGACAACCTGTTACCGTACCACCACAGCCCACTGAACATCTCCCTGGACGGCCTCAAGTTCAGCGAGGATCCCACTGCTGCCACCAACGAAACCAACAATGATGACTCGTTCCATGGCCATGAGAACGGCCTGGCTAAGATGGCTGCCGACTGCAACGAGGATAACAGAGCCAAGCTCCGGCCCGCCCCCAGCCTAGTGGATGACCTGCTGAGTGAACTCAACATCTCAGAGATCCAGAAACTCAAGCAGCAGCTCATGCAGGTATGGAGAACTCTGTTAACAGATGACACAATTCAGATGACCACATAGTAGCAGCAGGCAAGGACTTTAAAAATGGTTAGCCTGTTTGCTTTATTCACAGTCAACTGTCAAGGTGTCAACTTCCCTGGTAAAGAAATAAAGTAATTCTTAGCGTTATCAAGCTTATCAAGCTTTGTGTGTGTTGCCTGGAAAATAGATAGGCTTACATCCCTCCAGCTGTAAACAGTCCTTTGCCTTATGGTTGGAAAGTCCATTAAGCTTTGTGGAACACAGTGGTCATCCATTTAGGGACATTGATTACTTATACTGACCTGAGCGGCAGAGTCAAAAACACATCAATGGAACCCTATGTGGGACTTGATGGGCTACATGGACTGATTAGGATACTTCTCTTATCCTGGTGAATAAATACTGTGTGAAATTCTTGAGTGACAGTGTCTCACACTACAGTGTGAAAAACTAAATTCGTATGGCGTTTTGGGTTACACTTCATTCTAGAGCCAGCTATATACCTGGTATTTACATAGAAATTGTATAGTAAAATGATAAATACACAGTAATTGCCTAATCATTTATCAATCAATACTAATACACTCCAAGCTGAAATAGGACTGTGTTGCAGACATTTCTCAGTGCTGTTGTGTGACTGTGTCCAATGTCTGTGTTGTCCAGGTTGAGCGGGAGAAGGTAGCGCTACTTTCCTCTCTGCAGGAGGCCCAGAAGCAGCTAGAGGTGGCCCACAGGACTCTGTCTGAGCAGCAGGAGATTGTAGGACGTCTCACCGAGAACCTCAGTGCCATGAGGAAACTCCAGGCCAGCAAGGAGCGCCATTCGGCCCTGGACAGCGAGAAGGAGCGTGACAGCCGTGACGATGGTGACGGGGACTACTACGAGCTGGACATCAACGGGCCTGAGATCCTGCAGTGTAAGTACACTGTGGCTGTGTCCGAGGCCGGGGAGCTCAGACAGGAGCTTAAGACTCTTAAAGCAGAGTACCAGTCATGCCGGAGCCAGTACGAGGAGGAGCGAGCCCGCCTGGAGAGCGACGTGGCAGGGCTGAGCGAGAAGCTAGCTTCCCTGGAGAAGAGCAGCCGGGTGGAGCATGAGGAGATGGAGCGCCTGGAGAAGGACCTGCGGCGGGTGAGCGAGGCGGCGGGCGAGTCGCAGGGCAGTCTGAACGTGGCGCAGGACGAACTGGTGGTGTTCAGTGAGGAGCTGGCCAACCTCTACAACCACGTGTGCATGTGCAACAACGAGACGCCCAACCGGGTCATGCTCGACTACTACAAGGAGGGCAAGGCCAGCGTAGGTGGCGGGGGCGGCCGGGAGGGGAAAGGACGACGTCTGTCCCACGTTCTGCTCTCCAACGGGCTGGTCCCTGAAACTGACCCCAGTAAACCTGAAGCCAGTGACCCAGCCGTCTCAGCCCCAGTCTCAGCCCCAGTCTCAGCCCCAGAATCACGCCCAGAGCCTATGAACATCTATAACCTGGTGGCCATCATCAGGGACCAGATCCGTCACCTGCAGCAGGCGGTGGACCGCACCACAGAACTGTCCCGCCAGAGGATGGCCACCATGGAGCTGAGCACCGTGGCTGATAAGGACAGCGAGGCCTGCATGGGGGAGATCCTCAAACTCAAGTCCCTCCTCAGCACCAAGAGGGAGCAGATCGCCACCCTGAGGACCGTGCTCAAAGCCAACAAACATGTGAGCAGGAGTTTGTGAGTGTGTGCATGCTTGAGTGTGTGTTGGTGTGTGCATGAGCAGTTGATACTGTTTAAAAGTGAAAGTGATACTGTATGAAATTCACAGTAGTTGAGAGTATTTACTTTTTGTGTAGGAGTTCAGACAGAGTTAAAATTAGCAAAAGGTCAAGATAACCTAGTGACCTGTGACCCCAGCCCTCCATTATAGTAAACTTGACAATAATGTATTTATTCTATTCTACTCTGTTCTATTCTACTCTGTAGACGGCTGAGGTGGCGCTGGCCAACTTGAAGAGTAAATACGACAACGAGAAGACCATGGTGAGGGATACCATGTTGAAGCTCCGCAACGAGCTGAAGGCTCTGAAAGAAGACGCTGCCACCTTCTCCTCACTACGGGCCATGTTCGCAACAAGGCAAGGCTTAGTCGATACACGCTAAGAGCAGTTATCAGTAGGCCTACTCAGTCTACTCTTAATACACCAAGAAATAAGGTACCTTTGGCACCTTAATCTATACACTCTTAGAAAAAAAGGTGCCATCTAGAACCTAAAAGGGTTATTCGGCTGTCCCCATAAAATAATCCTTTAAATAACCCTTTTTGGTTCTAGGTAGAACTTTTTTGAGTTCTGTGTAGAACCCTTTACACAGAGGGTTCTACATGGAACCCAAAAGAGTTCTCCTATGGGGACAGCCGAATAACCCTTTTTGAACCCATTTTTCGAAGAGAATCCATTTTTCGAATTGTTCATGTTGTCCACACCCATCATATCCAAACAAGGGGTAGGTCTACAAAGGTTTATTGGAATTCAGTACAAATAAATAGTTGAAATATGAATTGTTCATGTTATACTAAGGATAAAATCATTAAAACACTAATTAAACCCTATATTACATTTTTATTCATCTATTATAGTGGGCTTTTCCCCCCATATTATCCATCCCTACCTCTTGAACTATTTAGAAAATCTAAGGGAATAAGAACAAAACAGATTGGTCCCTTTAAGCTAGAAGTGAGAGACCAGTGAGCTTTGAGGTTGTTGAGGAGCTGTTTTTCTGCCAGAGTCTGCATATGTGTGTAGGAGAAACAGGGCATTGTGGGAGCTGTCTGATGTAATACTGAAGTGACTCAGAGTCCGCTGGCAGGATCCTCCTGACAGCATCTGGAAAATGCGGCTCTGTGAGTCTAGTGAGTCTAAATAGAGAAAACATGCACCGACTGGCAGCAGCAGTAAAAGAAGATTTGTGCCACCTGGTGGAGAAAGTTATACATTGATCTTTTGTGTTATTGAGTACATTTACATGCACACTAATAATTCGATATTTAACTGATTATGGCAGTAGGCAGATTATGCAATAGTCATGTAAACACCTTACTCTGCTTATCTTAATCGTCGTAAGGTCAAAATAAAAGTAAGCATACGCCGATTAAAATACCTGGTTTTCTGATCTTTTGAATTATTAGGGCATGTGAAGATGCGCATGTGCTAGCACCAGCCAAGCAAGCCTCCCTCTTTAGCGCGAGTAAAGTGTGTTTGAAACAACTGAATGTATGCATCTTAGAAGTAGTTTCCAAACTCAGAATCAAATATGCTTCCCGAAAATAGTGTTCGCTGTGGTAGAATGTTTATTTTTATTGCCGATTTTCTGCGTTTATCAGAGTGCCATCAGCTAGCCTGATTTCAGATGTGTCCATGTAAACAGAATTATTAGGAAAATCGTTTTTTCTTGCAAAGCATGTAAACGGTTTACTCTAACTATTATATTAATCTGACTATCCAAAATAATCACATTATTGTGTGCATGTAACCGCACTCAATGTTGGACTCATGCTACTCTCTCTATTATCTCTTGCTTTCTCTCTCTCTCCCCCCTCTCTCCATCTGCTCCTTCTTTCTCTCTTTCCCCCTTCTTTCTCTCTCACTCCCTCTGTCCACCCTCCCTCTCTCTCCATCTCTCAGGTGTGATGAGTACGTAACTCAGCTGGATGAGATGCAGAGACAGCTGGTTGCAGCGGAGGATGAGAAGAAGACCCTGAACTCCCTGCTCCGCATGGCCATCCAGCAGAAGCTGGCCCTGACCCAGCGTCTGGAGGACCTGGAGTTTGATCATGAACAGGCGCGCCGTGGCGGGGTTACAGGAGCAGCGACGAGCAGTCGGGGCAAGACCTCCTCGTTGGCGCGGGGCAAAAGGGCCTCGGCCAATCATCATGTGAGTCAGAGATGCTACCGCAGAGGCCCTGTGGTCCTCTGCAGAGAGGAGTACAATATCTACTGTGACCTTTGAACTCTATAACCTCCATCATAACCTCTACCCTCTCATCACGCTTTGCACTGCTGAGCTTCACCGGCATGGTTCTGTCAAGGCTGTTGCTGTAACCATGACAATGGTGGCTAACGGTGTAGCATGTATGCGCTATTACATGAATTTAGAGCAGGAGTGTACATGACATAATCTTTATGACTATGTTATGTCATGATTATGACAGTGTTATGTAGCTCTTATGACGAGAGGGCTTGAGTAAAGTGTAAGAGAGTATAACCATCAGTCAGACAGGCGGCAGTGTCGGCTGCAGACAGGCAGACAGACTTAAGGCCCTTTCACTGCCAGAGGCTTCTACCCTGCTGCTTCTGTCTGGTCCAAAACCACTCAGGGATAACTAAAGAAGTGCAATTACATGTACTGTAGCTACTAAATAAAAATGGACTGTGAGTTTAGGCACTTTAGTGTTTTGCTTTGATATCATAAAGTGATAATGTGTGATGTGGTTTGTTTTCGTGGCACTTTATGTAATGGAGATTGTCAAACAAGGTTTTTTCTGAAGAGAAATACCAGAGCATTGATACATTAGGCTTAGTTAAAGTTAGGAATAAGCATTTAAACATGGGTCCGGTTTTGTATAAATTAAACCAAGAAATGGTTATCAGCGTAGGTTGGTTGTGAAATGTTTATTGAGGGTTTTCAGGACGACATTACTGAGGACTAGAAACTCTATATTCTCTACTGAGGACTATATACTCTACTCTACTGAGGACTATATACTCTAATGAGGACTATATACTCTACTGAGGACTATATACTCTACTCTAATGGGGACTATATACTCTACTGAGGACTATATACTCTACTGAGGACTATATACTCTACTCTAATGGGGACTATACTCTACTGAGGACTATATACTCTACTCTAATGAGGACTATATACTCTAATGAGGACTATACTCTACTGAGGACTATATACTCTACTCTAATGAGAAATATGCTCTACTCTACTGAGGACTATATACTCTAATGAGGACTATATACTATAATCTAATGAGGACTATACTCTACTAAGGACTATATACTCTACTCTACTGAGGACTATATACTATAATCTAATGAGGACTATACTCTACTAAGGACTATATACTCTACTGGGGACTGTATACTCTACTGAGAACTATATACTCTAATCTAATGAGGACTATACTCTACTAAGGACTATATACTCTACTCTACTGAGGACTATATACTCTACTGAGGACTATATAGTATACCGAGGACTGTATAATATACCTCCTGCTGTTCTCTTATAACCCTATCACCCTATTGTCAACCCACCCTCCTCATCATCTTCTCTAACCTGTCATCAGAAAACTCATTTCCTAAATCATTATCAACCCTCTAACCTGCATGTGAATACCATACCTGTGAGTCCTCTACTTCCTGCAGCCAGCAGGCCTGCACTGTACATGACTAACCATCCTCTTGACCCCATTGACTCCCCACTGCCACTAACAATGGTAACGGTTTAATCAAACAAGATTTATCAAATGAACACTGGCCAGATTATTATCTAACCCTCAGATTTTAATGTAATTTTCTTATCTCTCTATTTTACAGTAATTTAATCAAGCCGTGTCCTTCAAAGGTTGACAGTCACCTTGCCGATGATTACTTCAGTGTCCCCTCCTGGCCTGAGACAAATGTCAGAGACACGTACTGCTGTAGTGTGAGGACTTTGTTTCTGTGCGCACGCACACACACACACACACACACACACACACACACACACACACACACACACACACACACACACACACACACACACACACACACACACACACACACACACACACACACACACACACACACACACACACTCTCTTGACCTTTACAGACGCGTGAAAACCCCAGGGGTTTGGTATCTTGGTGTGGCTGCAGGAAACAACAAAGACTCATGGGAATGATGACCATAGAGATATCTAGGTCTATTTCAATGGGTATGACCATAGAGATATCTAGGTCTAGTTCTGTGGGTATGACCATAGAGCTATCTAGGTCTATTTCTGTGGGTATGACCATAGAGATATCTAGGTCTATTTCTGTGGGCATGACCATAGAGATATCTAGGTCTATTTCTGTGGGTATGACCATAGAGCTATCTAGGTCTATTTCTGTGGGTATGACCATAGAGATGTCTAGGTCTATTTCTGTGGGTATGACCATAGAGATGTCTAGGTCTATTTCTGTGGGTATGACCATAGAGCTATCTAGGTCTTTTTCAATGGGTATGACCATAGAGATATCTAGGTCTATTTCTGTGGGTATGACCATAGAGATATCTAGGTCTATTTCTGTGGGTATGACCATAGCGATATCTAGGTCTATTTCTATGGGTATGACCATAGAGATATCTAGGTCTATTTCTGTGGGTATGACCAATAGTATGACCCCGATTGTGATTCAGTCACTCATCCCACATTGTCCACCACTATACTGGTATTACTCTGTCTATGTTTCCCCTGATTACTGCACACTTTTCATGTCTTTTTATTTCTCCTTTTTTGCTTGTAATTCACACCTCAGTGAATGTGTGAGGTGTTCATAAGCTTTTAAGAATTGTTACATGTTTGGTCATTGGAGCATTAATTAGTCATTTAAATATTTTAGCCTTTGTCATTATATAACTGGCAGATTGATAACAACATTTCCATGGAGAGCAAACCAGCAAAGTCTTCGGAACTAACTTGCTCCAGTTTTCTGGGGTCAATATTCAATGGGACTCACAAGCTAACAGACATTCTCTGCAAGCACATAGATGAACATCTTAAATTGGAAATAGTATTTTCTCTCTTTTTTTTCAAATCTTGTCACATATTGATAATGTACTTTAAAAAAAGTTACCCAGGGAGAGCAGGATGTTCCAGCAGGACATTCAACCAGTGTGTGCCCAGTGGGTACTTTCTGGCCTTAGTTTAGACCAGTAGTTTGTTCTGTCCACAAAAGAGAAGCTGGTTTTAATTTTGACTAGTAGTTTGTTCTGTCCACAAAAGAGAAGCTACATTTAGATTTGAATGTTTTCTATGTCTTTGAGAATTGTGGCGAGAGGTTATGATCCCAGTCAATAACAGATTGAGGAAAATAATAGGAATTGTGTGAAGTGATTCTGCGATCCTGCAAGCATGCAGAGTTGCAAATTTAGGGGCTATTATTATGATTATTAGGTAAACCTTATTTTAAAAGTAATGATACCACAGCTGTTAACTTTGGCTGCCTAGTTAATAGTGGTTCAGAGCGTTTTCGATGATGACTGAGGGAGAGATTACTAATGCAAATACTTATTTATACTCTACCTTTGTATGGCAAAGTTCAGGCGACTATGGTGGAGACTTTTTGTATTGTCTGTTTTAATGCAATTTTATGAACCCTTTTTACATCCTCTAAAAGCGTTGTTGTGATTTCAACAAACAGACTAAGTTAAGTCATGAACACATCTGCAGTGCCATTTAATTTATTGTTGACGCAATAAAAGTTACATTTGGGATTCTCTTTTTTTACAAGTGCAATTTGAACGCAATATCGAAATAGAAACATAGTATAAACATTCTCTGTCTGTTTGTCTGCTGATTCTATTGTTACATTTTACTACTACTTCTTACTCACAATCTTGATCCTAATTGAGTTGTATATCTTTATACTAAATAACTTCACTTGTTTGTATTTATTTTAAACAATGTCATGTATGTTGGCATTGTCGATAATGTGGATTATGATTATTGCCATGTTGATACCATACCGATGCCTTTTTTCATGTCATCTTCAAGAGACTTTGGGTGAAGATGGTAGGTGAGATGTGTGCTCAATAGAAGTCAATAGCCTACTTGTATGATGATGATGTTGCACTGGAAAGGTGCATGCTTCATAGTTACCTTTATTCTGCCTAAAGGTATGCCAAATAAACTTAACTTTAGTCTTAATGTGGTGTTGGGATTATATTTTATATAGTGTGAGCTCCAAAAGTATTAGGACAGTGACAAATGTTTAGTTGTTTTGGCTCTGTACTCCAGCACTTTGGATGTTAAAGGATACAATGAGGTTATCCTATGAGGTTAACGTGCAGACTGTCATCTTTAATGTGAGGGTATTTTCAACCATATCGAGTGAACCGTTTAGAAATTAGAGCACTTTTTGTACATAGTCCCTTCATTTTAGGGTATCAATTCACTTATGTATGTGTATAATAGTAAAAAGTGAAGTATTTGGTCCCATATTCATAGCACAGATAATCCTGAATGAATTGTGAATAATGATGAGTGAGAAAGTTACAGACACATAAATATCAAACCCCCAAGACATGCTAACCTCTCACCATTACAATAGTGTGAGGTTAGAATTTTGAGGGGGTATGATATTTATGCCTTTGTAACTTTCTCATTCATCATTATTCACTATTTATTCAGGATTATCTGTAATTATGGAATCATCCATATTCATGTAGAAGTGTTTAGAAACATATTATATTCTTATTTACAATAAAAGTGACTCCAAAATGACACAATACATTATTTACCATTCATTTCTGCACAAAATTATCTGAAACACAACCAAAACAAACAGCAAATGCATCCAACAAAATCACAAGCTTTGTATAATCATTGTGTGTTATGAATTTGGGACCAAATACTTAACTTTTTACTAATTTTATACACACAAATGTGAATTTGTCCTAATACTTTTGGTCCCTTAAAAGTATGGGTGAAAATGACCTAAAATTAAAGCACTTTAACCTCATAGTCATTGTATATTTTCAATCCAAAGTGTTGGGAGTACAGAGCCAAAACAACAACAACAAATGTGTGTGTATTTATTGATCTATTCTACAGTATCTTCACTGTCTAATCATATTTATGCTTCAGTCATTCAATGTGTCCCTCTAAAATGACCTGTGTATTAATTTAGGATGTTTTCCAACATGCATTAGTCAATACAAATATAGCCATAATAGCTTAATCCTAAAATGCGTGTGAAATTGGGCCTTACTGTAAATCAAACGAGATCAAATCATAACACTTTTTCACAGCATTTACAACTTTTTTACATATCCCGCATTATGGATGTTAAATCTCACAGAAATAACCGAAAGTTAGGCTACTTTATATTCAATGTATACCTGTGATACATTTAGTCATGGCTACGTGGTATTGGGCATTTCCGGGGAAAGTTATAGCCACTCCCTACAGTTGTGTTGGGTTGATGGGTTGTCACTAGTTACCCCAGCCACAAAGTTGGCTATGAAGGTCATCGTAAAATGTATGGGGGAAACATTCGCCCTAATTTAAGGTTCGGGTTGGATATAATGTTAGCAGTGTGGTTAAGGTTAGGTTTAAAATCAGATTTTAGAAGGTAATTTGTAGAAATACGCGGGTTTAGCCATAATTATGACTTTAGGGTTGTGGTAACTAGTGAACACCGGGTTGATGATCTCGAGGGAGGGTCCTATCAAAGAACAGAAGGGACTCCACAATGGGAGGTTTGGCGGAGACTTCTTATAATATAGTACTAGTGTATTTTCTGTTTTTATGCCATGGATATGTTTTATTTTTTATAATTTACCCTTACCCACATGATATTGTGCTTGAACGTAACGTAGCCAGTCTGGGCGGGAGAGCATGGTTGTCAACAAGTGGACAGCTTCTTCCTTGTCTTTTCGAGAGTTTTTAATGGCAATGACATGGCACTTCCAACTTCTAATGTAATGTTTGCTATCGTGCTAACACTTGGTAGCCTAACCCTTTGCAAAGTGTAGTGTTCCCGGCAGATACGTCTATTTCTAGCAACATTGTTTCTGGTGTAGGCTACACCTCGCGCCTGCCTTTGACATAATGTAACATGATATCTATCACAAGTTGCTGTACCCTACCCGTTTACACATTGTAACACATATAAGCAAATGACACTGACAGCTAGAGACGTTTTGGCGAGATACTGTACATTACTAGCATTAGACACACACAGACAGAGCTGAATTCAACACATTTTCTTAAGAGGCAAGTATAGGCTACCGAAGAAAATCATGTGCCAGAGAGCAGCCAGCGAGGCATAAGGCATTTAACTTACATTTCACCCTCGAGTCACTACGTGTACTTGGCTATTTTAGAACAAGCCATGTCCAGACAAGCAATGTCGACCTGGCATAGCCTACCTGTTCTGTCAAAACGTTCCAATTCTTAAAAATGGAACTAGATTTAGTTCTGCTGTAAATGCCTTTTTAAATTTTGACTCTAGTAGCATATTTTGAGATTTCACTGTCCTAGTTTGTTTATACTGTATATCCCATATCCTCATTATTAGGGAGTCAATCATTCCATATCCTGGCCCAAATATGAACTGTGTGATCCTCATGTTTTCCCATTTTATTATTATAATTTTCATGTTGTGATTCATTCCAATGTGACTGTCAGACAGCTTCCATGACCAGCTGCTGGAGGACAGTCGGTTCCTTAGGGCAGACTGTCGCCTGGACACAGAACTAGTGGATAAACTCATCCTGCAGCTCAACAGGATCTACCCACAGATCCTCACAGACAAGGAGGCCACCAAAGTGAGTCTTGCTACCCAGTAAAATAATTTTGACCCAGGGTAGTGGTAACTTCCACTGGTAGTAAGAGTCCGAGAATGACTACTTGTTTCATTGTCAGACCAGCGCCAGACAGACTGTAACACAATGTTAAAATTGAGTAATAGGCTAGCGTTCACAGGAAATGTGTTTCTGAATTCCTGGAATGCTGAATATGATGATCCAGTTTAGGGACCTTGATGTGCCCACCTGCATCCGACTGGCCGAGCTCCTGGCTCACCTGCAGGGGAAAGGTGAAGAGGCCTGCCGGGAGTTCTACCGGGCGCTTCACCTGCATGTGGAAGAGGTGTACTTCAGCCTACCCACGCGTCTCCGCCTCAGAGGTTAGTCTCTCCGACTGTCAGTCAGTCACTGGAGATCTGACATTTGCTCTCATTATTATTCACACCAAAATACCTTTTTTTACTCCAGTTTATTTTAGTAAATACTTCCTTAACACTTATTTTTCTTAACTGTGCATTGTTGGTTAAGGGCTTGTAAGTAAGCATTTCACTGTAAGGTCTACACGTGTTGTACGTGTTGTATTCGGCACATGTGACAAATAAAATGTGATTTGTTTGAGTGAGGATGACATTTTGCAATCTCTTTCCCAGATTCTATAGACCCGTTCACGACTGCAGCCTCACCCACTCAGCAGAGATATGTGCTAAACGACAGAGGTAAGCTATACACACAGAAAGTGCACACTCTGTCACTCACCAACACATGTACTGTAAACACACATGCCCTTTACGGTACATACCTCTCTTTCTCACATACTGTCTTCTGCTCTCTCTTCCCTCTCCAGGTCATATGTTCTTCCTGAGTTGTTTCAGTGTTGCAGTTGGGGTGGCTCTACTACATTACTATGGCGGTGAGTAAAATTAGTTTGTTTTCTTTCCCAAAGAAAACAGACCAGTAGGAACACCAGAAATCATACATTTTTACAGCTCGTCTGTACTCCTGTAGACTTTTTTTTTTAAATCACGCATAACATTACATCTTCATGTTATGACACATCAAATCAAACTTTATTTAAAGTGCAATCGGATGACACTTTACAGTTAAACAAACAAGGAAGAAGCAGTGAAAGGAATGAGAAAAATAACATAACGCAAAGGATGTCTAAAACAATAACATCACTGATTTAATGTAATTTAAAAAGCTCTAGTGTCTGCATCTCATACCTGACAGGGCAAGCTTTTTCATTGGTTTTGGGCTTTTACATCAATTCAGTTTTCATTAGGTTGAAGTTGTCAATGCTATCATGATTATTTGTTGAGGAATAAAACAAAGTTCAACCGTCCATGTGTTGTCCTGCAGAGGCCAAAGTAACAAGGGGCAGCAGGGCTCTTGGCATGGCTGCTCTTGGATTGGGTCGACGAGCCCGAGAGGTTCTCATATGGTACACTGAAGAACCCATCAGGAAGTAGTGGGTGTGTCTCCAACACCACCAGCACATCAGAACACACACTCCAAAGGTGCTTCCGGACATCCACACTACACCCTTTTCACACTACACCCTTTTCACACTATCGTGCCAGCCTGAACCAAACTGTGCTAGTTACAGCAACTACGGTTAGTACAGCTTGGTTGGGCTCTATTCGATTTGTCTCAGTAGTATGAAAAGCCCTTAAGTCATTGTTTTTTTACAACTCTGTAAATACTATATATATATCTATCATTTGGGTTCAGGGATCTTACTTTCTCGGACAATTTTTCATACAGCTGTTTTTTATGGACTTTCATTGTCCTAATAATGGTTAGTTATAGACATGCTTCTTATCTGGTGAAAACGACAATTATTACACTAAACTTAAGCCTCTGTTACTGAATAGCATCAGAGATCCTGTCTGCATTCAGCTTCATTTGTGTGGCGTGGACACAGTAGACATGTAGGGGTTTGTACAGAATACCCAGAGACCAGGCTCACTTTAAATACGGAACCTTTTCCAGGGTATGTGTTGTACTGCTCAGTATACTCAGGGGATTGACATTAGAAAACATCAATTTTATTTGCCGTATTTATAAGATGAGATGTTTAATTTGCTTGTTCAAGAAAAAAACAACCAAGCACTACATTTATTGCAATTTGTTTTGTGATAATGTCTCTGTCAGGTAGATTATGATAAACATGAATGTAATAACAATGTTATAACATGTTTTGCCCAGTGTTTGGCTTGGGTTAAATGTCTACCACATAATGTCTTTACATTAGATGAATCCAGGTCCACTATGTTTGTATATCTAGGCACGGTTTAATGAATGTGTGACCTAGCTATATCAGAGAGATTGGAATATGTTCATCACGTTATAGTGATTGACTTATCTCCTGATGTTTAAAGCTGGAATCCTGGTGAAACTGCTATGTCCGTTTGCAATATAACAACAACAACAAAGGTTACTGTAAACAACGAACACAGTTTTTCCTCTCTGACATCATTGGATGCGTGATAGAACAGCAGAATATGTTCTGCATTTTTATTTTGGTGTGAGGCTCCTTTACCCCCGGTTTGTCAACAAAACAATGGCGGTGTGGCACTGTTTTCCCTACTGCGGATTCCATCTTTAAATATTTTTTGAGTGAAAATAGTACTTAGTCACTGTTTTTGAAAGTGTTCTTTATTTATTATTATGCCCACTAAAAAGCCAATACAAATGAACACATTTCAGGTCTCAACCGTGTTGTTTCACCTCTATTTCTCTCTCACTTTTCTCAAATGTTAAGCATTTCCAAAGCCTTCTCTAACCAACACGTGTCTTATGTTTCCTCTTACACATGCATGAAGCCTTTGTTCACTAACTTGCTGTAATTTATGTTTAGTTTTGTTAAGGTCTATATTGTTAATGGGGGAAGTAGATTATAACGGTTATACTGTTTTATAGTAGGGAACATCATGTTAAATACACATGTAACCTACCAGATATAATCAATGTGTAGACATATTACTGGTGTATCACAGCTCTATCTACTATGTTTATGTCTAAAAGTGGAAGTTAGGATTCTCCCCACAGACTAACTGTCTTAGTCTCTCAAGTGCCATCATTAGCCTTTCCATGCATGGACAATAAAAAAAACAATATCTGAACAAACTGTTGTATTTTATTCACAAACTTCATTTCAGAATAGTAAAGTGTTCTACTGCATATAGTGCATAAAAAAACAACGTATATTAAGTGGGGTTAAATTATTTGGTCCTTAATTTACAAAAATAGAAAAGGCCTAAGAGAATGTAAAAAAAACTATTATACTGTCAAGGCTAAACGAGGCATGGCATACACACTTCCAACACAAATATATACACTGAGTGTACAAAAGATTATGAACATCTGCTCTTTCCATGACATAGACTGACCAGGTGAAAGCTATGATCCCCTATTGATGTCACTTCAATTCACTTCAATCAGTGTAGATGAAGGGAGGAGACAGGTTAAAGAATCATTTTAAAGTTTTGAGACAATTGAGACATGTATGTGTACCATTCAAAGAGTGGGGAGTAGGCAACTCCATACATATTAGGAAGGTGTCCTTTAATATTTTGTACCATATATAACAGGAGG
Organism: Salvelinus fontinalis; assembly: GCF_029448725.1. Classification (NCBI taxonomy): domain Eukaryota; kingdom Metazoa; phylum Chordata; class Actinopteri; order Salmoniformes; family Salmonidae; genus Salvelinus; species Salvelinus fontinalis. The sequence continues at coordinate 27,243,361 of NC_074682.1, read as the reverse complement.
TTGGTGGCACCTTAATTGTGGAGGAAGGGCTCGTGCTAATGGCTGGAGCAGAATGAGTGTGATGGTGTCAAATATGTTTGATTTCATTCACTCAATTCCGGCCATTATTATGAGCCGTCCTCCCCTCAGCAGCATCCTGTGGTGTATATACATGTACATTTAAAATCTAACTATACATACTGTATCTGACAGATCTGAGATTACATATATAAGGCAGCATGCACAGTCCCCTCTGATACCAAGTTGAGGTTTGTTGACTGTTAGGTTGCAAAAGTCTGGTAACTTACCTGGTTATTTTGGGATAGTTACTTGAATTGTTTAACCCTTATCGACTGTAAACTGTACTGTACAGTACTGCCTGAATATATAAATATATATATATATATATATATATATATATATATACACACACGATATGTAGGCCCAGGCTCATACAGGACTCTGATTATATCCGCTCCTCTCTGCTGTACAATGATGTACACATGTTTAGCATGGGGCTGTGGGCAAAGCATTTACACAGTGGTGGAAAAAGTACCCAATTGTCATACTTGAGTAAAAGTAAAGATACCTTAATAGAAAATGACTAAAGTAAAAGTGAAAGTCACCCAGCAAAATACTACTTGAGTAAAAGTATTTGGTTTTAAATATACTTAAGTATCAACAGTAAATGTAATTGCTAAAATATATTAAAAGTCCAATTTAAAATTCCTTATATTAAGAAAACCAGACAGCACAATTTTCTGTTTGTAATTTACGGATAGCCAGGAGCACACCAACACTCGGACATCATTTACAAATGAAGTATTTGTGTTTAGTGAGTCCACCAGATCAGAGGCAGTAGGGATGATTAGGGTTGTTCTTTTGTGTGTGAATTGGATCATTTTCTGTCCTACTAAGCATTCAAAATATAAGTACTTTTGGATGTCAGGGAAAATGTATGGAGTAAAAAGTACATTATTTTCTTTAGGATTGTAGTGAAGTAAAAGTTGTCAAATATAAATAGTAATGTACAGATACCCCAAAAAACTACTTAGGTATTACTTTAAAGTATTTTTAATTAAGTACTTTTCACCACTGCGTTTACAACACACCCAGATAAGCTGAAGTCCAAAAACATCTGTAAACCTCTACTGCATTAACGATAGCAGTTAAGACAGCTGTGCTTTGGGTTTTAGCTAGGGTGGTAAAAATATAAAAATATTGGTTTTGTACAGTGCTGAAAGCAGACCGACTCTTGCGCGTGTGCACAAACACACGCGTGCGCAGCAGCTGGGTGTGTACATCAAGTATTTCTAGAACAAAGTCACCACGAGCGGCTCTGGGATATGTATAAAATAACCCTGTAGATCATATTTGAAAAGGCAATAAATGAACGGCATTGGTCATTTGAACAATGTAATGTTCTCACAGCATGTAAATAGCAACTGATGAAGTGTGTGACGTGACATCATGAAGTAGGGTAAATGACCAGGGGAAGACAAAGTTGACCAATTCTGAGCTTGATAATGCAACTGAGAATCTGATTGAGATCCTGAGAAATTAATATAGAAAGACAAAGACAAAGATGGTGAACTCTGAGTTTGTAATTGCCTCTGAAATGTTGACTGGCTGTGGATATAAAAGGCCAGTGTGAGTCCTGTAGAGTTGATCTATCCATTGTCTTTGACGTAACAGAGAACCTGATAGCTTGAGGCCTATGGAAGACTGGATCCCTGAAATTCTCTGGCCTGTAAAGTAGCAGTAACTGGGTTAGTACAGCTTTGCAGCTATGGTAGGTAATTCCAATATCAAACATTTCATATAAGATTCACCTATGTGTGACAGTACTGTAACTGTAACAGTAGGCCTACCTACATATACACTATATATACAAAAGTATGTGGACACCGCTTCAAATTAGTGGATTCGGCTATTTCAGCCACACTCATTGCTGACAGGTGTATAATGTCGAGCACACAGTCATGCAATCTCCATAGACAAACACGGGCAGTATAATGGCCTTACTGAAGAGCCCAGTGATTTTCAATGTAGCACCTTCATAAGATGCCACCTTTCCAACAAGTCAGTTTGTAAAATTTCTACCCTGCTATAGCTGCCCTGGTCAACTGTAAGTGCTGTTATTGTGAAGTGGAAACGTTTAGGAGCAAGAAAGGCTCAGTCGCGAAGTGGTAGGCCACTTACGCGTTGAGTGTAAAAATCATGCAACACTCACTACTGAGTTTCAAACTGCCTCTGGTAGCAACGTCAGCACAATAACTGTTTGTTGGGAGCTTCATGAAATGGCTATCTATGGCCGAGCAGCCGCACCACACAAGCCTAAGATCACCATGCGTAATGCCAAGCGTCGGCTGGAGTGGTGTTAAGCTCGTCGCCATTAGATTCTGGAGCAGTGGAAATGCGTTCTCTGGAGTGATGAATCATGCTTCACCATCTGGCAGTCCGACAGACAAATCTGGGTTTGGCGGATGCCAGGAGAATGCTACCTGCCCCAATGCATAGTGCCAACTGTAAAGTTAGGTGGAGTAATAATAATGGTCTGTGGCTGTTTTTCGTGGTTTGGGCCCCTTCCAGTGAAGGGAAATCTTAATGCTACAGCATAAAATGTCATTCTAGACGATTCTGTGCTTCCAACTTTGTGGCAACAGTTTGATGAAGCCTCTTTCCTGTTTCAGCATGACAATGCCCCATGGCACAAAGTGACGTCCATACAGAAATGGTTTGTTGAGATCTGTGGAGATCTGTGTGGAAGAAAATAACTGGCCTGCACAGAGCCCTGACCTCAACTCCATCGAACACATTTGGGATGAATTGGAATGGCAACTGCATGCCAGGCCTAACTGCCCAACTTCACTAATGCTCTTGTGGCTAAATGGAAGCAAGTCCCACTGCAAAGTTCCCTCATCTAGTGGAAAGCCTTCCCAGAAGAGTGGAGGCTGTTATAGCAGTAAAGGGGGACCAACTCCATATTAATGCCCATGATTTTGGAATGAGATGTTCGACGAGCAGGTGTCCACATACTTTTGGCAATGTAGTGTATTTATAAAGCGCATGTAACCTGAATTTGACATACAACTCTCATACATGTATGATTACCAAACACTACCAAAGTATTTCCGTATTGTACATATACCACTAGTATAATGCCTTTACCTGTGTACTAGCTGATGACCATGGGTAAGGAGTGAGGGCAGTTAGGAGTTGGTGTTGGGCTTCTGGACGCCAAATGCTGTGATGAAGACATTGACTACAACAATGATGAAGACGAGTGCTGTGGTGACATTCTCCATAATGTTTAGCTTGAAGTGCATGCTCTCATCGTTCACGTTCCACTTTACTACAGAACAAGAGAGAGACACCAAAATATGTTGAGGATTAATTTACTGTCTCCAAGCATGTCCTCAATCCAACCAACAGAGGGAGCTATGCCAGTGTTTTCAAGTGTTGCTTCTAAAACTGGGGCCCTGTTTGAATTCCTTAAAAGTACATCTTTCCCCTCTCCCTTCTTTGAAGTAATCACTGAGTGAGTAGACAAAATTGGACAATAAGACAAGATTGGACAAGTGAACTCAAGGGCTCTACCACATGGTCTACCACATGGTGGCCCGCCTGGCTTTTGAACCATCATTTATTCAGCGTTGTCTTACTAATCATTATTGAACCATCTGATATGAAGATACAGCCTTTGACATTTCCTACCCTCAGGTGAATTATTATCTAGGACATTCATTATATTCCTCACTGGAGATGAAGGCTAATATGTTGTGGAGGTTGAGGTGAGAGTTAGTTAGGGCCCAGTTTAGTTTAGCATTTTTCAAATTGCTCTCAGTGCAGACACACAACTTCTGTAACGTTAGCAATTCCCCCTCAGGACATTAAGCTGAGTATTCCTAATTTGAACCAGCTCAGAGGAGAAATACAACATCCAATGGTCTCATTCCTGAACTCTCCCACCCACACAATGGGTGCCCCTGGCAGGGGAACATAAGAATTTTATGGCCAGGGGTGTGATGGACCAGGCTTCACTCAGTACACAGATAATATTGTGTTTGCTGAGAGAGCCATTCTCAGGCCTACAGACACACATATGGCTCTATTTTTGTCTGGCGTTGAGGCACAAGTGTCAAAAAGCATGTTTGTTTGCAATTTCGTCATGCAAAAACTGGCACACTGGCATTTTCTAGCCCTAACGGCAGGTTCGGCAACTGTCTAACATCAGCCCGTTTGCGCTGAAGTGCGAGGGGTGGCAATATTTGAGTAGTGTCTTTAAAAACAAGTGCAAAAGTGACAATTTCATGCAGCGCTAGCGGGAAGTTAAAGACCCACAAAACGCAGGTCTTAATGGTAACACAGTTGATGATAGCATGGATTTTGGGAGCAGAAGCACAATGCCCATAGAAGAGAGAGTGCCTTTTGTGCCGGTGAATCTTATATTTAGAAACATTTAAAAAATGATTGGTTTCCCCTATTTCATTTCATTTGATTAAAAACCAAGCATAGCCTACCCTCCCCTTACTCAAGGCTCGTTTAGCAGCATCGCATAGATGCGTCTTTTTATCCTGGTCATTAGCCAAGTAGCCTATGAATAACAGGGTTTTAAATGGTCTACCGAGAGTGCTTTGAAATATTTTTTTTCCCCTCATGATTTTTCATTATTCACAATTCATATACCTGCATACTTAATTTTGCTTGTTCAAGTAGGCTGTCCATCCCTATTTCCAAAGTCCGCCTCTCGTCCAATTAACATAGGCAACGATACAATTGACAGGAGCCTAGTTTCTCGCATAGATGTGCAAATCTTATAACTAAAGACATTTAGGCCTACATGTGGACACAGTGCCATGGAACTAGAGAAGCGATTCATGATGTCATGCTTCTGACCCCATCCTATTTAGAAATATATATATATATTTTTTTTTAAAGAGACTGTTTTTTGTTTGTTTTCTGTTTCATACCGAGCCCTCCATAGGCTACCCTTACCCTAGGCCTAAGCTACTAAGACTGGTTCAACAGCAAAGTGTTGTGCCTTTTTTATCCTGGCCTGTCACAGTAGCCTATCCATAAAAGGTGTTTAAATTATTTGTTAGACAGAGAGCCTTGAATTTAAAATGTACTGCACATCCTAAAACATTGCACATATGCCTGCTTGCATACTTAATTTTGCTTGTTCAAGTCTCCAGGCATGTAGCCTAGCGGTTAAGAGCGTTGGACCAGTAACCGAAAGGTTGCTGGTTTGAATCTCTGAGCTGGCAAGGTGGAAAAATCTGCTGTTCGCTCCTTGAGCAAGGCAGTTAGCCCCCAGCAACAACTCCTACCCTGGCGCAGATGACGCCGATTAAGGTAGCCCCCCGCACCTCTCTTAACACGAGGTGTTTTTTAGCTTTTTTTACTGTTGTATTACTCGTTATTGTAGCCTATGCTATTAATAAACTGTTGTATCGATCAACATTGGACCAGGAAGTGAATATTCCGTGCCCACAGCCGAACTGGAGTTGATGACAACACAAAGACCGCCAATAACCTACAAAACTTGGGACAAACGCATGCTGTATTAAGCCATGGAACACGTTGATTGGCCAGTGAGTGGCCAAGCCCTCGTCACACCTATAACTTCTTTATTCATCAAAGCTCAGCCCTCTCGCGCCACCACCAGCTATTGCGCTCATAATTCCGGCTGTAATAATAGCTAAAGTATTTCTGACACACCCCTGGACATACAGCGCTACAGCCAGCGTATAGATCTACCATTGCGTTAGATTTGTTAAAATAGAGCCCAAAATATTTGTTGGGATTCAATCATAAAGTAGGGTCAGGGAGTTGATCTGTTTCTGGAGGAGGAGGAACAATAGTACCATAAACCAAGTGTTCATGTCTCATCAATAATGTCAGGAGTTTTCCCTGACCATGTCATATGGGGGTCAGGTCACATGGTCAGGATAAACTCTTGGCCACAGAAATAAAATGAATAGAATGGGCGTCCCCATTGAAGTCAATGATGGCATAATGGGTGGACCTGCAGCCATTTTGAGTGTACCAATAAGAGCAAAGCAGGAAGTGTACCCATCAATCAGTGCTGTGATTTGTTGAATCAACTCAACTGACATTACAAAAATACATTGCATCGCATGAGCCACATCATAATTTGAATTAACATGCTATATTACCATGGAAATTATTGCATCACAATACCAGGCAACCAGTGTACCCAGGAGTTTACCAGTAAAATTGTCAGGATAAGAGGTTCCAAGCCCGTTCTATTCATTATATTTCTACGCTCCTGGCCCCACGCCTCATCAATCTGTGGCTATGTCCCAATTATCTCTCCTTCCTCCCAAAGTGTGCACTTCCCTTCACTGATTTGAAAGATAAAATGGAATGACTGGGATAAGAAATATGGTGGAAACTCTTAGCCCATGCCACCACCAATCCAATGCTTTTAGATTTGTGGGAAGTATTGAATTACTTCCCTCTTCGGGAGAAAGGCGATATTATTGGGAAGCAAACAGTTGCTGGTTAGCGCCAGAGCCAGACAAGAGTGTCGATTACTTTCTTCATTTACCCCTGGGGGGATTAATAAAGTTGAATAGAATAGAATTGAGACCCACCGATGAAGATTAGCAGGATGCCCACAGTGACCTGCAGGATGAGGGAGATGGAGATGAGGGTGATGAGAGGGTTGTAGAAGGTGAAACCTGGGCCCTGCTCCAGGACAGCCTTCAGCTGGGAGGCGTTGGCCATGAGTAATGCCACGTCCAGCATGCTCTCTGCTGCACTCTTCTTATTGGCGTAGTGGTTCATGTTCAGAGCACCCCCCGTCGCCCTGTGATTCCTGCCCCTAAGGTGTGGAACCTAACATGAATACAGAGAGACTAACATTAGTACAACATAGACTAGACAAAGACATCAATTATGTTCAATATAAACATAACGTATATCTATCCATATGTCTATGGACTTAACTCGGGTACATCACTGTCTGTTACAGTTGTAAGTGAACCTGTAGGAGAGCACACTGTTAGTTATATTATTATTATTATATAAGAGGCTGGTCCTATGCTACATTATATGAACACTATGATGAGTTAATGTCCTCACTGAACTTTTTACTATGTCATACTGACCTTCAGCTTATTTAGGATAAAAAAGTTTTAATGGAAGTATGTTGACATTTTGGGGATTCCTACAGTGACTCTGCTGTGGATTTGTGGGAAATGAAAGTGTTGTATGACTATTTTAACAGGAAGTGTGACCATGCCCTCGGTCCATGGTGACTGCGCACCGTGCACAGAGAACTGATAGAAAGGAAGAGAGGTCAAGAGATCATGTGCTATGTCTTCTCTTCAGTTTCTTGCCAACCAGGGTGTAGATACTGAAACTGAAAACCAAGAGAAAGCAGTTCACCCTGTGGAGGAAGGCCTCTTCTCTACTTTACCACCCTGCAGTAGAGCGGGTTGGAAAATATGAAGTTAAATTGTTACATCATTGAAAAAGTGGGATTCCTAAACCAAACATTACCCAGATGTCTTTGTGGGTTGAGGACAGAGTGTTTATTTTGGGTGGAAGCGTCCAGTCTGACCATCCAAAAAATAACAAGGAGAACCTTGTGCCCAGGTTGGCAGTGTAAAACAGAGAAACCCACATGCCTCTCACCACCTCTAAAAACACTCACAGCCCACAGAGGAAGAAGTTGTCCCTGTGACCGAGGCTAGCAATGGTTGGACAGTTACTTATCTCTGAGAAGCAGCTTGCTTTCCTTCACTGACTTATAACCCTCAAATTCCTGCACTGATCTTTCTTTGTCTTTCATTCATTCCATTCTCTGACTTTCACTCCCTTTCTCTGGCCCAGTTTTTTTGTGTGCCATTTTTCTCAATCAATCTTGTTGCCCATCTCTCTGTCCTTCAAATGGGCTAGATTCCTATACTGCTTTATTCAAAACTTAACAATGTTCTAGAAATACTTAATGAGGGAACTTGGCCTTGTTTTCAGTGTCTGGTTATCTGTCCCTCTCCCTCTCTTGGGCCAACAAGGAACTTACCTCTGCTACTTATGTCCAGAGTGTTATAACAGGCTGAGATACAGTATGTGTACTGTATTACGTATTCTGGTGATGCCAAACACTTTTCTTAAGCATGATTATTGAGTAACAGACAGATCATTGTGGGTCTGAACAGACACTGCTGACCAGTCAATGTTGTTGCTCATGTAAGAGATGGGAGCCCTTCTCAGCTCTCCTTTTTCCTTCCCATCCTCTGCCTTCCTTATTCATACACTGGTAGTAAATCAACTGAACAACTGTTGTTGTTTTACTGTGAGATTCATATGTGGCCTCTTCATGTTGCTTCTATCTGAACAACTAGACTCAACAATTAGTATAAGCCGCAGGTTTAAGATCAACACTGATGGGTAAAAACAACAAACTCTAACAGAGCTCGATGATTGCACAGTTGTTTTCCATCGAGTTTGATCAGGGCTTTTCTGAGTAACATAGTCATCATTTAAAAAAATATATATATTTCACCTTTATTTAGCCAGGTGGGCTAGTTCAGAACAAGTTCTCATTTGCAACTGCGACCTGGCCAAGATTAAGCATAGCAATTCGACACATACAACAACACAGAGTTACACATGGAATAAACAAACATACAGTCAAAAATACAGTAGAAAAAAAGTCAATATAAAGTGAGTACAAATGAGGTAAGATAAGGGAGTTAAGGCAATAAATAGGCCATGGTGGCGAAGTAATTACAATATTGCAATTAAACACTGGAATGGTAGATGTGCAGAAGATGAATGTGCAAGTAGAGATACTGGGGTGCAAAGGAGCAAGATAAATAAATAAATACAGTATGGGGATGAGGTAGATAGATGGGCTGTTTACAGATGGGCTATGTACAGGTGCAGTGATCTGTGAGCTGCTCTGACAGCTGGTGCTTAAAGCCAGTGAGGGAGATATGAGTCTCCAGCTTCAGTGATTTTTGTAGTTCGTTCCAGTCATTGGCAGCAGAGAACTGGAAGGAGAGGCGGCCAAAGGAGGAATTGGCTTTGGGGGTGACCAGTGAGATATACCTGCTGGAGCGTGTGCTACGAGTGGGTGCTGCTATGGTGACCAGTGAGCTGAGATAAGGCGGGGCTTTACCTAACAGAGACTTGTAGATAACCTGTAGCCAGTGGGTTTGGCGACGAGTCTGAAGCGAGGGCCAACCAATGAGAGCGTACAGCTCGCAGTGGTGGGTAGTTTATGGGGCTTTGGTGACAAAACGGATGGCACTGTGATAGACTGCATCCAATTTGTTCAGTAGAGTGTTGGAGGCTATTTTATAGATGACATCGCCGAAGTCGAGGATCGGTAGGATGGTCAGTTTTACAAGGGTATGTTTGGCAGCATGAGTGAAGGATGCTTTGTTGCGGAATAGGAAGCCGATTCTAGATTTAACTTTGGATTGGAGATGCTTGATGTGAGTCTGGAAGGAGAGTTTACAGTCTAACCAGACACCTAGGTATTTGTAATTGTCCACGTATTCTAAGTTAGAGCCGTCCAGAGTAGTGATGCTGGATAGGCGGGCAGGTGCGGGCAGTGATTGATTGAATAGCATGCATTTAGTTTTACTTGCATTTAAGAGCAGTTGGAAACCACGAAAGGAGAGTTGTATGGCATTGATGCTCGTCTGGAGGTTAGTTAACACAGTGTCCAAAGAGGGGCCAGAAGTATGCATAATGGTGTCGTCTGCATAGAGGTGGATCAGAGAATCACCAGCAGCAAGAGCAACATCATTGATGTATACAGAGAAGAGAGTCTGCCCGAGAATTGAACCTTGTGGCACCCCCATAGAGACTGCCAGAGGTCCGGACAACAGGCCCTCCGATTTGACACACTGAACTCTATCAGAGAAGTAGTTGGTAAACCAGGCGAAGCAATCATTTGAGAAACCAAGGCTGTCAAGTCTGCCAATAAGAATGTGGTGATTGACAGAGTCGAAAGCCTTGGCCAGGTCGATGAATTTGGCTGCACAGTAATGTCTCTTATCGATGGCGGTTATGATGTCGTTTAGGACCTTGAGCGTGGCTGAGGTGCACCCATGACCAGCTCTGAAACCAGATTGCATAGCTGAGAAGGTACGGTGGGATTCAAAATGGTCGGTAATCTGTTTGATAACTTGGCTTTCGAAGACCTTAGAAAGACAGGGTAGGATAGATATAGGTCTGTAGCAGTTTGGGTCTAGAGTGTCACCCCCTTTGAAGAGGGGGATGACCGCGGCGGCTTTCCAATCTTTGGGAATCTCAGACGATACGAAAGAGAGGTTGAACGGGCTAGTAATAGGGGTTGCAACAACTTCGGCAGATAATTTTAGAAAGAGAGGGTCCAGATTGTCTAGCCCAGCTGATTTGTAGGGGTCCAGAATTTGCAGCTCTTTCAGAACATCAGCTATCTGCATTTGGGGGTGAAGGAGAAATGGTGGGGGCTTTGGCGGGTTGCTGTGGAGGGTGCCGGGCAGTTGACCGGGGTAGGGGTAGCCAGGTGGAAAGCATGGCCAGTCGTAGAGAAATGCTTATTGAAATTCTCAATTATAGTGGATTTATCGGTGGTAACAGTGTTTCCTAGCCCATTACCTTCAGTACTGGTCAAAAGTTTGGACACACCTACTCATTCCAGGGTTTTTCTTTATTTTTACTATTTTCTACATTGTAGAATAATAGCAAAGACATCAAAACTATGAAATAACACATATGGAATCATGTAGTACCCAAAAAAGTGTTAATCAAAATATATTTGCACACTCTTGGCATTCTCAAACCTGTTAATTAAATGGGCCTGCAGATGTGTTGATTTAACACTTTTTTGGTTACTACATGATTCCATATGTGTTATTTCATAGTTTTGATATCTTCACTATTATTCTACAATGTAGAAAATAGTAAAAAATAAAGAAAAAGTCTTAAATGAGTAGGTGTGTTCAAACTTTTGACTGGTACTGTAAATGTCAATCATTTCCAGAATCCCAGGTCATTATGCCACTTTGCTCACAGAGCAGAGCAGGTGAAGACTGGACACCTCCTTTATGTTGCTCAATGCTATTGTGATTCACTTGGGATGTTGGACTTTCAAAATATGTTCTTCAAAGAGGGTATTATTTTTTTAAAGAACTGCAGTATTTTCTACAACACGCACAACAGACAACCTTGAATAAACCACTGAGGAGAATGACAGAGTTGCAGACATTCTATTTTTTATTATTTTTTATTATAGCACCTGATAGTTGGATATGCTTTTCTCCCTTCATTAGATCCCAGGCTTAAGCCCAACTCTCATCTATCTAATATCTCTGCCAACCAAACAGATAATTGGACCACTAAGCATGGTGTGACTTTGTGAGACAGGGATACATGGTCTCTGAGGCTAAGTAAACTATTTTGTTTTCGGCAGACCCCTAACAAGACAAAGTGATTTGAAGCGTCCTGCATAATTATGTAAACACTAAATGGGTCTGAAATGGCACCCTATTTCCTATATAGTGCACTACTTTTGACCAGGTCCCTGGTAGCTAGTGCAGTACAGTATATAGAGAATAGGCCAGGGTGCCATTTCAGACGCAGACATTGAGTAGACCTAAACTTTGCTTGGTAGGGAAGGACGTTTACCTTTGCCCAAAGGAATGTTTGTTTTCTTTGCCATATTACACCAAATACTAACAACCACATAGCACTGAACACTCAGAGCTGTCGCCTCAACATACATCAATGGGGACTTGTGGGGAATTCTACTTGCTTTCCTTTGGCCTTTGACATGGTTATTACCTATTGTTGTTGTGTAACAGGTGTTTACTCTAGGTTAGTAACAAAATGATGTGGTTTACTCCTTATTATATGTCACCTATTCACAAACATGGCCCCTGGATAACCTGCTATGAATGTGGGAAATCACCACTTCCCCCTACTTTCTCATTGTGTAATGTATTTTTAATGCAACACAGTTTGGTTGATTATAAACAATTGACAACAACATTCTTGCCATCTTCTAGCTACCCAACATTGTTGGATCGATCGTTTGGTAGATCAAGTTCTCTGATACTTTTCATGATTTGGGTTTTCAAACACGTCAACATAATATTTGAAGGATAGTCGATAAAGGGATTCCCCTCGTGTAGGTAGTCTAAATCAGGAACATGGCTATGATCTCACACTTAATCTTCAACAGGTGGGTTTTGGACTAGAATTAATTACTTAATTAGCTGTAATAGAAAACCTGAACTAGTTCAAAGGTTAATGACAATGGTCTTTGAAATAGACCTAAAACGTGATCACGGGTTGTGTATGCTATGTTGTCAAAAGGGTTAAAGCACCCTCCAATAAAATACACACAATTCTAAATGATATGGTTCTGTCTGTATTTAACATTTAATGTGTGGCATTTAATTATCCGTATAGACCTTTTGTTTACGTTCCAAAATACGTCTATATGCCTTTGGTCGATGCTGATGGCCACCAACAGGCCCATTGGCTACGCTGCCAATCTCATTAAATATCCATTGTTCGGAGCGAAATCCCCATGACAACAGGCACGTGTCAGTCATTGTATTTCTGCGGATTTTAATTTTCACGAGCATTCTGCGTAATCATTACGCGCAAACTATACTCAAAAACTATTCTAATATGCACATTATAGACTACGAGTACGTCTATTGTATTGGGTTTGCAATCATTCAGACGAGACTGGTGCTTAATTTAGTATAGTCCTGTTGAAGCCCCACAAAGAAAAGTTTCAGCACAGAACGTGAGATGTTAATAAACGAACTACCGATAAACATCCGCGTAGCGAGAAATAGTTACATTTACATTTAAGTCATTTAGCAGACGCTCTTATCCAGAGCGACTTACAAATGTTGTTACTCCAGTTACATTGTAGCCTATATGGTAGGCTATAACGGTTAGGTTACAATGTAACCAAGATGCAGTAGGCTGCGGCATAGGTTATGGACGTTTTTCTATGAAAAAAACCAACAACACTTTACGTAGATTGGGGCTGGCCTCTGTTGCAGACTGTGGACTCACAGCTTCTTGCATCGTAGCCTATCTTACCTCTCCGTCGGCATCTCCGTTCATTTCCATGTTTTCAGTTGCCATATTTGCCTCTTAAATATTTAATTTAAACTAAAGCGGGTTAAAATCCTAAATGTGTTGTGGGAGTCCGTTTCGTTGTGTCTCTGCCAGTGGCCGCCGGTCCGTCGCTGTGTGAAAAACGCCTAAACGGGAAGAAGTGGAGGACTGACTACCGGGCTTCACTAGGGGGCGTTTCTACACTGTGGTCTAGAGAAGCTGAAAGTAGCCCCTGGATTGTCATGTTTTGATAATTAAGGAATGCCCCTTTCATTTGGGCGAAAAACAAGGGATTCCACAGAGTTTCACAAAATCTAAAATACTATATAGGGTTTTCATGAAATTATGTAAATACCGTTGATCTGATCATTTAAAGGGTCTCTGATTCTAACTTTGGGCTAAGCCTGATATGTATAGCCTTTGGTGAAAAATCTTCCCAAACACCATTTCAACATAATTTGAATAACCTAACTGTTGCAGAATGCGTCAGAATAATATTCCACTTTCCAATGCTGAAGGTGCCATCTTGCGTACATCTTTAGTATATATTTTCAGAGGCACACTACTAGTGGCAATATACAGTGCATTTGGAAAGTATTCAGACCGCTTCACTTTTTACATATTTTGTTATGTTACAGCCTTATTCTAAAAAGTGTTAAATAATTTTTTATCTCATCAATCTACACACAATACCCCATAATGACAAAGCAAGACATTTTAGCAAATGTATTAAAAATAAAAAACGTTAATATTAAATTTCCATAACTTTTCAGACCCTTTACTCAGTACTTTGTTGAAGCACCTTTGGCTACAAGCTTGGCACACCTCAATTTGGGGAGTTTCTCCAATTCTTCTCTGCAGATCCTCTCAAGCTTCCTCAGGTTGGAAGGAGAGCATTGCTGCACAGTATTTTCAGGTCTCTCCAGAGATGTTCGATCGGGTTCAAGTCCGGGCTCTGGCTGGGTCACTCAAGGAAAATCAGAGACTTGTCCTGAAGTCACTCCTGCGTTGTCTTTGCTCTTTGCTTAGGGTCGTTGTCCTGTTGGAAGGTGAACCTTTGTCCCAGTCTGAGGTCCTGATCACGCTGGAGCAGGTTTTCATCAAGGATCTCTCTATACTTTGCTCCGTTCATCTTTCCCTTGATCCTGACTAGTCTCCCAGTCCCTGCCGCTGAAAAACATCCCAACAGCATGATGCTGCAACCACCATGCTTCACCGTAGCGATGGTGCCAGGTTTCCGACAGACGTGATGCTGGCATTCAGGTTTCATCAGACCAGAGAATATTGTTTCTCATGTTCTGAGAGTCATTTAGGTGCCTTTTGGCAAACTCCAAATGGGCTGTCATGCGGCTTCTGTCTGGCCACTCTACCATAAAGGCCTTATTGGTGGAGTGCTACAGAGATGGTTGTCCTTCTGGAAAGTTCTCCCATATCCACAGAGGAACTCTGGAGCTCTGTCAGAGTGACCATCAGGTTCTTGGTCGCCTCCCTGACCAAGGCCCTTCTCCACGATTGTTCAGTTTGGCTGGGCGGCCAGCTCTAGTAACAAAATGTGGAAAATTTGAAGGGGTCTGAAAACTTTCCGAATGCACTGTAACTCTCCATACATGTGGAACACTCTGCACGGGCAAAAATAGCACTCGTCATGTTTAAATCCCACAGATTGGCGCCAATAAGAAATAATAACGGAATAACTATACTGAACTGAATAAAATATATATTATAGCCTATCAAGAACAAACATCCCACTGGGCACCGACGTCATTTCAACGTCTATTCCACGTTGGTTCAATGTAATTTCATTGAAATGACCGGTGTGTGCCCAGTGGGAATTACTCATCGCTAAACACTTTATTAAGGCTATAATTTGCAGACTATTCTATTTCATTCCAATCTATTCTATTCTATATTGTTATATTCTATTGTATTCTGTTGAATTTATCTGAAATGAATACAATATATATGTTCGCCCATCTAGAACAAGCAATTTCTAATCAGTGATCATTTGCATGATGTTCAATATATTATATTCGATTATATTCTATTTGAGTTAAATTCAGTAGAATATAAAATAATAGGCAATTATTCTATAATGATTACATATTGGCTATAATTTGCAGGTTTCTGCCGAGAACAGGGGAACGTCAACCCCCTCTATACGCTGCCGAAGCGTCATGCAGAGGATGGGAGGATACAGAGAGTGGTGGTCGGTCCATAACAACCCCTGTAACGGAGGCTGAAAGGTACCGCCTAAAAACATGTGCATTTATTGGATATGTGTTGTTGCTAGGGGCGTGGATGTGTGTCTTTAAAATTGAATTGTCTCCTTGCAATGGAAAGTGTAATTTGAGAGAGACACCGCACAAATACAGCCCGAACGAACGGTGAGGTGCTCTGAGCACGTCATCCACACTGGGAGAATACCGTGCCGCAGTGAGCAAACAATCTGATCGCTTCTATTCCGCTCCCGGACACCGCTGAACAGAACTTCTCCCCAGCGGAGGCGAATAGTTAACGGAGTGATGCGATGGGGACGAGGCTTGATGTGGAGGTCACACGTCCCTGATTTCATTCTGCTTTTAAACCAAGAAAAAACTGTAATGAATACTCAATAGCCAGCTACGGGATCGACTAGCATCCGATTATAGCGGTCACAGCTGCGCACCTGACATTTACATGTGATGGTTCTTTTGAGGGATTAGAGAGAGACAGGGAACTATCCTGGCACTACAACTGTCCGTGAGTGTTTATTGTAATTGTAGCAGTTCTACCTACCACGAGTTCTGCTTCTACACTGTAACCAATTCGATCCGTTGAGAAAGCAATGTTGCAATAAACTGCATAAAATAGGAATGAATTACATTGTAATTTATTGACGCAACATTTCAATTGGCTGGCTGGATGGATTTGTGATAAGCTGAGCCGCATTAAATCAAGCAGTGGCACCATTGCACCTGTTATAAGAGTTTGTCATCAATTGGTATTTGGTAAATATGCCAGATATCTCAAGTGAGATTATTATTTTAAGGATAGTATAAAGTTTCCTAACTGCGTCAGTGCAGGCGAACGTTGAAGGTATGCACTCCCTCACCGCTGGGGAAGGACCATAATAGTAGTCGCCTCTGAATGTCACCGGTAAGTGTCTAAACATTTCCCGGGGATGGATTCCGGGGACGACCCGGGCTCGGACTCGCCACTTGGATCCACATTCTCCTCGGTACCCAATTTAGACTCTGACATCAATGACAAGAGGCCTATCTATGAGAACGGTGGACAGCGGAATGTCAACATAGAAACGGCAGTGCTGCGTGGAGCAAGCGACCCGAGCGCGTCTCCCTTATCGGACTACCGGGGACTCGTCCGCCAGAGGTTCATTCGCAGAAGTTTGTGGTTTTTGGACACGGACGACCAAGCGTTGGACGCGCCAGAATGCGGTAACAGCACTCCAGTGCTCAGCGTCCACCTGCGCACCATCGTGGACCGAACCCGAACCCTCGCGATCGAACCACGCGTGGCTTTCCAGGTCCAGGAGAGCTCGAGCACCGAGAGCCAAGTGGGGCAGAAGGACAGCGCAACTGAAAGTGTAAGCGCTGATGAGGAGAAGGAGAGGAGCGCGGCTGAGCCAAAACCAGATGATGCAGCTGAACCATTGACTGATACCACTGGGAAAGCTGGGAGTGATGAAAACGAGGATGAGAAGGAGATGAAAGCCGTGTCCACCTCACCCGGGGGCAGGTTTCTCAAATTCGATACTGAGCTCGGGAGAGGGTCTTTCAAGACTGTCTACAAAGGTCTGGACACAGACACATGGGTAGAAGTCGCTTGGTGTGAACTTCAGGTAATATAACCTTGTTTTACAGTTTGAATAAAATGTGTTCAGCCTATCATTGTTATGTGTTTGGCATAAAACAAAATCCACAAAGAAATTGTTAATTGACCACAAAATCAATATTTCGCAATGGCCATCTCAGTCTCCGGACTTGAACCCAATTGAAAACCTATGGTTTGTATCGATGAGGGCAGTACATAAGCGCAGACAAAGATATCAAGAATCTGGAAATATTCTGTATGGAGGAATGGTTTAAGATCCCTCCCAGTGTGTTCTCCAATCTCATAAAACATTTTAGAAAAAGGCTGTCTGTCGTTATCCTCGCAAGTGTGGGTGCTGGCCTCAAGTACTGAAAACGGGTGGCAATCATTTTGACCCATATCTTTTTTAGATTTTGTTTTATTACTTGTTAAACTGAATACCTTTCTCTGAGCAATTGTATTAGTATAAAATCCATTTTTTTAACATACAATGTAGCTCAGTATTTGTGTTATTTATTTTTGCTCATCATTATCAAAGGTGCCAATAATTATTGGACCCCACTGTATATCCAGAGGATAGCCTCACTGCAACATGTATAACACTATAGCTATTTTATAAAGAGGTAATAACACCTTATTTTATGTCTGACATACATTTTTGCACTGTATTTGGCCTTTATTAATACTTGTCAGCGCACAAGGATGAGTTGAGTTCCTGCCACACTTTGGTTATTGGTCATATCACATTTAAATGAAGTCTCAGACTTACTTCTATGATAGGCCTACCACTGCACAGACACACTGACATTATTGTCGGTGCCACCACTTGAACCAGTGCTATTCCAGTTGCATGCATTTTTAATCTGCATGTCAGGGATTACAATTTCCCCTATTCCTATATGGGGATTTTAGTCAGAGTACAGACTGTCACTGAGAGAGTGGCTGGTGGTAATATGAGGGTATATGCAAGTATACACCGTATACCCACTTATTTTATAGTGTACATTGCATATACTCACTTCTTAATCCCCACAATGCATATACAAGTAGTGTAATGGAGGTATATGATGATACCAATTAATAAAGCTGATGGAACAGATAAGAATGTTTTGCTTAAAATGTTGATAAACTATTATTTCTTCACAATTTGGCGCAGCAATATGAACAAGGCGCTAGGTCTACGCGTGAATGTTCCATAATGCAATTTGCGGTAAAACACTGTTCTAAAATGCCGCTGCATTAGTTTCTTGGACAGAAGATGGAAATAATTAGAAAAAGAGGAGATCTAAAGATGCAACAACTATCATGGGTTGCTAATGTGACTATGATAATGCCTTTGGCTGCAAGACAATGGAAAAAAGTTGAAAGAAAACCAATAGAACAGGAACCAACTGGACACACACTGGTTGAATCAACGTTGTTTCTACGTCATTTTTATGAAATCAACTTGAACCAACGTAGAATAGTCTTTACAAGACAATTGCCTCCACATTTCTATGGTGGGATTTTGGCTATAGACTACTTTGAAGCAAGGTAAGACATGCCTCATAATATGAAGTAAAACATCCAAGTTTCAAACAATTGAGGAACAGGAAAAATATAGCGATGCTATTAATAGACATAACCCATTTGTGAAATGCTTGATAGTGTATGTGATGTAAACAGAGAGGTGTACTTTCTTGGGTACCTGAATATTGACTGGTTTTCATCAAGCTGTCTAATAATTTTTACTAATAAAGCTATATCCGTACCCATTGGATGCAGTGATCACAATATAGTGGATATATCCATGAAAGCCAAACTTTTAAAAGATGGGCTTAAAATAGTGTATAAAGCTCATACAAAATATTTTGCTATGTCTCTTATGTGGATGATGTTAAAAATATTTGTTGGTCTTGTTGGTCTGAAGCCATTCACAATCAACACCGACCAACTTGCTGACCAGTGATTGGGCCAAGCTAGAGCAGCTTGTGAAGTTGCTGGAGCTGTTTGCTATCCACACCGACAAACTTCAACCTGACAGCCAGTCGCTGTCTGATGTGGTGCTGTGCCTTTTCAACCTTGAAGCACACTTGCAGTCAACTACTACTGCAAAACAGTTGGCACAGGTCCTCCTGAAGTCACTGCGTGAGCGCTTCGCATGCATACTGAATACTTTGGCATCCAACTTCCATATAACCTTTGCAGCAGATTGCCTGATGGATCCAAGTGCGTCTCTGGAACTTCGATTAACAGACATGGAGCCACTGATGAGGGCAGTAAGTCTGTGACAATACCAGTATCGCAATATTTTTTCCATGGCAAAAATGAAAACAGGAAGCAGACCAAACTGTTTGGTCATTCAAAAACCTGCTGAATGTGAAATATTGTGCACTATAGCTTGGAAAATAAATAAATGTGACTGGATGACAACATAATTTTGTTTGTTTCCAACATTAGGGCTTTTTTAAAATCCGGTTGCCACTGTACTAACAAGTATCGCGATGCTGGTATCGTCCCGGCCCTAGAGGGAAGCAGAGTCTTTTTTTACATCAGCAAATCAGAGAGTACAGCCATGGAGCAGCAGGACACCAGGAAGATGCCAGCCAGATGAATCCAGCAAGGGTCTTGACCACAGTACTTCAGAAATATAGCTTCTTTGCATCGAAGATTGTGTCTGGGGTCACTGTCCAGCCGAAGGGTCAACCTGGCAGAGCATTAAGTGCCCCATGTGGACTGCGGAAATACCTGGAAGAGGTAAAAGGGGGTATGTGTACACACATACTCAAATAAAATAAAATGTTATTTGTCACATACATGTGTTTAGCAGATGTTATTGCGGGTGTAGTGAAATGATTGTGCGTCTAGTTTCGACAGTGCAGCAATATCTAACAAGTAATATCTAACAATTTCCCAATAAATACCTAATATACACAAATCTAAGTAAAGGAATGAAATTAAGAATATATAAATATATGGACCGGCAATGTCAGAGCGGCATAGACTGAGTATAGTATATAATACAGTATATACATATGAGATGAGCAATGCAAGATATGTAAACATTATTAAAGTGACATTATTTAAAGTGACTAGTGTTCCATTTATTAAAGTGGCCAATGATTTCACGTCTGTGTATGTAGGCTGCAGCCTCTGTGCTAGTGTTGGCTATTTAACAGTCTGATGGCCTTGAGATAGAAGCTGTTTTTCAGTCTCTCGGTCCCAGCTTTGATACACCTTTACTGACCTCGCCATCTGTATGATAGCGGGGTGAACAGGCAGTGGCTTGGGTGGTTGTTATCCTTGATGAGCTTTTTGGCCTTCCTGTGACATTGGGTGTTGTAGTTTTTCTGGGGGGGCAGTTAGTTTGCCCCCAGTGATGCGTTGTGAAGACCGCACCACCCTCTGGAGAGCCTTGACATTGTGGGCGGTGCAGTTGCCATAACAGCCCGACAAGATGCTCTCAATTGTGCATGTATAAAAAAATTGTGAGGGTTTTAGGTGACAAGCCAAACTCTGTTGCGCCTTCTTCACCACACTGTCTGTGTGGGTGGACCATTTCAGTTTGTCGTGATGTGTACACCGAAGAACTTTCCACCTTCTCCACTGGTGTCCCGTCGATGTGGATTGGGGGATGCTCCCTCTGCTGTTTCCTGAAGTCCACGACCATCTCCTTTGTTTCGTGGTCGTTGAGGGAGAGGTTATTTTCCTGACACCACACTCCCAGAGCCCTCACTTCCTCCCTGTAGGTTGTCTCATCGTTGTTGTTAATCAAGCCTGCTACTGTTGTGTCATCTGCAAACTTGATGATTGAGTTGGAGGCGTGCATGGCCATGCAGTCATGGGCGAACAGGGAATACAGGAGGGGGCTGAGCATGCACCCTTGTGGGGCCCCAGTGTTGAGGATCAGTGAAGTGTAGGTGTTGTTTTCTACCTTCACCACCTGGGGGCGGCCCGTCAGGAAGTCCAGGACCCAATTGCACAGGACAGGGATCAGACCCATGGCCTCGAACTTAATGTTGACCTTGAAGGGTACTATGGTGTTGAATGCTGAGCTATAGTCAATGAACAGCATTCTTACATAGGTATTCCTCTTGTCCAGATGGGAAGGGCAGTGTGCAGTGTGACGGCGATTGCATCGTCTGTGGACCTATTGGGGCGGTAAGCAAATTGAAGTGGGTCTAGGGTGGCAGGTAAGGTAGAGGTGATATGATCCTTGAATAGTCTCTCAAAGCACTTCATGATGACAGAAGTGAGTGCTACGGGGCGATAGTCATTTAGTTCAGTTACCTTTGCATTCTTGGGAACAGGGAAATTGGTGGCCATCTTGAAGCATGTGGACAGCAGTCTGGGATAGGGAATGATTTAATATGTCCGTAAACACACCAGCCAGCTGGTCTCCGCATGCTCTGAGAACGTGGCTAGGTATGCCGTTTGGGCCGGCAGCCTTGCGAGGGTTAACACGTTTAAATGTCTTACTCAAGTCAATCACGGAGAAGGAGAGCCCACTGTCCTTGGTAGCTGGCCGCGTCAGTGGCACTGTGTTATCCTCAAAGCGGTCAAAGAAGTGTTTAGCTTGTTTGGGAGCAAGGCGTCGGTGTCTGCGGCATAGCTGGTTTTCCTTTTGTAGTCTGTGATTGACTGTAGACCCTGCCACATACGTCTTGTGTCTGAGCTGTTGAATTGCAACTCTGTTTGATTGCCTTACGGAGGGAATGACCACTCTGTGATTATTCTGCCATGTTCCCAGTCACCTTACCATGGTTAAATACGGTGGTTCGCGCTATCAGTTTAGTACGAATGCTGACATTTATCCACGGGTTCTGATTAGGGTAGGTTTTAATAGTCACAGTGGGTACAACATCTCCTATACACTTATTAATAAACTCAGTAACCATCTCGGTGTACACGCCAATATTATTCCCCCGAAGCTATTCGGAACATATGCCAGTCTGCATGATCAAAACAATCTTGAAGCGTGGATTCTGAATGGTCAGACCAGTGTTGAATAGTCCTTAGCATCGGTACTTCCTGTTTGAGTTTCTGCCTATTGGAAGGGAGGAGCGAAATGGAGTTGTGGTCAGATTTGCCGAAAGTAGGGCGGAGGTGGGCCTTGTATGCATCCCGGAAGTTGAGTAGCAATGGTCGAGTGTTTTCCCAGTGTGAGTGCTACAGTCGATATGCTGACAGAATTTAGGAAGCCTTTTCCTCAAATTTGCTTCGTTAAAATCCCCAGCTACAATAAATGCAGCCTCATGGTTTCCAGTTTGCATTGAAGTTCCTTGTGGGCCATTGTGGTATCGGCTTGAGGGGAGATATACACGGCTGTGACAATAACCAAAGAGAATTCTCTTAGGAGATAATACGGTTGGCATTCAATTGTGAGGTGTTCTAGTTCGGGTGAACTAAAGGACTTGAGTCCCTGTGTGTTATTACAATTACGCCATAAGTGGTTAATCATGTAACATACATCCCCGCCCTTCTTCTTCCCGGAGAGATATTTATTCCTGTCGGCACGATGGACTGAGAATCCAGATGGCTGGACCGACTCCGACAGTATATAACGGGAGAGCCATGTTTCCGTGAAACAGAGTATGTTACAATCCCTGATGTCTCTCTGGATAGTGATACATGTTTAAATTTACATAAACATAACATATTGAATGTGCCATGACTTCATTTGTCTTTTTTCCCTCTCTCTTTCTGTCAGATAAAGGTAAAGGTACATTTCCTACTGAAGTAAAATAAAGCATTGGATTGGAGTAAACATGGGAGTTTCCTTCCACTATATTTATTGCACCAGTCTAGGGATTTATCCTTTAAATCCTAGTCACATTAGGATTGATTCATAATTTAAACCTAAACAAACCTATGTCCTGGCTATGGAGTTGTATGGAGTCCTCTAGTGGCAAAAATCGTTTGTTAGCATGAGCAGGGCCATTGAGAACTTTTGCCATTTTGATTTAGTCAGCTGGGCAGGACTTAAAACTTCATTGGCTGATCCCTCCTGATGACCCGGGTTAGAGTCAGGACAGCTGGGTCATCAGGAGGGATCAGCAAATTAATTTTACTTGTGAGAAGAAAAGGTACTATTTCAAGATGGAGATGGCCTCAATGGCGCTGCCCATCCTGTCACTGATGCCATCATGACACAGATATAGAGATGTTATGCCAGGTGTTATATCCAAGTCTATGGTCCTGGCCCATCACCTTATGTATAACTGCCCCCCAGTGGCAAGAAGTGCCCCCCCCCCCAAAAAAAAATAAAATAAAATAACTATAGGCCTTCAACACATACAGTGCCTTCAGACTTATTCCACATTCTGTTGTGTTACAACCTGAATTCAAAATGGATTCAATATATTTTCTCTTTCACCCATCTACATACAATACCCCATAATGACAAAGTGAAAACTTGTTTTAAGGAATGTTTGCAACGTTATTGAAAATGATATACAGAAATATCTAATTTACATAAGTATTCACATACCTAAGTCATTACATGTTAGAATCACCTTTGACAGCGATTACAGCTGTGTACAATTTTTGCATCAAGTTGGTTGTTGATCATTGCTAGAAAGCCATGTTCAAGTCTTACCATAGATTTTCAAGCAGATTTAAGTCAGAACTGTAACTAGACCACTCAGGAAAATTCCATGTTGTCTTGGTAAACAACTGTATATTTGGCCTTGTGTTTTAGATTATTTTCCTGCTAAAAGGTGCATTTGTCTCCCAGTGTCTGTTGGAAAGCAGACTGAACAAAATATTTTTCTCTGATTTTTGCCTGTGCTTAGCTCAATTACGTTTATTTTTATCCCCCTAAAAAACTCCCTAGTCCTTGCCAATGACAAGCATACCCATAATATGATGCAGCCACCACCATGCTTGAAAATATGAAGAGTGGATTTGCCCCAAACATAACGCTCAGTATTCAGTTTTTTTTGTAATTTTACTTTAGTGCCTTCGTGCAAACAGGATGCATGTTTTGGAATATTTGTATTCTGTACAGGCTTCCTTCTTTTGTGGTTGAATCTGTGGTTTAAATTCATTGCTAGACTGAGGGATTTTACAGATAATTGTATGTGTGGGGTACAGAGATGAGGAAGTCATTCAAAAATCAAGTTAAACACTATTATTGCACAGAGAGGGAGTCCATGCAACTTATTATGTGACTTGTTAATCACATTTTTACTCCAGAACTTTTTTAGGCTTGCCATAACAAAGGGGCTGAATAATTATTGACTCAAGACATTTCAGCTTCATTTTTAATTACATTGTAAAACTTTTCTAAAAACATAATTCCACTTTGACATTATGGGGTAGGCCAGTGACACAAAATCTCAGTTTAATCAATTTTAAATTCAGGCTGTACCACAACAAAATGTGGGAAAGGGAAGGTGTGTGAATACTTTCTGAAGGCACTGTAAATGGTTCCTAGCCTCCCACGCATAGTCACTAAAACTACTATAAATAATTTTAAAATTATATATAAGTGTGTTTTTTTATCAAACTGAAACTAAATAAAAACGAGTAAATCAAGTCTGAAAACTAACTGAAACTAAACTGAATTTATAATAAAAATCTAAAAATGAATAGTTATAAAAAATAATATTAAATCACAAAACTATAATAACCTTGCTCTGGACAGTCATTATGCCAGCCTGCCAGGATTAATTGAGGTTTGTCCTAGAGTATGTGGTCACAAACCAATACGGATCCATTGTTTTGATGCAATTGCTTTAGAGTATCTTGGGTGACATGTATGTCAAATTCTTTCTCCCTCCCTACTCTCTCTCCCTCACTCCCTACTCTCCCATCTCTCCCTCTCTACTCTCTTTCCCTCCCTCCCTACTCTCTCTACCTCCCTCCCTACGATCTCTCCTTCCCTACGATCTCTCTCTCCCTCCCTACTCTCTCTCCCTCCCTACTCTGTCCCTACTATCTCTCTCTCTCTCCCTCCCCACTCTCTCTCCCTCCCTACTCTCTACTCTCTTTCCCTCTGTACTCTCTCTCTCCTTCCTTCCTCTCTCTTTCCCTGACAGCCTGTTGCCATAGAATAAACAAAATCCCCACAGCACAGAGCAAGTAGAATAATAAAATGCTTTTGTGGAGCTTCACAATACTTTATTGAATAATTCTGCTTCAGAACAGTGATATAATCCAGGCCCCTGGATGTCTTTGTTGCCTGTTGCTGCTGTGGTCTGATGCATGGTGTATATAATCACTGGCACATTGAGGGATGGCCGTACCCTTTACTGAGAGGACTGGGGAGACAGATGAGGGAATGGATGGAGAGTTACAGTTCACTGTGCTCTGGTCTGGTGCTGCTGATTGGCCAGGGGCCAGGGCGTGTCTTGGGCCACCACTGTTTGGCTTGTCTTCAGTTGGAGAGTGGGTGGGGGATAGGGACTGCATAATAGAGAGGAGGAAGGGACTGCTTATCCAGGGCTATCTGTGTGTGTGTGTCCTATATTACCAAACAAGGTAGAGTCATAATCACTACCATCATGGGTTTCATTTGGACAGGCCAAGCAAAGTCTTCATGAAGACTCCATGACTCTGTGTATAGTTGGGTATAGCTACAGTTACTTTCACAGTTGCTTTGACAAGTTCGGCTGTGATTTAACAAAAACTCAGCTCTCAGCTATTCAGCCCCCTTAACGCAAATTACTCTAAAATCAAAGCCGTGCATTAATGATAGTGACATTGTGCCTATTGATGTGTCTTTGGCACCATTGTGTTTAATACAACTCTATTCTCTACGTTTTCAGCGGATTGAAAAATGACCCCCCACGTAGGTCACATCTGGGTTTGGTCCATTTGCGGTCAATTTTCTGTACTGCTGAATAGAATGTTTTAGGGTGTCACAAGAAGAGTTGAGAGAGAAGTTTAGTGTCAGAGCAGAGACAGGTGAGAGAGGGGTTTAGTGTCAGAGCAGAGACAGGTGAGAGAGGGGTTTAGTGTCAGAGCAGAGACAGGTAAGAGAGGAGTTTAGTGTCAGAGCAGAGACAGCTGAGAGAGGAGTTTAGTGTCAGAGCAGAGACAGGTGAGAGAGGAGTTTAGTGTCAGAGCAGAGACAGCTGAGAGATGAGTTTAGTGTCAGAGCAGAGACAGCTGAGAGAGGAGTTTAGTGTCAGAGCAGAGACAGGTGAGAGATGAGTTTAGTGACAGAGCAGAGACAGCTGAGAGAGGAGCTTAGTGTCAGAGCAGAGACAGCTGAGAGAGGAGCTTAGTGTCAGAGCAGAGACAGGTGAGAGAGGAGTTTAGTGTCAGAGCAGAGACAGCTGAGAGAGGAGCTTAGTGTCAGAGCAGAGACAGCTGAGAGAGGAGCTTAGTGTCAGAGCAGAGACAGGTGAGAGAGAAGTTTAGTGTCAGAGCAGAGACAGCTGAGAGATGAGTTTAGTGTCAGAGCAGAGACAGGTGAGAGAGGAGTTTAGTGTCAGAGCAGAGACAGCTGAGAGAGGAGTTTAGTGTCAGAGCAGAGACAGGTGAGAGAGGAGTTTAGTGTCAGAGCAGAGACAGCTGAGAGATGAGTTTAGTGTCAGAGCAGAGACAGGTGAGAGAGGAGTTTAGTGTCAGAGCAGAGACAGCTGAGAGAGGAAGAGACTAGTTCACTGGCATTGGTTTAGAACAGCATCTGATACATTTCACAAATCTGTGTATTGATGTGACGTCATAATTTAACAATTCATGCATTATACACAGCCTACCATATGCACCCTTCGGCTATGCCTGTAAATACACTGTTTCAGTACACAGGCAGGTGAGTCAGAATATGTGTTGTGGTTCCAGAACTAAGCCAAGGGAGAGGGAGATATTCAGTGGTTTCAGACACAGAGGGGTGAGAGATTTTTTGCTATGGAGCTGATGCGGCATTTTCAGTGTTAGACCCAGGATTGGAGAGGGTGCGCGCGTGTGTGCGTGCGTGCTTGCGTGCGTGCGTGCGTGCGTGCGTGTGTGTGTGTGCGTGTGAGAGAGTGAGACAGTGATGAATGGAGAAGAAATCTCCAGTAGGAATCCTTTTCATTCTTGTGTTTTTTTGCTTAATCTTGAATGAAGTGGACATTTTTTGAATGGTTTCAAAAGTGTAAGTGACACTTCACTCTGTAGTAACTGAAAGAGTGTGTGTGTGGGGGGGGGGGGGGGTGCAGAGTGATAATTCAGCAATTATACTCTCCATGGAGATAATACCTCGCCATTCAGTGCTCCTGTGCCACAGTGATACAGGGCCTCAAAACATCAAAAGTGTGTGTGCGAGAGAGAGAGAGAGAGAGAAGGAGAGAGAGAGAAGGAGAGAGAGAGAGAGAGAGAGAGAGAGAGAGAGAGAGAGAGAGAGAGAGAGAGAGAGAGAGAGAGAGAGAGAGAGAGAGAGAGAGAGAGAGAGAGAGAGAGAGAGAGAGACAGAGAGACAGAGAGACAGACAGAGAGAGAGAAATATTAGGGAAATGAAAGAGATAGCAAAAGAGAGAGATAATTGAGTGAAAAGAGACAAAGGGATACAGCCGAAATTGTCTTAGACATCTTCTGCAGAAATACTTTATAAATGTACTAATACTTATTTAGTAAATCAACTGATCATCATATGGATGTGTTTCCCTCTCACGGTCCCTATCTCTGGTTCCTATCTCTGGTCCAGACTGATTTACCACACACGCACGCACGCACGCACGCACGCACACACACACACACACACACACACACACACTCCCTGCAGAGAGAGAAGAGGGAAAAAGGGGGAGTGTGCGCCTGTGCAAGTCATTTGAAGATAAACAGCGATCGGCTCCGGCTGCTGTGTATCGGAGACAATTTTATCGTAGCTAATTGCATTCATTCTGGGTCTCACCCATTCTGTTAGAGCAGGGCTCTAATGCTGCTAGCTTCTCTGTTTTCTATCACAATGACAAAGCTCAGTAAGGCAAGCAGATGCTGTTAGTGGCACACCCTGCCTGGGAGAAAATCCATAGACAGTCACATGATCCTTATATAGCCCTGAGCAACTCCCTTACCATCAGTTCACCTCCTTCCAGAATAGGATCCTGAATAATTAGCTGTATAGGAAATACAGTATTGGCAATTAAGGATATGTTTACAGATGTACGATCTTAATTTGACCAGTATTGTTGCAGCAAAATAATCCTGCAGAAACAGGATTTGAACGTTTACTCCATAATTATGCTTGATCGGTGGTTAGACTATTAAATGGCCAAAATTAAGCTACATGAAAAGTGCAATTCTGTTAATATAACCGTGTGTTATTGCGTGTTTTCTGTGAATTTATGTAAATCATGAAGCTCATCTGCATTTCCTGTGGTGCTGGAAAGTTCTCAGCAACAAAGGAGTGATCAAATGAAGATCCTACATCTGTAATAGGCTAGCATCTGCTTACTAATATGTTAGTTGTTTAGATATACGACAGCTTAGATCGTTACTTAGATCGTGAACTCTGTAACACTCTATGCACACGGTTCCCTGAAAAAAACTGTGTGTTTGTTTGTTTGTATGTGTCTGTGTGTTTATAGTGCCTTTAGAAAGTATTCATACCCCTTGACTTATTCCACATTTTGTTGTGTTACACCCTGGATTCAATATTTTTTTTCTCACCCATCTACACACAATGCCTCATAATGACTAAGTAAAAATATGTTCTGAGAAATTCTGTCACATTTAATGAAAATGAATTACAGAAATATCTTATTTACATCAGTATTCACACCCCTGGGTCAATACTTTGTAGAAGCACCTTTGGCAGTAATTACAGCTGTGAGTCTTTCTGGGTAAGTTTCTAAGAGCTTTCCACACCTGGATTGTGCAACATTTGCACATTATTCTTTTCGAAATTCATTAAGCTCTGTCACATTAGTTGTTGATCATTGCTTGACAACCATTTCAGGTAACGCCATAGATTTTAAAGTAGATTTAAGTCAACACTGTAACTCAGCCACTCAGGAACATTCGCTGTCTTCTTGGCAAGAAACTCCAATTGTAGATTTGGCCCTGTGTTTTAGGTTATTGTCCTGCTTAAAGGTGTATTAACCTCCCAGTGTCTGGTGGAAAGCAGACTGAACCAGGTTTTCCTCTAGGATTTTGCCTGTGCTTGGCTCTATACCGTGAATTTTTTTATCCTGAAAAACTCCCCAGTCCTTAAAGATTACAAGCTTACCCATAACAAGATGCAGCCACCACTATGCTTGAAAATATGGAGAGTGGAACTCAGTAATGTGTTGTATTGGATTTGCCCCAAACTTAACACTTTGTAGTCAGGATAAAGAGTGAATTGCTTTGTCACATTTTTTGCAGTATTACTTTAGAACCTTTTCCAAACAGGATTTATGTTTCGGAATATTTATATTCTGTACAGGCTTCCTTCTTTTCACTTTGTCATTTAGGTTAGTATTGTGGAGTAACTACAATGTTGTTGATCCATCCTCCGTTTTCTCCTATCACAGACATTACACTCTGTAACTGTTTTAAAGTCACCATTTGTCAACGTCGTGTGTATAGGTGGCAGGGAAGTCAGACGCAGGAGAGTAAACGAAGTGTATATGGAGACTTTTAATAAACGTCCATGAAATGCTCCAAACACGAGTAATATACATATATCAAAATAAAATGGGTACAAGGACCCGTCGCACACCTATACACTAATAAAACAACACTTGACATACAACAATCTCTGACAAACACATGAAAAGAAACAGAGGGTTAAATACACAACAGGTAATGAACGGGATTGACAACAGGTGTGTGGAAAGACAAGACAAAACCAATGGAAAATGAAAAATGGATCGATGATGGCTAGAAGACCGGTGAAGTCGACCGCCGAACACCGCCCGGACAAGGAGAGGCAACGACTTCGGCAGAAGTCGTGACACCATTGGCCTCATTGTGAAATCCCTGAGTGGTTTTCTTCGTCTCCGGGCAACTGAGTTAGGGACGATGCCTGTATTTTTGTAGTGTGTGCGTGTATTGATACACCATCCATAGGGTAATTAATAACTTCACCATGCTCAAAGGTAAATTCAATATCTGCTTTTTTTTACCCATCTGCCAATAGGTGCCCTTCTTTGCAAGGCATTGGAAAACCTCTGTTCTTTGTGGTTGAATCTGTGTTTGAAATTCACTGCTCGACCGAGGGACCTTACAGATGATTCTACTGTATGTGTGTGGTACAGAGATGAGATAGTCATTCATAAATCATATTACTGCACACAGACTGAGTCCATGCAACGTATGTGACATTTTTGCTCCTGAACTTATTTACAGTGCCTTGCAAAAGTATTCACCCCCTTTGGCGTTTTTCCTATTTTGCTGCATTACAACCTGTAATTTAAATAGATTTTTATTTGGATTCCATGTAATGGACATCCACAAAATAGTCCAAATTGGTGAAGTGAAATGAAAAAAAAAACTTGTTTCAATTTTGTATTTATTTTTTAAACAAACTGAAAAGTGGTGCGTGCATATGTATTCACCCCCTTTGCTATGAAGCCCCTAAATTAGATTTGGTGCAACCAATTACCTTCAGAAGTGACATAATTAATTAAATAAAGTCCACCTGTGTGCAATCTAAGTGTCACATGATCTCAGTATATATACACCTGTTCTGAAAGGCCCGAGAGTCTGCAACACCCCTAAGAAAGGGGCACCACCAAGCAAGCGGCACCATGAAGCAAGGAGCTCTCCAAACAGGTCAGGGACAAAGTTGTGGAGAAGAACAGATCAGGGTTGGGATATAAAAAAAGATCAGAAACGTTGAACATCCCACAGAGCACCATTAAATCCATTATTAAAAAATGGAAAGAATATGGCACCACAACAAACCTGCCAAGAGAGAGCAGCCCACCAAAACTCACGGACCAGGCAAGGAGGGCATTAATCAGAGAGGCAACAAAGAGACCAAAGATAACCCTGAAGGAGCTGCAAAGCTCCACAGTGGAGATTGGAGTATCTGTCCGTAGGACCACTTTAAGCCGTACACTCCACAGAGCTGGGCTTTACAGAAGAGTGGCCAGAAAAAAAGCCATTGCTTTAAGAAAAAATAAGCAAACATGTTTGGTGTTCGCCAAAAGGCATGTGGGAGACTCCCCAAACATATGGAAGAAGGTACTCTGGTTAGATGAGACTAAAATTGAGCTTTCTGGCCATCAAGGAAAACGCTATGTCTTGCACAAACCCAACACCTCTCATCACCCCGAGAACACCATCCAAGTTTGGTGGTGGCAGCATCATGCTGTGGGGATGTTTTTCATCGGCAGGGACTGGGACACTCGTCAGAATTGAAGGAATGATGGATGGCGCTAAATACAGGGAAATTCTTGAGGGAAACCTGTTTCAGTCTTCCAGAGATTTGAGACTGGGACGGACGTTCACCTTCCAGCAGGACAATGACCCCAAGCAGACTGCTAAAGCAACACTCGAGTGGTTTAAAGGGAAACATTTAAATGTCTTGGAATGGCCTAGTCAAAGCCCAGACCTCAATCCAATTGAGAATTTGTGGTATGACTTAAAGATTGCTGTACACCAGCAGGAACCCATCCAACTTGAAGGAGCTGGAGCAGTTTTGCCTTGAAGAATGGACAGAAATCCCAGTGGCTAGATGTGCCAAGCTTATAGAGACATACCCCAAGAGACTTGCAGCTGTAATCGCTGCAAAAGGTGGCACTACAAAGTATTGACTTGGGGGAGTGAATAATTATGCACTCTCAAGTTTTCCGTTTTTTTGTCTTATTTCTTGTTTGTTTCACAATAAAAAATATTTAGCATCTTCAAAATTGTAGGCATGCTGTGTAAATCAAATGATACAAACCCCCCAAAAATCTATTTTAATTCCAGTTTTTAAGGCAACAAAATAGGAAAAATGCCAGGGGGGTGAATACTTTCGCAAGGCCCTGTAGGCTTGCCATAACAAAGGGGCTGAATACTTATTGACTCAAGTCATTTCAGCTTTCTTTTTTTTTTTTTTGTAAAAAACTTTGACATTATGGGGTAATGTATGTATGCCAGTGACAAAACATCTACATTTAATCAATTATACATTCAGGCTGTAACACAACAACATGTGTAAAAAGTCAAATGGTGTGAATACTTCTGAAGGCAAGCTGTGTGTGTGTGTGTGTGTGTGTGTGTGTGTGTGTGTGTGTGTGTGTGTGTGTGTGTGTGTGTGTGTGTGTGTGTGTGTGTGTGTGTGTGTGTGTGTGTGTGTGTGTGTGTGTCTTTGCCTCTCAGTATCTCAGTACTGCGGCATCCTTCTCTCTGTGGCCTTTAGCTTTCTACTCTCTGTAGCTAGCGTATCAAGCTAGCATATCACATTACTTTATGCTGCAGCCCCCTCTTCTCCATCACTGTTTAGTGTTCATTTGGGTCATGTACACAGTACACAGGTGTGTGTATACTGTACATGTGAATACTGTGTTAACACACAGTGGGAAGAGTGTATATTTGTTTATGTACTGTATGTATGTGCAAGTATGAATTTTGTTCAAGCCAAAGATTTTGGATTCATCTTTCGTTAGTCTCTAGTGGGTGTCATGATTCAAGGCTGTGTATGACGTGTGTTCCTGTGTGTGTGTGTGTGTTTTGAACTTGAATGCAGCATGGTCAAATCCCCATAAGATCATTAGTGACAATATTTGTAACTATTTCTATTGATACTTTATATTCAAAATCACAAGCATGGATATATTATAGAGATGATGTTATGCCAGAGAATTTAAGGAACTGTATCCCTTGTTATTTTCTGTCTTTACCTCCCCCTCTCTTCTTTCTTCTCTCAGGACCGTAAACTGACTAAAGCGGAGCGTCAGAGGTTTAAGGAGGAGGCAGAGATGTTGAAGGGTCTCCAGCACCCCAACATTGTGCGTTTCTATGACTTCTGGGAGTCACCGGTCAAAGGGAAGAAGTGCATTGTTCTTGTGACAGAGCTCATGACCTCAGGGACACTAAAAACGTGAGACACACACAACCAACAGCATGCCCCCCCTCCCACCTAACAGTCCTGAGCTTAAACACAAGGTCAGGTATCACCTCCTTCCTAAGCTGTTCTTATGAAATGAAGAAAGAGTAACTTTCCACAAGGGAAAATTCCACTGGTGTCAGTTTTCATGGAATGAAATAGTTCCTCCACATTTTGATTCACAGTTGAATGATAGTTGTTCATTATCAGATGGATTGTAATGGTAGTGGTCTTGATGATGAACATCATGATGATGATGGTCTGCCCTTCATCCTCCAGGTATCTGAAGCGTTTTAAGGTGATGAAGCCCAAGGTTCTGAGGAGCTGGTGTCGACAGATCCTGAAGGGCCTCCACTTCCTCCACACCAGGACCCCTCCCATCATCCACAGGGACCTGAAGTGTGACAACATCTTCATCACCGGCCCCACCGGTTCCGTCAAGATAGGAGACCTGGGATTAGCTACGCTGAAGAGGGCATCCTTCGCCAAGAGTGTCATCGGTGAGGATGAGGAATCATGCTCTTTCATGCTCTGCTTGGAATGGTAGTAAATACATCACCTGTAAAAGAGTATGGAATCTATACTGTAACTATGCATTTTATGGATTATGACAGTAATTCTGTTGAGACCTGTTCGTGAATTCAATGAGCCTCTTTTGGATGGGTATATGTGAATTAGCTTAGCATGTTTATCATCTTAGCATGAGTGTGTTCCAGTGTGTAAGGAAAAACATTCTGTTTCTTTCTGAAGGAGCCCTGTAACTCTTGTGACCTTTGAAGTTTGCCCTCTTCCCTGACCCCTGTCGTCCCAGGCACCCCAGAGTTCATGGCCCCTGAGATGTATGAGGAGCACTATGATGAGGCGGTGGACGTCTATGCCTTTGGGATGTGTATGTTGGAGATGGCCACCTCAGAATACCCCTACTCCGAGTGCCAGAACGCTGCTCAGATCTACCGCAAAGTCACCGGCGTGAGTCCAGCGAGTCCATCTTCAATCCTATCTATCACCCACCACCGTGGGTAGCACCAATGTTTTCTTACTAGCACCAACTCACCCACCCCATCACTATTGCCAATGTTTACTTACTAGCACTAACAGCAAAGCCATACAGATCTACAGTGAATAGTCCAAAAGGTTACCATGGTGATACAAGCTGTTAGTACTAACAAAACAAACCTACATAAGATCACAGATACAGGCTTCTACAGAGTCACTCAGAAATATCAAAGTAGCACTAATGTTACTATAGAGATGCCAGTATGAATGAAGTGCACAGGAGGCTGGTGAGGTAGGACGGATCATAATAATGGCTGAATTGTAGTGAATGGAATGGTATCAAACACATGGAAATGACTTAAGGAGACTTAAGGAGAGCATGTCTGTGTCTCAAATTGTATTTTATTCCTTACATAGTGCACTACTTTTGATTGACTTTTCCCTATGCAGTGAAGTACATAGGGAATAGGGTGCTATTTGGAACCCATATTTGGAACATGTGCCCATATGTTTTTCCAGAGGGAGCTTCCTGACCATGTCACTGCACCGCGGGGAATCTGTTCTTAATGGGGTTTGACATTTGTCAGCCATCTTACTCCTGTCACAAAGAATGCAGGTCGAACGCTGTGTGTGTTGTTGTTTTTGGGACTACGAGGGTGCTGTGTTTTTGGGACAGCACCCTCGTTGCTGGAGGCTCCGGACTGGAGGCCGTCGTTGCTGGAGGCTCCGGAATGGAGACCGTCGTTGCTGGAGGCTCCGGAATGGAGACCTTCGTTGCTGGAGGCTCCTGACTGGAGAACGTCGCTGGAGGCTCCGGACTGGAGGACGTCGCTGGAGGCTCCGGACTGGAGGCCTTCGTTGGAGGCTTCGTGCCATGTCCCACCACTGGAGGCTTCTTGCCATGGATCATCACTGGAGGCTTCTTGCCATGGATCATCACTGGAGGCTTCCTGCCATGGATCATCACTGGAGGCTTCGTGCCATGGATCATCACTGGAGGCTTCTTGCCATGGATCATCACTGGAGGCTTCTTGCCATGGATCATCACTGGAGGCTTCTTGCCATGGATCATCACTGGAGGCTTCTTGCCATGGATCATCACTGGAGGCTTCCTGCCATGGATCATCACTGGAGGCTTCGTGCCATGGATCATCACTGGAGGCTTCTTGCCATGGATCATCACTGGAGGCTTCTTGCCATGGATCATCACTGGAGGCTTCTTGCCATGGATCATCACTGGAGGCTTCTTGCCATGGATCATCACTGGAGGCTTCTTGCCATGGATCATCACTGGAGGCTTCTTGCCATGGATCATCACTGGAGGCTTCTTGCCATGGATCATCACTGGAGGCTTCGTGCCATGGATCATCACTAGAGGGAGGAGACGTATGGGCAGTCTGGTAAGTTGAGCTGCCACAGGGCTCACCAGGCTGGGGAGACATACGGGAGGATTAGTTCTAGGCGCATGCACAGGACTCACCAGGCTGGAGAGACATACAGGAGGCCCCGTCCTAGGCAGAGGTCTCGAGCTAGGAGCCTGCGCAACCCGTCCTGGCTGGATGGTTACTTTCGCCCTGCAGATGCGGGGCGAAGGCACAGGACGCACTGGGCTGTGCAGACGCACCGGAAACGCAGTGCGCAGAGCCGGCGCAGGATATCCTGGGCCGTAGAGACGTCCTGGAGGTCTGGAGAGCAGGGCTGGCACACTCCGTCCTGGCTGGATGCTCACCCTAGCCCGGAAGATGCGGGGAGCTGGGATGTAGCACACCGGGCTAAGAACGCGTACTGGAGACACCGTGCGCTCCACCGCATAACAAGGTGCCTGACCAGTACAACGCCCGCCACGGTAAGCACGGGGAGTTGGCTCAGGTCTCCAACCTGACTCTGCCAAACACAGGTGGAAAAAAGAGCTACCTAAGTATGGTTCCCAATCAGAGACAACGATAGACAGCTGTCCCTTATTGAGAACCATACCCGGCCAAAACATAGAAATAGAAAATCATAGAAACACAAAACATAGAATGCCCACCCCAACTCACGCCCTGACCAAACCAAAATAGAGACATAAACAGGATCTCTAAGGTCAGGGCGTGACAACCTGATATTCGTGGACTCCAGGAAAAGTAACTGTCGCAACTGGGGATCCAAAAAATAAACAAATGTTCATGAAGATTGTTCTTGTTTTTGCGTCTGAATGTGAATGTGAGTGTCAGTGTGAGAATGTTTGAGATATCATATGATATTCTTCGTACTTGTCACCCTGAAGATAGTTGTTATTTGTGTCTGGCATCTCCAGGGGGTGAAGCCTGCCAGCTATGATAAGATCAGTGACCCAGAGATTAAGGAGATCATCGGGGAGTGTATCTGCCATTGGAGGGAAGAGAGGTAAGTGGACAGAGTCAAGCCCATCTGTAAAGTAAAGAACTGAGCAGATAGAAAGCATTAAATGGTGAAAACCAACACATATGCACAACACACATACATGACACATACACATACCAAAATAACAACATACACACACAGACACGGTCGCCCTGTCGCTATCTCCTAGTCAACTTTGCATAAGCATTTCACTGCACCTTTTATACCTACTGTGTACGTGACGAATAAATACACACACACACACACACACACACACACACACACACACACACACACACACACACACACACACACACACACACACACACACACACACACACACAGACACAGACACACACACACACACACACACACACACACACACACACACACACACACACACACACACACACACACACACACACACACACACACACTGTTTCTGTCCTGAGGTATAATGTTGGTGCCAGTATTTGGGTTTGCTACTGTTCATGTTTTTATGTGTACTGACATTTCACATCAGTGGATCCGACGGATACCATAATCTTTGCACAGCAGCAGTGTTATGTGTGTGTGTGAACGTGTGTGTGTGTGTATACTGTACTGAATGTGGGTTGTCCTCAGGTACACCATAAAGGACCTCTTGAACCATGCCTTCTTTGCGGAGGACACAGGCGTAAGGGTGGAGCTGGCCGAGGAGGATGATGGGAAAAAGAGTTCCATCGCCCTCAAGGTGTGGGTGGAGGACCCTAAGAAGCTGAAGGGGAAGTACAAGGACAGCGGGGCCATCGAGTTCACCTTTGACCTGGAGAAAGAGACCCCAGAGGGTGTGGCCCAGGAGATGGTGAGTTGCCGAGCCATATGTAGAGATTGTATATGACTCTGGTAGGGCTCACGTTATCATGGCTCAGAAACGGTTGGTGTATTTGCAGTGCCAGTTGCAGAGTATGATATGGATATATGATGTAGACTGAGAAACAGAACTATAGACACACTTTATTTGACGAGTCAAAATATATATTTTTGTTCTATGATAAGGGATTTTTTTATTTTTTTTTACTTTGATCTAGCCACTTGGGGTGTCCTCTAGAGTGTAGTGTCTGTCACTCTCTGTGCTCTATGGTGACATGCCTCTGGGGGCTGGGGGCTGTTGTGCAATTGGTGATAGTCATGAAATAGTGTTTTTGAGATTCCAGCCAGACAGCACAGAATCACTGAACTACAAATCGCCTTGCTCAAACCGATCCTGGACAGTAACGGACAGTAACAGACTCATCTCCACAACACTGTCCTGATATAATGACCCATCATGTGATCAGTAAATCGTCATTGGTCTCGTGGACGGGCCGGTATGATCCAGTAAGGTATTGATTTAAATCACAACAACCAGTTATTCCGGTTGACCCCGCCTGACCCTGTGTCCCATCTGAGAGCGGTGGGGTGGGGAGGGGCAACCTTCTATCTTTGGGTGACTGTGATACAAAGATAGACCAACAACTGATGTCCCTAAAATGGTGTCGGATCAATTCTAATTCCCACAGTAGTTCATATGCGACCCTGTTTAGTGATAACCTGTCTGTTGTAGATGGAGTCAGGGTTCTTAGTAATAACATATGTCCTGTCTTGTTTTGTCCTATCCTGTTGTGCCCTTCCCTGCCCTGTCTGCATTGCCTTACCATGTCCTGTCCTGTCCTCTCTGCATTGACATGTCCTGTCCTTCTATTTCCTGTCCTGTCCTCTCTGCATTGACATGTCCTGTCCTTCTATTTCCTGTCCTGTCCTCTCTGCATTGACATGTCCTGTCCTTCTATTTCCTGTCCTGTCCTCTCTGCATTGACATGTCCTGTCCTTCTATTTCCTGTCCTGTCCTCTCTGCATTGACATGTCCTGTCCTTCTATTTCCTGTCCTGTCCTCTCTGCATTGACATGTCCTGTCCTTCTATTTCCTGTCCTGTCCTCTCTGCATTGACATGTCCTGTCCTTTTATTTCCTGTCCTGTCCTGTCTGCATTGACCTGCCAAGGCATGTCCTGTCCTATCTGCATTGCCCTGCAATATCCTGCCCTGTCCTGTCTGCATTGCCCTGCCATATCCTGCCCTGCCCTGTCTAGTCCTGTCCTATTCTGTGTACTGTCCTGTCCTGGTCTATTCTGTGTCCTGTCCTATCCTCTGTAGGTGGACTCTGGGTTCTTCCTGGTTTAGTGATAGCAAATACAATTTAGTGAAAGACCCTAAACAGTTGAGAAGATGAATGGAGAAATGTGTAACATTTGGAACATGGGGATTCTTGACCAATCACATTTATGTTGCCATGCTGCGTCACATTGCACTCCCTTTAGTGCTTAGTTTAGTAATAACCTCTCTGTTGTAGGTGGAGTCGGGCTTCTTCCTGGACAGCGATGTGAAGATAGTAGGAAAGTCCATCAAGGACCGAGTGGCTCTCATCAAATGGAGGAGGGATCGGACCGTCCCTGCAGTCGAGACCCAGACCCAGAACCTGCTACAGGTTTGTGCTTTTTATCTTTGTTGATGTTGGTTTTTAATTTGTCCTTTATATGTCTGTCTGAATCAATGTTATCATAT
This sequence comes from Salvelinus fontinalis, assembly GCF_029448725.1. Taxonomy (NCBI): domain Eukaryota; kingdom Metazoa; phylum Chordata; class Actinopteri; order Salmoniformes; family Salmonidae; genus Salvelinus; species Salvelinus fontinalis. The sequence continues at coordinate 27,204,589 of NC_074682.1, read as the reverse complement.
TATTATTAACCAAATGTTTACATTAAACAACCCTGCTGCAGTTACCCAGCATGGGGTTACCACCACAGGGGGCGCCACTGGCCCCAGCAGAGTCTGAGGAGGAAGAGGGTGACCAGCCCCTTACCCTGTTCTGCAGCCCGCCGACCCCATGTAAGGACCTGCTCTGCAGCCTCTGAACTAATTGCAAAGACAGAGACACAGGAAAACAACAAACAAATAAAGAAACAAACACATAGACGAATGTGCATACAAGGAAACGGACAAACACTTAAAGTAACTGAAACACACACACACATATACATACACTGGTCACCTTCTCTTGAGGCAGGGCCGATCTGTTCAAAGTAATCCGGATGTAAGAATATCTACAGGGTTTATAGAGGATAGGTAATGACATAGAGGGACATGAAGGCAGATCAGTGTGTGTATGTGAGCGAGCGAGAGAGAGAGAGAGAGAGCGAGAGAGAGAGCGAGAGCGAGCGAGAGAGAGACAGAGACAGAGACAGAGACAGAGACAGAGCGAGAGCGAGAGCGAGAGAGAGAGAGACAGAGAGAGAGAGAGAGAGAGAGAGAGAGAGAGAGAGAGAGACTGTTGCAGGGTGTGAATAGCACCAGTGACTCAGCTCTGAGTCATCTCCCAGCTTTTGAATTATAATGACGCTTAATCTCTCTGTCCCTCTGTTTCTTTCTTACACTCTAGCTCTTTCGCTATCTCTTTCTTTTAAATTCAAATTCAAGCTACTTCATTGGCATGGAAAACATGGTGTCAATATTGCCAAAGCAACAATGCATGCAATATATATTGTAAGAAAAGTAATACAAGTAAGTAACAATAACAAATAATAATATAAAATGGTAATAAATAATAATACAAAAGTAAATACAAAAATAACAACAATAAAGTAGAAATGTAATAAATATTAAAAGCTAAACATGGAAAATGAAACTATAACTAACTTATAACTAAATAACTGTCATCTTCACCATTACTACAACTACCATCATCATTACTACTACTACTACTACTACTACCACCACCACCATCATTAAACTGCTATCATTATCATTATCATCACCCTACTACCCATACAGTACCACTACTATTTGTAATGATAAACAACATTAATAATAGAAATAACAATAATAGTAATAACAATAATACTACTAATAAGTAAGTTACTACTCACTATGCAGATGTTATTATTCAGTGTCCCTCAGGCTATGGCAGGCGAATACATATTTGGCTGCAAGAGGAGCCATTGCTACTTCGCCCATGATTACTTTTAGTTTTTCCTCTGGGTTTAATAAGTTAAAATTTGGAATAAATGTAGTCATTTCTGTGAATAATTAATCTCTTGGTGAGGAATATTTCTCACAGTAAAGGAGAAAGTGCATCTCTGTTGCTACCTCCCCCCCCTCTCTCTCTCTCTCTCTCTCTCTCTCTCTCTCACTCTCTCTCTCTCACTCTCTCTCTCTCTCTCTCTCTCTCTCTCTCTCTCTCTCTCTCTCTCTCTCTCTCTCTCTCTCTCTCTCTCTCTCTCTCTCTCTCTCTCTCTCTCTCTCTCTCTCTCTCTCTCTCTCTCTCTCTCTCTCTCTCTCTCTCTCTCTCTCTTTCTTTCTCTGCCTCTCCCTCCATTGTCGAAGGTTGGCGTAATGTTTTCTACACACACTGTTCCCTATTATTCTAGACAGTCAGCACAGTGCCCCCTACCAGTCTCTCCCAGAGCCCATATCTACACCCCAGGTCTACAGCCCACCTGTGCAGTCCCAGGCCCAGCTGCACCAGGCGGCCTACCAGCAGCCCACTGCACAGCCTCCGCAGGTGGCCTACTCCCAAGCTACTACCACACAGTTTCATCAGGGGGCCTACCAGCAACATACAGCACAGCTGCACCAGGGGGCCTACCAGTCTCCAACTGTAAGTTCTCTCACACAAAATGCCCCATTGTCTCAAACTCATATTTCAAAACGTATTCTCACTGCAAGTGTCAGACATACCCTTTGTATGTCTCTCTAGCACCTTGTTTATGTTGTGTTTTGGGTAGTTTCTGTCTTTGTAAAGACAAACTGAACTAAAATATGTTTTCTTTTGTCCGATCGACCTGAGCAGCACTACTTCAGTGAGCCCTTTGCATCTCAGAATGCTCTTCTCTCCCCTGAGAGGGCAGAAGATTGGTTTGCTGGTTGTGGGACTAATGAGAGGACAGTGAGTTGTGGTGGGACCAATCAGTGCACTAGGCGTGGAAGCACCTCCTTGATTGACATGTGCAGGGCCCACTCTCTCCCTAAGCCACTGAGTCGTTCTCACTGCCACCTCTTTCCCAAACGAGACAATACCCTACGTGGGAGCCGAGAAGGGGATAAAATCTCAGAGGAGTGCGCAGCAGCCTCCCTTCCCCCTCCCCCTCAGAATCCTGTCCTGTCCCCTCCACTGTCCCAGAATCATCAGTGTTCCTACCATGACTCAATCAGTCAATCAGTCAATCACCCCCATCCTGCCATCCTGGTTACAAAGCCCATACAATGCCCCTCTGACCTGCCCCTGCCCCACTCCCACTCCCACTCCTGCAGAGCCTGTGCGAGCTTCGACCTTCTACTGAGGACCAGGATGGAGGCCGGGGAGTCTCTAGGCCACCCCCACATGCCCCCCCTCCCTCCCTCTCCCCAGTGCTCACCATTCCACACCCCCTCACCAATCTCCCCCCACCCCCGCTCACTGCTCAATCTCCCTCCAATCACCTCCTCCCTGTCTGCTCCTCCATCTCCCTTCTGGACCACACCCTCACATCTTGCCCCACCTCCTTACCTATTGGTCCGCTCCTCTAGTGGAGGTCTGTCCCTGCTCAACCAATGTCTAAGACACATCGTCAGTCGCAGGAGCAGCTCCCCAA